>NC_133392.1:154098112-154405255 GCF_047511655.1 Castor canadensis | reverse complement strand
AGACTGTCATGGCTGTGTAGCTTGTGATGATACCCCTCTTAGGAACTTTCAGAATAGTGGTGTGTGTGTATGGTTTGTATAAAAGGTCTGCTTTGGTTTATTCTAGAGGTTGAAGGGCAGTTTGACTCCTCCTGTAGCATTCCACCTGCAGTGGCTGTCTAAATGTGTTTTTCCTTCTTTCTCCCCTTTGTAGTTAAAAATTCAAGATGTCCACTTACGCTTTGAAGATGGTGTTACCAGTCCTTCCCATCCTTTTGCATTTGGTGTCTGCATTAAGAATGTATCCATGCAAAATGCCGTGAATGAGCCTGTGAGTATGAAATCTGACTGCAAACCAGGAAGAAAGCAGTATTCTGGGGAATTTGGGACTCAGCCTTTCCTATTCAGTGTGAAGTAAAGGAGATTGCATTCTTTCACCTCCAGGGTGAGTGTGCCTGTCTCTTGTCTGTTAGGCAACAAAAACGAATTTGCTGAGAAAGGGAAACAGTTAATGTTCTCCAACCTTTGGCTATATCCCTTTCATTTTAAACACAAAGAAACTGAGCTGCAGAAAGGATTTCATCCTTGATTTTCTTCATATATGTCACTTCTTGGGGAAACTTATTCTCTTTCATAGTTTCAGCTGCCACCTGGAAATGTTTCCCCACGATTTCCTTATCTTGAATTCTACTCTCTACTTCTCCTGTGACACACGTATTTCATGATTTTTAAACTAATTGTGTGAGGCTTCTGTGGCGTTTTAGTCTTGTCTGACAAAACTGTTTCTCTGCATTCTTTGCCCCCCACTTTTTTTTTTTTTGAGATAGTGTCTTCTAGTCCAGGCTGGCTTCAAATTCTCCATCCTTCTGCCTCAGCCTCTGAGTGCCGGTGTGCACTACCACAATCACTTGTCTTATAGTTCAACTTCGGATACTAACAAGAGCTAATGTAGGCCCAGTCCTTTTTGCTTTAGTTATTTTTCATGCTTGCTGCCTGGGCTGGCCTGGCCTCAGACTGTGATCCTAGTACCTCTGCCTCCTGTGTAGCTGGGATTGTAAATATGAATTACCATGCTGGCTTGTTTGTTGAGATGAGGGTCTTGCTAACTTTTTCCCCAGGCTAGTCTTGGGGCTGCAGTCCTCCCAGATATATACCTCCTGAATAGTTGGGATTACAGATGTGAGCCACCATGCCTGGCCTTACAACAGTCTTAAATGTGGTTCTTCCTCTTCATCTTTATGGGACTACCATCCTTTAAGGTCCTGTCAACCTTTTCTTGGGATGGTGAAATATCTGGTTCTGTGACCTTCAGGTTCTTTTGGTTCATTCTGTACTAGTGCTTCCTGATCTTTTCCATGTCATGGCACGCATAGAGAAAGATGGGACTTGTTCAGTACAGGGGCAAAGATGGCTGCAGCTGCGTAGGACCAGAGTGGCTGGACTCAGCACGGTATGCAGACGGTTTCCAAGATGCAGTTTGCTCCAATAAACTTGCTCATTGTATGAATATACTCGGGGCTTGTTTGTCCTGGCACACCTGGTAGAAGCTCTGCCTTCCTCTGCCACTCAGGTTTGTGTCTAAACCCATGCCTGGTCTTGGTGCTTGCCCTCATTAAAACCTGCAGTGCCCCATGGAATTTAGTGTCAAGTCCAAAGTCCTTAGTTTGGCATCAACTTCTTTCATAGTGTATTTGTTCCAGCATTTGCTGGAACACATTGTCACAAGCTGGGCAGCTTAGAACTACACAGATTTACTCTCTAGTTGTGGAGACCAGAAGTCTGAAGTCCAGGAGCCAGAAGGATGGTCCTGCAGAGGCCCAAGGGAGACGCTGTCCCATGCCTCTATCCTTATTTTTGGTATCTCAGCTTGTAGATGCCTCACTCTGACCTCTGCCTCCATCTTCATGTGACTTTGTATCTGTTTCTCTTCTTATAAGGATCCCATTCATTAGATTAGGTCCTATACACACCCAGCATAACCTCATTTTGACTTGATTATATGTGTAAAGACACAAATAGGAACACAGAGCTTCTGGGTAGGGGAGAAACTTGTCCAATCCACTATCCCCAGAACATTCCAAGCTACTTTTTTCTCATTACTTCCTCACTCCAATTGTGCAGTCATGCACATGTATCAGTACTGCCTCTACTCACTGGGCCCTGTAGATGGGAGACCTTTCTAGTTGACCCAAGCCCTTCCTCTTATGCAGCCATGTATGTGAAGCTTACATGTGTTTTGATACTTGCGCAGTGATGTTTTTGGTTTCTCATAGCATCTCATATATTCTTACTTTACATCTTCTGTGTAACTAAAGTTATTTGTTTTCATGTTTGTATCTCTCGCTGGTTAGATTTTAAACTCTGGGAGAGCAAAACCATGTTCAATTCGGTCACATGTGCCCAGCACCTTGTAAAGTACCTGGCACACGATGTCTCACACGTTTTGTTGAGCAAATGAATATACTCATGACTAAAGAGTAATAAATATACTCATGACTAAAGAGTAATAAATATATTCATGACTAAAGAGTAATAAATATACTCATGACTAAAGAGAGTCATCCTATTTTCTCCCTGTCTTTTTACCTCAGGTACAGAAATTGATGCGGAAAAAACGATTAGATGTGGCAGAGTTTAGCATCTATTGGGATGTTGATTGCACTTTGTTGGGAGATTTGCCTCAGGTGGAGTTACAGGTATGGTTCTGGTGTGGTTGTGGCAGAGGGCTTTGCAGGACAGCACTGAAGGAAAGTGGTGCAGAATCACCACCTTGTAGATCGCTGTCTCCTGCATGTGAGATCCATCCCTGACCCTCTGTTCTTCTGTCAGCAGCTGGTCTCAAGTGTGTTTGCCTCAGGTGCTTGCTATGTCTGGAACTTTGACCAGCATTGTGTATGTTTTAACCTTCCATCAGAGCACTGGTTTCTTTGTTTTCTTTCCACTGACAGTTATGTTTTCAAGGTGTGTTTGTATTGCTAGCTCATTGCTTCTCAACACTGCTTACTATTCTGCTCTCTGCTGGTAATGTAGTATTGGTTCCATTCTACTGACCACCATGCATGGGATTCAGATTTCAAATGGACAGTCACAGAGCTGAATGTTAAAGAGGACCTCTCTTACTGTGCTTTGTGGTGAAATGTCACCTTTCCTGGCGTTCCTTTAAGAGATTTTTAGAAAGTTATAAATCATCAGATATAATGTGTTTCTATTTGTAAGGGATAAAAATGCTTAATTTAATCTTTTTGTTAGGAGTTGTAGGTGGTTTAAGTGAAATGGAGAAAAGTGACTAGTTTATTCCTCCACCCAAGGTTATCATTGGCTTGCAGGCTATTGTACACAATGCATTTGGTTTTGCTAATTTGATTAAGTGAATATTGTATCCATATGGTAGAACATTATGTAGTTGTTAAAAATAAAGATAAAGATCTTTATGATGAATACATGATCGTTCCTAAGAAAGAGTATCAGAGTTTAAAAAAAAACTAAGAACAGCTTTTTTAGTGTTTATGTTCTTATTTTTATTTTTTGAGTATTTTTTTGGCTGTACTGAGGTTTGAATTTAGGACTTCATGTTTCCTAGGCAGGTGCTCTACCACTTGAGCTATTTCACCAGCCCTTTTTTTTTTTTAACCATTTGTGTAAGAGAACAGAACATTATAGATTTTCCTGAATATACAGAATGCCTCCAGTGGAAGATGTAAGCAGTGATAGGCAGCACTGATTGCCTCTGGTGGGTGAGAGTAGGGAAAAGACAGTTCACCTTTTCTCTTGTCTTCTCTTCTCTCTTTTCTTTTCTCTCTTTTCTCTTCTTTTCTTGTACTGGGTTTGAATTCAACCTTTCCTTGCTAAGCAAGCATTCTTTAACACTTGAGCCACACCACAGCCCCTTTTGCTTCAGTTTATTTTCCAGGTAAGTTCTCACTTTTTCTTGGGGCCAGTCTTGGACTGCGATCTTACCTTTACCTCTTGCATAGTGGGATTATAGATGTGCACTGTCACCCTTGGCCCTCACATTTTCAATTTTAAACTGTGCAAATGTGTTACCTATGAAGAAATATGAATAACACTTAAAAAATACTAGAGAGAGCTGAGCGCTGGGGGCTCATGCCTGTAATCCTAGCTACTTAGGAGGTAGAGATCAGGAGGATCCCGGTTTGAAGCCAGCCTGGGCACACAGTTTGCAAGACCCTGTTTTGAAAATACCCAACACAAAAAAGGGCTGGCAAAGTGCCTCAAGTGGTAGAGTGCCTGCCTAGCAAATGTGAGGCCCTGAGTTCAAAACTCCAGCACCTCACACGTACGTACACAAAGCATACTAGAGAGCTTTAGGATGTGATTTTATGCTATTTTTTGGGTTCTGACATAACGTACTGAGATCAGGTGACATTTGTTGCTATGACACAAGTGACTGTTCGTTATACAATCCCAACACTGGAAAAGCTGGTGAGCAGAAGGAAGGCCGGCTTGGTCAGCACAGATGCTCTCGTACATGCAGGAAGCCATGGCCAGGAGCACGGACAGTCGCAGTCACCACTACATCCTGGAGCCTGTGTGTGCCTCTGCTCTCTTGAAGAGAAACTGTTCCAAGGAGCCCCTGAGGTCCCGGCACAGTCCCCGAATTGAATGTGACATTCAGCTGGAGACCATTCCCTTGACGCTGTCTCAGGTACACCCTTTCCTCCCAGGCTCAGACTCACTGCCAGACTACTGGTGGGGGTGAAGGATGGTGTTAATGGACAGTCTTGATACTTAACAGTGTCCTCAGTGAGACCATTTCCCTCACGATCAAAGTTGCGTTAGGTGTAAAATCCACTTTCTGTTATGAAGTGACATTGGTTTCATCTCTTTGACGTGATGTTTTTGAGCTCTGAGCAAAGAGTACAGAGAGGCAGTGAGTGCAAACATGGAGCTTTGGATCACGGGTCAGCAGGTTCACTCACGTGAAGTATTCTTGTTAGATGTAGGTCCAAACTGAGTAGAAGAACCAAATACATGCTAACCTAGTATCTCTTAATCTGTCTGAAAAGCTGCAATACCGGCAAGTCATGGAATTCCTCAAGGAGCTGGAGCGAAAGGAGAGGCAGATGAAGTTCCGAAAGTGGAAACCGAAGGTGGCAGTATCCAAGAAGTAAGGGCTGGTGTACACAATGTGTGAATTGTGTTTCATGCGTGTTCTTTTCCAGGAAGGGTCCCTCATGGCCCTTTGCGTGTGCCTGCAGATAGAAATACAGTCGATTTAACTTGGGTACAGTTGGTTAAACTTTAAACCTTGTGAGGTTGTTAACCATGGAGAAGTAGAAATAGTATTGAGGATGGAAGGGCCATTGAGCATCTGTTCTAATTGTTGATACAAATATTGTATATTTATTCAGGGAAGGTTTGCTCTTAGGGCAAGTGTAATGAAATTCAGGTCATCCTCAGCCTCCTTCAGCAGTAGACTTCTGTTGCTCTGGTGGGGTTGGTGTACAGTAAACACTCTGCAGTATTCTTTGAACCTACTTTTCTATATTTTTTCTCCCAGGCTGTTTGTTCAACATTTATGCATATCATAGTGTACTTTCTAATTTTCAGAGCAAAAATAAATCCTCTGTCCATGTTATAGTGATAAACTTGACCAGTCTGACATACTAAAACTTTCTTAAGACCCTGTGTATTCCCATGTATCTTCCTAGAAATTCAGTTTAATATCTTTATTAGTGGAATTGTCTTAGGATACCATCTGCCTTACAGTCAGCACTTGAGTCCTCCTCAGTGGAGGGGCTGACACCACAGGTCATGTTGCTGTTGATATGCAGCAACCTAGTGGGGGGCTGGTTTTGGGTTTCTTTGGCCACAGGTACTTTTCCCACATATTTTTAAAAATGAGCTTGAGACATAAAGCTGTGACTGATGAGAGAAAAAAGAGTCTCTGAAGAGGAATAATGGTATGTGGATTGTACTGCATCGACAGCACTGTAGTGCCTCATGCTGTGAGAAGTGACACATGGCATGGACTCTTGCAGCTGCCGAGAGTGGTGGTATTTTGCTTTGGATGCTAACTTATATGAAATCAGAGAGCAGAGGAAGCACTGTACCTGGGACTTCTTGTTGCACCGTGCCCGTGACGCTGTCTTTTACACCGACAAATATTTCAGCAAGTTAAAAGCAGGTGTGCTATCTGCAGATGACAAGGTGAGTGGACTGCTGGCTTTCGTACTTTCTTTCAGTATTCTCTCAAGGGCTGAAAAATACGTAATCTGTGAAAATGAGGTCCAAGGGACCATTTTGCAGGGTTGAGTTGATTTTAGTAATCTTCCCACTCTGCTGAGGCCATTAGCCTCACCCTGGCCAGAAGCATTCTCTCCCTGTGCTGCCTGAGGAGAGCCAGGTCATAGGAAGGAGGAAGGTAAGGCTCTGGTCCTGCCAGGTCTTTTTGCCACACCCGCTCCATATCTTTATGCAGGGCTCAGAGTGACTGGTATTGTTTTTTTTTTTAAACTTCTTTTTTTGTTTTCTTTATTCATATGTGCATACATTGTTTGGGCCATTTCACCCCCCTGCCCCCCATCCCCTCCCTCTCCCGAGACTGGTATTATTCAAGTCCTGATCCTAGTCCTAATTCTTATCCTCTGAAGTCTGTAACTAATCCCTGTGGACTCTGGCCTTCATTTCCCATAATCCCCAGTTACCTTGGGTTTTTTAGTGTTAGATGTGAAGCAGAAGGGGGTGCCATAGATGGCGAAGGCAACAAGCCCACATTTGAATTACCTGTAGGCTGAGACCCTAGAACCACACCTACCAGAGTCCTGTGAAGGGACCCACCCCTCCCCTGGTCTGTCTGCCTGTCATCTCCCAGGGGAATGAAGGGGGAATACTTTGTTCCTTGATATGTTTTGCTTTTGTAAGCATCAGTTTTCAAAATAGCAATTTAGAACATGTCCAGTATTTCGGTTCAGGCAATATCTCTTCACTATTTGTTTAGCAGACTCTTCCAAGCAGAAAGGAATAGTCCCTTCCTGTCAGCACCCAGTGTGGTAGCCAGTGTACTGCTCCCCCACCCCGTTCTCATCTGTTCTGCCAGCACCCTGAGGCCTGGCCCCTTACTTATTGATGCTCTCTTCATCAGTGACACACATGGCACTGACATAGGAACCTGTGGGAAGGATGGCATAAGCTGGGTTTGGTTGGTTTTCTTGATGGTACAGGCTAAGACATGGAGGGAAAAAAAAATCTAAATTACTACCAAGGTGGCAAAGCAAACACACAGAATCTCCTTTTTCTCAATTTTAGGGTTTAAGAAACAGTTTAAGATAGGTAATTCTACTTATTTTTTAACTTGGCAAGTAGCTAGTTACCATTGCTCTGTCTTAACTGACTTGAGACAAGTTAAAACAGCCATGTCTTTGCTAAGACATCATATGAAACATGAGCACACTTACTGTGTAAGCTGAGTCCTCAGTGTCCCCCTGTGAAGGTGGGAAGAGTGACAGTCCTGTTGTGTGCAGTGGGAACATGTGCACTGCAATGACCCATTGAAAGTGTGTCACTGGTCCTTGTGTGCTTTCTCTAGCCATCACTCATGGAAACTGTGAATTTGTCACTGATATTTTGAGACCAAATATAATCTGCTGGAGTTTAGGAAAACTTTTTTTTTTTTTAATACATTTTCACTAGTTGTACAGGGTGTTTTATTGTGACATTTCCATATATTCTTAAAATATACATTGATTAGATTTATTATCTCTGTCATTTGCCCTCATCCTCCTCTCCTGTTTCTTAAAACAGTTTCAACTGGTTTCATTGTTCTACTTTCATACAAATGGGAAGAAGTCCTGTTTAAATCAGAAATAGCAATTATGGTACTAGCTGTTTGTCTTGTTCTTGGCCTTCAGTGAATTATCAGGGCCAGTTGTTCCTTGATAGTTTGTGAGGGTGTCCAGTTTCTCCACAGCTACAGTGTGTGGTATTTTTGTTTTGCTTTCACCTGAGTAGGAGGAAATGTGTCGGATTGAGGAGGAGCAGAGCTTCGAGGAACTGAAGATTCTGCGTGAACTGGTTCATGATCGATTTTATAAGCAAGAAGAACTAGCAGAGGTAAGGAACCCTCAGATTTGTTCTATCCTAGTGCACTCTGAATGCTTCCGTGTTGATGTGCTTGTGCTTCTGTGGGGGACAAATGGCAGCCAGTGGCACCTCCCCCAGCTCGCTTCTATCCCTGGTTGGTTACATCTCTCCTTTGCCGTTGCAGAGTCTACGAGAGCCTCAGCTGGACTCCCCAGGACCCTGTCCTGGGGACCTGGATGCTGGTGGAGGCAGTGGGATGCTGCAGTACCTGCAGTCCTGGTTTCCTGGATGGGGTGGCTGGTATGGGCAGCAGAGCCCTGAGGGGAAAGCGATGGAAGGACTGTCAGCTGAGCCGCATGAGCAGTGGACTCCCGAAGAGATCCTGGGTACGATGGGAGCTGGCCTGTGCTTGCCTACTTGGCCATGAGGAGGGAACATTTAGTTCCTAAAGTGGAATAGCCCATAGTCATTTTCACGTTTAAATGAAGGAGACATTTGGAAAACAGTTTGTTTCATGTTCCTAGAGGCAGAGAGAAGAAATGATTTGGGAGAGATCCATGTACAACTCCATGACTGACTATGAATACTGGCACAGTTTTAGATATGTCTGAGTGGCAATTATTGCCAGACAACTAAATAACTAAATTTGTTCACAAATCTTAAACTCCAGAGCTTGATACCAGTCCAGAGGGGCTCTTTAGACCTGTGCTGCCTGATGTGATCCTTAGCACAAATGGCGGTTTTTTTTTTTTTTTTGGATGGTACTGGGGTTTGAACTTTAGGCCTCATGCTTGCTAGACAGATACTTTACCACTTGAGTCCTCCATCAGCCTCACAAATGGCTATTTAAATTAATTAAAATTAAATAAAAGTAAAAATTGTTTTTTTAATTGTACTAGCCAAATCAGCCATGTGTCATGTATGCAGAGTAGTCCCATGTGGGTTAGTGGCCACTGTCCTGGATGACCCAAACATAGACCATCTCACCACATCAAATAGTGATGTCTCACATTGTGTTTTCTTGTGAGTTGTTCACTCTCTGGTTTGATAATAAGTTGACAAGAGTTCTTATAACACTTAGGGTCATTTTATATTAGCAAATAAGGTAGTCACTTGTCAACTTCCAAGCTCTTCCTGAGAAGAGAAGTGGTTGTGTGGCATCACCTGCTGGCAAGCATGCCTGATTGTGCTTGCTTTGCTCCCATGCCTTCTCTCAAAGCCTGGTTTCCCTTGCCACATAGGCACCGAGGAGTTTTTTGACCCTACTACCAGTGCCTCCTGTATGAACACCTACACCAAGCGAGATCATGTCTTTGCCAAGCTGAATTTGCAGTTGCAGCGGGGAACAGTGACTCTGCTACACAAGGAGCAAGGAGCGCCCCATGTGGAGGAAAGTGCGTTCATGCAGCTCGAGTTTTCAGGTACTGCCCAAAAGAACTAGCTGCTGCTGTTTCCCTTTTAGTCGCCAGCATACAGTTGATTTTCATTTAGAAAGTTGCCCAAACATTGATGAACCACTGGTCCTAGGGAATGCTCAGGGATAGGTTCCTGTGAGACCCTGGCCATAACACTTATCCACTCATCAGTACGTTGAACTCATGGCCTGCAGCACTGTAACTTGTGCTGCACAAAGTTTATCTAATGTTTGTATTTTCTCTGTAAATTGCCTCACAATCTTCTCATACTTAGGACCACTAGATGGCACTTGAGCACATACTTGACCTACTTAGTTATTATTTATTAGTTTAGTGGTGCTAGAGAGGGAACCAGGGCCTAGTGCATGTCAGGCAAGTGCTTTAACAGTGAGCTACACCTCCAGCCTCAATGGGCTATTTTTTAAAATTCTTCTTTTGTGGTACTGGGGCATGAACTTGGCCTACACCTCGAGCCACTCCAGCAGCCCTTTTTTTTTTGTGTTGGGTATTTTTGAGATAAGGTCTCATGAACTATTTGCCTGGGCTGGCTTCAAACCACGTTCCTCCTGATCTCTGCCTCCTGAGTAGCTACGATTTTAGGTGTGAGCCACCGGCACCTGTCTCCCACTGGGCTATTTTAAATATCAAAATCACAAACAAAAGCAGAGGAGAATAGGAAAACCAGGGTTCTAAACAGACCAGGAAAAGGACGCTTATTACAGTTTGACAGCTAGTACATGGAGGCAGGGCACTGTCTCCATGTGAGCTCACTTGGGAATAAGCACATTGGGTCTCAGTATTTTTGCTGCTCTGTGTCTGAATGACCAAAGAAGTGCCGTGAGTACTGATTTTGGGGTTCCATATACATTTCAGCAATAGGTGCACCTTCAGAATCTAAATGGTGAGGATTAACTGTATTTGGTTGCTCTTTGTGACTTCGGATTAATCATGTGTAAGTAAATACTCAGATGTCGATTTGTATGTCTCAGTTATTTTTCAGTTCATGAACAGGAACTTATCTGAGATGCCTCAGTGGTTTAAGAAGAGTTTAAAAAAAACAAAAAAAGCCCATTTGCTTGACTTCATAATCTTGAGACAGAGCTATTTAAACTTAGTGTGAACCAGTGGATCTTAAACTTAATTGTAGCCTGTTTAAAAATCTTTCTGTTGGGAAACTTCTAATAGTGCTTATATATTTATGTAGACAGACAGATACATAGGTAAGGTTTTTTTTTTTTTTTCTCTAATTTCTTAGAAAAGTAGTTTATAGTATCTAATAGTGCTCTGTAAAATATAGTACCTAACGTTTTTAGAAATACAGTAGATATCATGACATATCACTGCTTACATTTATCTATTGTAGATGTAAAACTTCTAGCAGAATCTCTTCCTCGAAGAAATTCCTCCTTGCTTTTGGTCCGGTTAGGCGGACTGTTTCTTCGAGACCTGGTGACGGAAGGAACTATGTTTCCTCTTCTGGTCTTCCCTAATCCGGTATGTATCGCAGCCTGGCTCACACATCTGTGTGTTACAGAATTGCATCTGTTTTAGGGAAACAATAAGTAATAGTAACCCGATTCATTCTGTCATTTGATCATTTTGAGACAGATAGATTTCTCTCTTTCTTTTTTTTTTTTTTTTTGCGGTACTGGGGCTTGAACCCAGGGCCTACACCTTGAGCCACTCCACCAGCCCCTTTCTGTGAAGGGCTTTTCGAGATAGGGTCTCTTGTGAACTATTTGCCCGGGCTGGCTTTGAACCACGATCCTCGTGATCTCTGCTTCCATAGTAGCTAGGATTACAGGTGTAAGCCACCAGTGTCTGGATTCAGGTAGGTTTCTTGAGTTTGTTAGAGAAAAAATGTTGGTGAGACTTATGGCTATGCCTTCTTCCCTTCCTTTGTTGTAGCCATCATGGAATAGTTTGATCTGTTTTGGAAGAAAATGCTATGAGAACTATTTTCTGTACTTCAAGGTCAATGTTTGAATTTCTTCTGTATCTGATAGTCATTTTCATGCATTCTGACCTGCAGTCATTAATATGAGTAATTGAATTCCTTGTTTTGTTTTCTGGTGGTACTGGGAGTTAACTCAGGGCCTCATGCTTGCCAGTCAGGTGCTCTACCATTTGAGTCTCTCCCCCATTGTTATTGATATAAGATCTCATCTTTTTAGAGTTCCAAAAGGGAACCATCTCAAATTTTCTATATATGTTCAATGTTTATATATGAAATGTTTATAAGGTCTTTGATCTTATTAATTTGGCAAAGGTGTGGTCCAAATAGTTGATTTCCATTTCCCCTGTCTGTAATTCTGTTTGGGAGACTGGGGCGTGGTTTGGGAGAGGGTGGGAGGGGATTGCATCATTTGAAAAGTTACACATGTTTAGGATCCATTTAATAAGTCATTAGATGTGCTAAATGCACATCTGTCTCTGCAGAGGGAAGGACTTTGTCTTACTAGGTCTGGAAAAAGGCACAAAACTAAACAAGTCTGTAAGTACTCACTAATCCAGAGTGAATTCAATTTTGATTCATTTCCATTAAGAGGGAGTGATGCTGAAGGGTGAAGTGTGTGTGTGTGTGTGTGTGTGTGTGTGTGTGTGTGTGTGTGTGGTGTGTGTGAGTGGCACAGTGTTTCCTCTCAATCTCCTACTGACTCATTTTTCTATGTGTGTTTAATAGCAAAAAGAAGTTGGCAGAGTTTCACAGTCTTTTGGTCTCCAAACCACATGTGCAGACAGAAGTGATCAATGCCCTGGTAATTTGTCGTATGTTCGTAAAACGAATCCTTACAAACTCCATTTTTTCAATCAGTAGTCCTTGTAGTAGTAGAAGAGGGAGTGCTTTCTGTATTGTGCTCGGTGGTTTGCTGTGTGGATCTGTGTTTGTCCTGGAGGCAGCCTGGCACTCTCTCTGTGTGATTGGGTGGGACTGGTCATTAGCCTGGGGTTCACTGGGGCAGTCAGGCAGGGCCTCGGGGGCACTGATTTCCATAATGGGAAGGAATAAAGCAGCCCAGCCCTTGTGATTCCTGTTGAAAATTAAAAAGACAGCCTTTATTAGACTCTGTCTCTAAAATTTGCATCATTGTGGGATGATTGGAAAATAATTTAGAAAATGTCTTTTTTCCCCAGAATTTTCACAAGTCTGTTAAGAGTAAGGGGATTGTTTTTGCTGTGTTTCATTCTCTTTCTTCTGCTCTTTCCTTTAGCTGCAGACCCAGACGACCCAGTTTTTGAGATGCTATATGAGAGAAATCCAGTACACAGTCATTTTGCGAGGCGGCTAAATGTCAGCACGAGGCCGTTGAACATCATTTATAACCCCCAGGCTATTAAAAAAGTAGCAGACTTTTTCTACAAGGGAAAGGTTCATACCTCAGGTTAACTTTTTTGTTTGTTTGATATTATGTTGCTTTAAAAAAATCTTTCTTATCATTTCTGGTGCTCTGAATAAAGCTATTATATATTTAAATGACCTGATATTGGTAGAAGAGACTGCAGAATAAGTGGACGGGGTTGTCCTGAGATATTGAATCAGGGACTGTGTCCCTAGAGTCTCTTCTCCCAGAGACATTAGCAGCTGTGTGTATTTTTGTTTCTCTTTAGCATGCGTTTTTTGTTTTGTTTTGTTTTTTTCTTACTTTTCATTCCATTAGGGTGGTGGTTTTGAGACAAGTGAACTGAGGAGGAATGTTCAAGAATTTCCTTCTAGTTGGTGGAGTGGCTCAAGTGCAGAGTGCCTGCTTAGCAAGCATGTGTGAGGCCCTGAGTTCAAACCCCAGTATCGCGCCCCCCCCAAAAAAAGAATTTTATTCTAGGTTACAGGATCAGTGGTTTCTTTTACTTGCTGGTGCAGCATTTTAAAACTGCAAAGTTCTAAATGTCATTTCTTTATGCTTCCCTTTGTTTCCAAGGAAAGATGTGAGACAATAAGTACAGAAAAAGCACTTTTATTGACAGGGAGATTGATAAAATAATAGCATTTTCCCAAATGTATTGTTTCATCCTTTATAACAATGAAGCTCTTCTAGTTTTTTGCCCGGTGTTTGAGACCTTTCATGTAAACAGTTGCCATAAATGTCAAGGCTTCTTTCCTTAGTTCAAATAGAGAAGGCATTTCCTTCTAAATTCTGTTCTTTTGTAGGAAGAAAAACATTTTTCTTTTCATTCCATTTTTGTAATGTCCTTTTTTGTGAGGTTTTAAAATACAGTAGTTTGGAATCTTTCAGAAAATGTTTTAAGACATTCTAGTAGCTTAGGTACCTTTTCTCATGTTCCTCTTTTGCCTCCATGGCTGGTTTTTCTACTATCTGCCTCATTCCCGTCATGCTGTGTATGCCAGGTCATGTCAGAGTAAGGAGCTGCTTTTGTTGCTGTTTTTTTTTAGCTTTGGTGCAAGTCGTTCATGAGAACAGGTATTGCAGCATTTTATTTCCCTAGCCATTGGAAATTTCTGAGTATCTTGTGTATTTCCAATCTGCAGGTTTTGGCTATCAGTCTGAACT
The DNA here is from genome assembly GCF_047511655.1 of Castor canadensis. NCBI lineage: Eukaryota > Metazoa > Chordata > Mammalia > Rodentia > Castoridae > Castor > Castor canadensis. The sequence goes on along the minus strand of NC_133392.1, from coordinate 154,391,310 downwards.
TGAGGTGAGAGTAGCTGAAGCAGCTCGAAGACAGTACAACAAGCTGAAGATGCAGACCAAGGCAGAAATCCGACAGACTCTTGATCGTTTGCTAGTGGGGGATTTCATTGTAAGTGACCTCACAGGATGTGCTTCAGGGATCGGGGAAGGGCGGCATTTTTTTTTTTTTTTTTTTTATTCATATGTGCATACAATGCTTGGGTCATTTCTCCCCCCTGCCCCCACCCCCTTCCTTACCCCCCACTCCACCCCCTCCCTCTCCCCCCCACCCCCACAATACCCAGCAGAAACTATTTTGCCCTTATCTCTAATTTTGCTGAAGTGAGAGTATTAGCAATAATAGGAAGGAACAAGGGTTTTTGCTAGTTGAGATAAGGATAGCTATACAGGGAGTTGACTCACATTGATTTCCTGTGCGTGGGTGTTACCTTCTAGGTTAATTCTTTTTGATCTAATCTTTTCTCTAGTTCCTGGTCCCCTTCTCCTATTGGCCTCAGTTGCTTTTAAGGTATCTGCTTTAGTTTCTCTGCGTTAAGGGCAACAAATGCTAGCTAGTTTTTTAGGTGTCTTACCTATCCTCACCCCTCCCTTGTGTGTTCTCGCTTTTATCATGTGCTCAAAGTCCAATCCCCTTGTTGTGTTTGCCCTTGATCTAACGTCCACATATGAGGGAGAACATACGATTTTTGGTGTTTTGGGCCAGGCTAACCTCACTCAGAATGATGTTCTCCAATTCCATCCGTTTACCAGCGAATGATAACATTTCATTCTTCTTCATGGCTGCATAAAATTCCATTGTGTATAGATACCACATTTTCTTAATCCATTCGTCAGTGCTGGGGCATCTTGGCTGTTTCCATAACTTGGCTATTGTGAATAGTGCCGCAATAAACATGGATGTGCAGGTGCCTCTGGAGTAACAGTCTTTTGGGTATATCCCCAAGAGTGGTATTGCTGGATCAAATGGTAGATCGATGTTCAGCTTTTTAAGTAGCCTCCAAATTTTTTTCCAGAGTGGTTGTATTAGTCTACATTCCCACCAACAGTGTAAGAGGGTTCCTTTTTCCCCGCATCCTCGCCAACACCTGTTGTTGGATACCACATTTTCTTAATCCATTCGTCAGTGGTGGGGCATCTTGGCTGTTTCCATAACTTGGCTATTGTGAATAGTGCCGCAACAAACATGGGTGTGCAGGTGCCTCTGGAGTAACCTATGTCACAGTCTTTTGGGTATATCCCCAAGAGTGGTATTGCTGGATCAAATGGTAGATCAATGTTTAGCTTTTTAAGTAGCCTCCAAATTTTTTTTCCAGAGTGGTTGTACTAGTTTACATTCTCACCAGCAGTGTAAGAGGGTTCCTTTTTCCCCCCGCATCCCCTCCAACACCTGTTGTTAGTGGTTTTGCTAATGATGGCTTTTCTAACAGGGGTGAGGTGGAATTTTAGTGTGGTTTTAATTTGCATTTCCTTTATTGCTAGAGATGGTGAGCATTTTTTCATGTGTTTTTGGCCATTTGAATTTCTTCTTTTGAGAAAGTTCTATTTAGTTCACTTGCCCATTTCTTTATTGGTTCATTAGTTTTGGGAGAATTTAGTTTTTTAAGTTCCCTATATATTCTGGTTATCAGTCCTTTGTTTGATGCATAGCTGGCAAATATTTTCTCCCACTCTGTGGGTGGTCTCTTCAGTTTAGAGACCATTTCTTTTTAGTTTTATGAGGTCCCATTTATCTATGCTATCTCTTAGTTGCTGTGCTGCTGGGGTTTCAGTTGAGAAAGTTCTCACCTATACCTACTAACTCCAGAGTATTTCCTACTCTTTCCTGTATCAACTTTAGAGTTTGTGGTCTGATATTAAGATCCTTGATCCATTTTGAGTTAATGTTGGTATAGGGTGATATACATGGATCTAGTTTCAGTTTTTTGCAGACTGCTAACCAGTTTTCCCAGCAGTTTTTGTTGAAGAGGCTGCTATTTCTCCATCGTATATTTTTAGCTCCTTTGTCAAAGACAAGTTGGTTATAGTTGTGTGGCTTCATATCTGGGTCCTCTATTCTGTTCCACTGGTCTTCATGTCTGTTTTTGTGCCAGTACCATGCTGTTTTTATTGTTATTGCTTTGTAAAGGGCGGCATTTTTGTGAAAAGTTCATTACATGCCATAGATAGGCTTGCCTTTATCAGTTATATAGATTAAGTGAACCCAAATTAGGAAATCCTTATCAGATAGCATAAATAAAAATCTCAAGTCTTTAACACCCAAAGTTTAATTTAAAGCAAAACAAAACAAACAAACCAAGAAGAAGTAGAAAGAATGGCTGTAACCAGGTCATGGGTTTCCTTCTACTGGGAATACTTTCAAGACTGTCTTTGCCATTTTTCAGACCTGATAGTCTGCGAATATTTCACATTAGAGCTTCCCTTGGCAGCAAATAAACAACTAGAATGAGACCCACTTGCTGTGCCAGAGTATAAAGGTTACTTTGTGGTGCTAAGTGACAAGCTGATGTGAATACACCTTGAAGGTTTAGAGTTTCTGACCATGTGCTGTGGCGGTGCACTGCCAAGATCCAGCAGTAGATGGACAAATTAGAAAGAGCTCAGCCAGGTGTAGATGGAAGGGATGGCAGAGGTGTTCAAGGTGGAATGCCTGGGGATTTGTGGTATGGGATAGAGAATAAGTCCAGCTTTGCACGTGTGTGTGTGTCTGTGTACAAATTATATCTTGTTGTCTTAGACAAAAGGTTGTTTCTGATAATATTTATATAAATTAGCTTTTACCATATACATTCAGTTGAGGCTAATTTTAGTTGTAAGGAAGAACAACTTACAAATTCATGACGTGTTATTTATATTTCAAACATCAAAGCTTGTTTTTCCTCAAGATATTTTGGCATGAAAGTTCGTGGTTACCAACATAAAAATATTTGGATTTCAACATTTATTTGAATTTCATGATTTCTATAATACTTTGAAGCACTGTGCCATGTAAATTAGAAACAAACTTTTTATTTATTTATTTTTTTATTATTCATATGTGCATACAGTGCTTGGGTCATTTCTCCCCCCCTGCCCCCACCCCCTCCCTTACCACCTACCCCGCCCCCTAAATACCCGGCAGAAACTATTTTGCCCTTATCTCTAATTTTGTTGTAGAGAGAGTATAAGCAATAATAGGAAGGAACAAGGGTTTTTGCTAGTTGAGATAAGGATAGCTATACAGGGAGTTGACTCACATTAGTTTCCTGTGCATGTGTGTTACCTTCTATGTTAATTCTTTTTGATCTAACCTTTTCTCTAGTTCCTGGTCCCTTTCTCCTATTGGCCTCAGTTGCTTTTAAGGTATCTGCTTTAGTTTCTCTGCGTCTAGGGCAACAAATGCTAACTAATTTTTTAGGTGTCTTACCTATCCTCATATCTCCCTTGTGTGTTCTCACTTTTATCTTGTGATCAAAGTTCAATCACCTTGTTGTGTTTGCCCTTGATCTAATGTCCGCATATGAGGGAGAACGTATGATTTTTGGTGTTTTGGGCCAGGCTAACCTCACTCAGAATGATGTTCTCCAATTCCATCCATTTACCAGCGAATGATAACATTTCATTCTTCTTCACGGCTGCATAAAATTCCATTGTGTATAAATACCACATTTTCTTAATCCGTTCATCAGTAGTGGGGTATCTTGGCTGTTTCCATAACTTGGCTATTGTGAATAGTGCTGCAGTAAACATGGGTGTGCAGGTGCCTCTGGAGTAACCTGTGTCACAGTCTTTTGGGTATATCCCCAAGAGTGGTATTGCTGGATCAAATGGTAGATCAATAGAAACAAACTCTTTTAAAAAAAAAAAATTTTAAAACATGTATTTGATTTTTGATTTATAATGCATTAATAATATGAAGGAATTTCATTGTCACACATGCCTACAGTGTATCTTTTTTTATGCATAGAGATATTCCTCAAGGTTTATTTATAGGAATGCAAATTATAAATAATTTAAATAAACAACCGTGAGGAGCTGTTAATAGTATATCCACTTGAGGGATTATAAAAAGTGAATTTATGTTTTTTTTCATTTTTATTAGCCTGTATTCATTGTACAGGGGATTCATTGTGCCAGTTCCCAATAGCTTTGCATTATACATTGGTTAGATCGCCCCGTGTATAGTGTATCTTGAATAAGTGCGCCCCTGCATTCCCCCTCTCTCTCTTTTCCCTTTTCATACAGGAACAGGGTCTTTCCTAGACCATGGATATTTAAAGTACAAACAGCCCCCTAAATTAGTAATTTGTTAATTTCTCTCTCTGCCAGACATTTGGCTGTAACACCTGCAGTCCTCAGCATTGGGTGTGCTTTCATCTCCAGCCCGCCCCAGTTGCAGTGGCCACCACAGTTCTAGCTTGGCCTGGGTTGCGCCACGGTAAAGCTGCTCAGGTCACCAGTCACAGTTAGCCATGATGAATGGATGTTTATTTCATTCTTACAGGAGGAGAGTAAACGGTGGACTGTGCGTTTGGATATCTCTGCCCCTCAGGTGATATTTCCTGATGACTTCAAGTTTAAGAATCCTGTGTTAGTTGTTGTGGATCTAGGGAGAATGCTGCTAACCAATACCCAAGGTACAGTGTCAGGGTGAAGTAACTAAGCTGTCTCTAGAGACACAGCTGTCTGTGCTTAACTAAGTCAAGCTTAACAAAAGGTTTATGTGACATTTTTAACCTCTAAAGTTCACCTGTTACTTTTTAACATCAAAATTTATAATTCACACCAAAATTTATGATTCAGCTGGGTGTGGTGGTTCACACCTATATTCCCTATACTTGGGAGACTGAGGCAGGAAGATCATGCGTTCAGGGTCAACCTGGGCTACAAAGTGATATCCCATCTCCTCCCAAAAAAGTATGTCAGTTATTTTTGGCATATTGGTAGAATTACATAACTTACTACTGTTTAATTCCAGAATATTTTCACTGCCCCCTTTCCCCCTGCAAAGAAACTCCAGACTTATAGGCAATCACTCTATCCCCCTACTTTCTGGCAGCCACTAAATTTCTTTTCCTGCTCTTATGGATTTGTCTATTTTAAATTTTTTGTATTTTGGAATAATACAACATGAGGCCTTTTATGTCTGACCTCTTTTTTTTTTTATTATTTTTTGCAGTACTGGGGTTTAGAACTTGGAGCCTTGAGTGTTTGCTAGGTGGGTGCTCTGCCGCTTGAGCCATGCTCCCAGGCATTGGTGTTCTTTTTTTTTCAGTGGAACTGGGGTTTGAACTCAGGCTTCATGCTTGCAAAGCAGGCACTCTACCACTTGAGCCATATCTCCAGTCCATTTTGCTCAGGTTATTTATTTATTTATCTGGTGGTACTGGGGTTTGAACTCAGCGTCTCATGTTTGCTAGGCCTGCATTCTACCACTTAAGCCACTTTGCCAGCTCTGCTCTGGTTATTTTGGAGATGGGATCTTGTGAACGATTTGCCAGGGGTGACTTTGAATCGTGATCCTCTGATCTCAGCCTTCTAAGTACCTAGGAGTATAAGCATGAACCACTGGAGCCTAATGTTGGCCCTTTTTTGCTTTAGTTATTTCTTTTGGATCAGTTCTTGCATTTTTGCCTAGTGTTAGCCTCAGACTGTGATCCACCTATGCCTCTCATGGAGCTGGAATCACAGGCATGCGCCACCATGACTGGCTTGTTGGTCAAGATGGGATCTTACTAACTTTTTGCCCAGCTGGCCTCAAACCATGATCCTTCCGATCTCTACCTCACAAGTAGCTGGAGTTACAGGGATGCATTACTATGCCTAGTTGTTTGGCTTTTTATTTAGCATAGTATTTTCATTGTTCATCCATGTGTAGTATATATATCAGTATATCACTTATTTTTATGGCTGAACCTTGTATGGATATACCACATTTTGTTTATCCATTCATTAGTTGGTAGATATTTGAATTTGTTTCCATTTTTGGCTATTTTGAATGTGAATGATCATGTATAGGTTTTGTATACATTTTCAGTTCTCTTGGATTTGTACCTAGGAGTGGAGTTGCTGGGTCATGAGGTAGCTGTGTATTTAATATTTGAGGAACTACCAAACTGTTTTCCAAAATGACTATGCCATTTTATTTATTTATGTACTTATTTATTTAGGTGGTACTGGGGTTTGAACTCAGGGACTCATACTTGCTAGGCAGGTGCTCTACCACTTAAGCCACTTCACCAGCTCTTTTTTAAAAATCTTTTTTGTAAATTATGTCAGCCCATTTTTGTGTTGGGTATTTTCAAAATAGGGTCTTGCAAACTATTTGCCTAGGCTGGTGCAGAACCATGATCCTCCTGATTTGTGCTTCCTGAGTAGCTAGGGTTATAGGCGTGAGCCACTGGTGCCCAGCTGGCTATGACATTTTATATTCCCACCAGCAGCATGTGAAAGTTTTAGTTTCTCCACATTCTTGTCAGCACTCATTAGCATCTGTCTTTTTGATTATAGCCATTTTTGTGGGTAGTCTGTGTAACATTGTGTAAATTAATAAACACTCTTTCCCAGTATTTAATTTCAAGGATAGAGATTTAACCTATTTTGATTAGTGGCATATATAAAAGGAGACACCTGGAAGATAATTTCATTACTAATACTAGATTCCAATAGTATTTATTGAGGTGGGGTGGAAGAGTGAGAGGATTCATGGGGTAAAAGAAATTGAGGCAGTTTATCAGCTAATCTCAATATTGCCTTCATCGAGAAGACTTGAGAGAGAGGAAGGTAGAGGACTTGAGCAGGAGTGGCAGGTTCCATGCTATAGAGGATGTTAGAAGGGAGTGAGATCTGAATACAGGGTCACAGCACTTCAGAAAGCACCTTCTTAGATGGATAAAAAACTGTGGAACTGGTAAGCATTTCCGCTTGTCTCAGTACCACGTGGCTACAGAGAAGATTGAGAATATAGACTATAGGGTAGAAAATCTCATATTAGCAGAGCACTGGTGGTTCACGCCTATAATCCTAGCTACTCAGGAGGCAGAGATCACGAAGATTGCGGTTCTAAGCTAGCCCCCGCAAAAAAGTTTATGAGACCCTATCTTGAAAATACCCAACACAAAAAAGGGCTGTGGAGTTGCTCAATTGGTAAGAGCGCCTGTATAACAAGTGTGAGGCCCTGAGTTCAAATCCCACCATTGCCAAAAAGTAGAAAATCTCATATGGAGCTGTTTCTGCCCACTAAGCCCAGATCTGGCTCTTCGAGGTACTCCATGGAACAAGACAGATGAGACCTCTCTTCTTTCAGAACATTGAGACAAAGGAAAAAGTACATCAATAAACTGTAGAGACATGAGTGGGGTTGGTACAGCTCAGAAGCTGGACAAAATATTGGGAGCAGCTGGTGGCCTCTGCACCCCTGTCCTTGGGGACGGGGTGGGGGTTGGGCAGCAGAGATCTAACTTCTCACAATCATATATTTTTATTCTTTGTGTTTGGTTGATAATTCAGGGTGAATTAAATTTCAGAATACCTTGCTTGCAGTTTTCACCCATTTAAAAAAATTGAAGCTGGTGGAAGCTCTCCTTTTCACCATTATTACAGTAAGAGAAGGGGAAGAAGATATAGCAGATACAGACTGTGAGCCTTCTCTGTTTTACTTGCAGTTGACTCCAAGAGCAAGAGTGGGGACAAGTCAGCCTCTGAGGAGAGTCAGTTCAGTGATGACGAATATAAGACCCCTCTCGCCACACCTCCCAGTACCCCACCTCCAGAGACACACCATGGAGAGAAGACACCCCCTTTTTCTGGAGTTGAATTTAGCGAAGAGCAGCTTCAGGCACATTTAATGAGTACAAATATGTACGAGAGGTACTCTCTGTCGTTCATGGACCTCCAGATTATGGTTGGACGAGTGAAGGACAATTGGAAGCATGTCCAGGATATCAATGTTGGACCCACCCACGTGGTGGAGAAGTTCAACGTTCACCTGCAGCTAGAACGCCGGCTCATTTACACTTCAGATCCCAAATACCCAGGGGCCGTGCTCTCAGGCAACCTGCCCGATCTAAAGGTCCACATCAATGAAGATAAGATATCTGCTCTAAAGAACTGCTTTGCTCTCCTCGCCACTCCAGAGATGAAGACTTCTGACACTCAGATTAAAGAGAAGATTTTCCCTCAGGAAGTACAGCGGGGAAGCTTGCAGGACTCTGTAATGAACCTAACCCAGAGCATCGTGATCCTGGAGCAGCACACCCGTGAGGTTCTGGTGGAGTCGCAGCTCCTCCTGGCCGAATTCAAAGTTAACTGTATGCAGCTTGGTGTTGAGAGCAGTGGCCGCTACATTTCTGTGCTCAAGGTATTTGGCACCAATGCCCATTTTGTGAAGAGACCTTACGATGCTGAAGTCTCTCTGACTGTTCACGGCTTGCTCCTTGTAGATACCATGCAGACCTATGGTGCTGATTTTGACCTTTTGATGGCTTCTCATAAGAACTTAAGTTTTGATATTCCAACAGGAAGCCTCCTAGATAGCAGAGCGCAGTCTCCTGTCTGTGGACCTAATGTGGCTCGCTTAACTGACATCGCCATCCTGAATGACCAGTCAGCAGCTAGTGTTCCACTTGAAAGAATTCTCACCAAAGAACAAGAGTCCCTCATTAAACTGGAATATCAGTTTGTGAGTTCAGAGTGCCCGTCCATGAACTTAGATAGCACTCTTCAGGTGATCTCATTACAGGTGAATAATTTGGATATTATCTTAAATCCAGAGACAATTGTGGAGCTGATTGGTTTTCTGCAAAAATCGTTCCCCAAGGAAAAAGATGATTTGAGTCCTCAGCCTTTAATCACTGATTTTGAAAGAAGCTTTAGAGAACAAGGAACTTACCAGTCTACCTATGAACAAAACACTGAGGTTGCAGTGGAGATCCATAGGCTTAACTTGCTGCTCCTCCGGACAGTTGGAATGGCAAATGGGGAGAAATACGGCAGGAAAATCGCAACTGCAAGCATTGGTGGCACCAAGGTTAACGTCTCGATGGGCAGCACCTTTGACATGAATGGTTCGCTTGGCTGTTTGCAGCTTACGGATCTGACACAAGATAACATGAAGAACCAGTATGTGGTCAGCATTGGAAATTCTGTAGGCTACGAAAATATTGTCAGTGATATTGGCTACTTTGAGTCTGTATTTGTCAGAATGGAAGACGCAGCCCTGACTGAAGCTTTGAGTTTTACATTCGTTGAGAAATCTAAACAGGAGTGTTTTCTTAATCTGAAGATGGCCTCATTGCATTATAACCACTCTGCGAAGTTCTTGAAGGAGTTGACGTTATCCATGGATGAACTAGAAGAAAATTTTCGAAGTATGCTGAAGAGTGCGGCCACCAAAGTCACCACAGTATTGGCTACCAAGACAGCTGAGTACAGTGAGATGGTGTCGCTCTTTGAAACTCCAAGGAAGTCCCGGGAGCCCTTTGTCTTGGAGGAAAATGAGGTCTATGGGTTTGGCCTAGCTTCGCCTCGTGCGGATACCGTGAAACTCATTTTGAACATAAACATCCAATCTCCAGTCGCTTCCATCCCCCGAAAGCCTGGGAGTCCTGAGCTGCTGGTGGGACACTTAGGACAGATATTCATCCAGAATTTTGTGGCAGGAGATGATGAATCCAGGGGTGATCGTTTGCAGGTGGAAATCAAAGACATTAAATTATATTCTTTGAATTGCACCCAATTAGCAGGCAGAGAAGGTTCTGGGTCTGAAGTCGGTCGGACGTTTTGCCTGCCCTCCGGGTCCACTAGTGCTACCAGTCAGGAGGAAGCTCATTTCACCAGACATGATTTCTTTGAATCTTTGCATAGAGGTCAAGGTGAGCATCAGTCTTTGTTTCATTTTGTTGAATGGTTCAACACCCAACTTAAGTAGTTCTTCACTGAAAACAACAACAAAAGTCTTTCCTCTTAGAATTACTTCAGTTAATATTTTAAGAAATCATAATTGAATTTCAGTTGAAATTCACCTTTTTCATTTAATACCATGTTTGGGAAAATAATTTTTTAAGTGTTCTCCTTTGAAATTGGTGACTGGATGCCAGCACTAACAGACTGAACTATTTGGTTTTAGTTGATCAGATCCAGAATGCAAACAAGAATTTCGTTCCTAGAACCCTGGAGCAACCCAATACTGAAAACGGTAGAATATTAAAAGGAGAACATAAATCCACCAACTAAATTTCATACTCTATTCTTTAATCTCTCATGCTATCTTGGGCTACAAAGTTAACTAGTAAAGATTTATAGTTTAGAACAAGACAATCAGATATACTGGACCAGATTAAGCAACTCTAACAATTCATCCACTGAAGTCTCTGTAAATGAGCAGAAGGCATAGGTGGGAGGATCACAGTCTGAGGCCATCCCAGGCAAAAAGTGCATGAGACCCTATCTGTGGAGAAATTAATGTCTTGGAACCAGACACCAGGGGTCACGACTATAATCCTAGCTACTTGGGAGGCAGAGATCAGGAGGATAGTGGTTCTAAGCCAGCCAGGGCAAATAGTTTATGACACCTTATCTCAAAAAAACCCTTTACTCTCTCTCTCTCTTTCACACACACACACACACACACACACAAAAACACACAAAAAGGCTGGTGGAGTGGCACAGGTGGTAGAGCTCCTGCCTAGCAAGTGTGAGGCTCTGAGTTCAAGCCCCAGTACTGCCAAAAAAAGAAATTAGTGTCTTGGAAAACTTCTGTGGTTTTCAGATGTTAATTCAGTGATCCATTTGTTTGGAGTAAAAGTAAGAATCTTGTATTTAGGCCTAATGAAAGGAATTAATCTGTACCTGAAATGTTGAGCAATTTGGTTTAGTTTAAACCAGTTTGGGAGGCTAAAAGAAATTTAACATAGTCTCTGGACTGAATTACTGTTTATCACATCATATATGTGTGTGCGTATCTGTGTGTGTAATATTTATTATTGTTATTATTACTTGTTTATTTCTTGATGGTGCTGCTGTTTGAACTTAGGGCTTCATGCTTGATAGGCAGGTGCTCTGCCACTTGAGCCATGCCCACAGCCCTTTTTTGCTTTACTTAATTTTCGGATAGGGTCTCATGTACTTTTTGCCTGGGATGGCCTCAGACTGTGATCTTCCTACCTATGCCTCCTGCTTAGCTGGAATTACAGTTGTATACCATCACGTTGCCCAGCTTGTTTGTTGAGATGGGTTCCCACTAACTTTTTGCCTAGTCTGGCTTGAACTGCAGTCCTTTAGATCTCCACCTCCTGAGTAGCTAGAACTATAGGCATGAGCCACCATACCTGGCCTTTACCGTATCACATATATATACACATGTATGTGTATGCATGAGTGTATATGTGTGTATATACACACACACACATATATATACCAAATATATATACATATTATATGAAATGTAAGTATGTATACACACATACATAATACATAATTTATTAAAAATATTTTACTACATCATTTTGAAGCTGTCAAGTAGAGCATGTCATGAAAATATTATTTTTTTTTCCCCTTATAAATTTTTCTTATATCTCTGCTTGCTGTGAGTTTTGGTTTCAGGACAGTCTTTGAAGTTTGCACTCATAGACCCCAGGTGACAGGCCACTCTGCCCTTCTTGTTTCAGAGTAACTCATAGGCTGTTCATCATCAATAACAAGGTAAATATTCATGTTTACAGCCTGTCATTCCCTCTCTCTTTCTCAGCTTTTCACATCCTGAATAACACAACCATTCAGTTTAAGCTGGAGAAGATCCCCATAGAGAGAGAATCTGAATTGACTTTCTGTCTCAGTCCAGACGGCCTGGGAACTGCTAGCATCATGAAGATTGAAGGAAAGTTTGTCAATCCAGTTCAGGTAAATGTCTGATTGACTTTCCTGTCAGGGCAGTTGACTGTCAGGTTGAGTGTCGTTATCTGAGACACTTGGGACTAGAAGCGTTTCAGACTTTGGAGTTTTTCAGATTTTGGAATATTTGCAGAGACTTTGTCTGCTGAGCATCCCTAATGTGAAAATCTGAAATCTGAAGCTTTTCGTGTTATGTCAGCTCTCAGAAACTTCCAGGGGGATTTTGGATTTAGATTGGGATGCTCAAGCATGTGTTTATATATTACATAATCATATTTCACTTCAGTTACGATATGTTATATTTTTGTGCATATTAAATGTTGGAAGGAAATATATAATTTCCAGGAAATATCATTAATGCTTGTTGTTAGTGTTGAAAATTGGTTCTTTTATCACGTCATTTTGTCACTGGGTAGTCTTGTTCCTTTCTTCCTGTGAAGTAGGTGTGAGTTGCATAGGGGAGGAAGGCAGATCTTTAATTCCATGGCCATTCAGAAATAGGTAAATTGTTTTTTAAAGTTTCAGAGTCTCTTTCCCAGGAGGATATGATTCTTGTCATGCTTGGACTTTCTTGGTCCAGCCTATAAAGCAATGTGAACTGCTGACATCCTTTAGAATTAGTCTTCCCTCTCTGGAGGGATAGGCCAGGATAGGGATATCATCTGTGTGCATGTGTGTGTGCATGGTGACCATGTATGTGTCGATCCTTGCTCCTTTAAAAGTGTCATTTTTTCTGATTTCACAGGGACCAGAGCAAAGAGCACTAAAAAAAGGCAGGATCTTAGTACAGTGGACTATTGTCCCGGGCTGTAACTGGTCTGTCCCATGGCTTCTCTGGAGTACCCCAGGAGTGTGGCTAACAGAAAATGTGTACCTGTTGCCATCAGTGCTCCTAGGTAGAGGTCTCTGGGTGAAACAACTTCTTCCTAGCTTTTCTTCTCAGGCCAGGCTTTCAGCTCCTTAGTAGTAGCTACCAGTATGATTTTTTTTTTTCACCCTAAATCAAGCATGTGGTATGAATGCTCTTGGATTACATTGGCTTATTCTTTGGTCACCATTTACTTACCTATTTTTTGTTGGTACTGGGTTGAAACCTAGGGCCTTATGGTTGTTGGGCAGCCACTCTACCACTTGATCCATGCCCCCAGCCCTTTTTTGCTTTAATTATTTTTCAGATAGGGTCTTGTGTTTTTATCCAGGACTGCCTCAGACCTTGATCCTCCTATCTATGCTTCCTGTGTAGCAGGGATCACAGGCATGTGCCACTATGTCTGCTGGCTTGTTTTTTGAGATGGAAATCTCATTGACTTTTTTTCTCTGGCAGGTCTCAAGCCCTCCTATTATTCTCTTCCTGAGTAGTTGGAATTAGGCATGAGCTGCTGGTTCATACCTGGCTGAAAATATTTTTTAAAATAAGAAATTATAATAAAAAGGAAAATAAGAGACTGGGGATATAACTCAGTGGTAGAGCATTTGCCTATCATGCATAAGGCCCTGGGTTCAGTTTAATTCCCAGCACTGCAAAAAGAGGGAGAGAGAGAGAGATCAAGAAACCCAAATAACTGCAGATAATCATTATTACTGAAAAAGTACTAAATAGCCTGTCTTAGAAGCATGCGTTTTTTTTTTTTTTTTTTGATGGGACTGGAGATTGAATTCAGGGCTTCATGCTTGCAGAGCAGGTGCTTTACTGCTTGAGTCACACCTCCATTCCATTTTTTGCTCTGGTTATCTTGAGAACTATTTGCCCAGTTGGCCTTGAACAGAGATCCTTCCAATCTCATCCATCCAAGTAGCTGGGATTATAGGCATGAACCACGATAGCCCAGCTAGAAGCATGAGTATTGCTCCTCAGTCTTGTGGTACACCACATTATACCTTGGACAATACTCACTTAGATTTCTGCAGTTGCTTCTTGTGGATACCGTGATTTTATTGACTCCAGCATATAGTCAACATTTATTGAACATTTATTGGACCTACAGAGGACCTTATGAACAGAAGGGAGGCATAAAAAGGTAAAGCCAAAATGAAAGAGACAATCTTGCTATCGACTAACTTAAAACCTCATGGGAAACCCAGAAATACAAATTGGAAATTTAGAGGTAGTGCAGTTAGTAATATGGGAGTAACTGAATTGTTCCCTTTGAATATGCAGGTGGTGTTAGCCAAGCATGTGTATGAACAGGTTTTACAGACGCTGGACAACCTCGTGTACAGTGAAGATCTGACTAAGTTTCCAGCCAGTGCTTCCTCCTCCCCTTGCCCTCATTCTCCTCTGCCTGCCCTCAGTTCCTGTGGAGAACCTTCTGCAGAGAGGAAGGAGAATGGATTGTTCAGTCACTCAAGCCTCTCTAGCACCTCTCAGAAGTCCTTGTCCATGAAGGAAGCCAAAGCCTTTACTCAGATTCAAGCCAACTTTTGCATATCAGAACTTCAAGTTCAGTTGAGTGGAGATCTGACCTTGGGAGCCCAAGGTCTGGTGAGCTTAAAGTTTCAGGATTTTGAGGTGGAATTCAGTAAAGACCATCCTCAGACATTATCCATTCAGATTGCCCTGCGCTCTCTCCTGATGGAAGACCTGTTGGAGAAAAATCCAGATTCCAAATATAAGAACCTCATGGTGTCTCGAGGTGCTCCCAAGCCATCAAGCTTAGCACAGAAAGAGTATCTTTCTCAGTCTTGCCCTTCAGTATCTAATGTGGAGTATCCTGACATGCCTCGGTCTCTCCCTTCCCACATGGAGGAAGCTCCTAATGTCTTTCAGTTGTATCAGAGACCCACCTCTGCATCCCGGAAAAAGCAAAAGGAAGTCCAAGACAAGGACTGCCCCTTGACCCCACCTCCTTCTCCAACAGTAGAGGAACCCAAGGTGCTTGCTGGAAAGGGTAAATTTGATGATTCGCTGGTACACATTAACGTATTCTTGGTGGATAAGAAGCATCCAGAATTCTCTTCGCGTTACAGTCGGGTGAGCCGGAGTATCGACGTTGACTTTAATTGCTTGGATGTGCTGATCACTCTACAAACCTGGGTTGTGATACTGGATTTTTTTGGAATCGGCTCCACTGCAGACAACCATGCGATGAAGGTGCCACCTGAGGATATTCTACAAAATGTGAAGTCAGAATCTAGTGCTTTAGTAGGGTCTGAGCTTCAGGAGCCCATTAACACCAAACTGGACCTCAAGGTATCAGCTCCCTCTGGTTCCTTTAGCTTCTCAAAATGAATTTGTGTGTTTATTTAACTGCGAGCATTTTATGTTTATTCTGCATGACAGCTTTTCTTGGAAGGGTAGTTGTTATATAGGGTAGACATTAATGTCTTAGGAAGGTTTTGATGTAGATCCCACCTCGAGGCAGGAAAATATGTGGCCTAAATAGACAACGTCTTCCTTTGGGCTGTGTAATTGAATGCTTTGCTTCTCTAGCCTCAGTTTCCTGTTTCCCTAATGTAAGATGGTAGAGTGAGGTAGGTATGCCATGCACCTAGCAAAGTGTCCACCTTCCAAGTGTGACTTTTCTTACTGCCTCGCTGTTCTCTCCAAGCACTATGTATACATTCACGGAGGGCAGCCAGTGCTTCCTCCTCCCCTTGCAGTGTAGCAGGGGCTACACTGCCTGACACTTTCACTGTAGTCATATAGCTGCGTAGCCTTAGGTAAATCATTTACACCCCCACCCCCACCCAGTAACGTTTTCTTCAGTGAAACTGAAGAGCACTGATGAGGCCCTTTGCACAGTGCAGGGGCACAGTAAGCATTTAATTAATGGTTACTGTTATAGGAATTACCATGCTTGTAACTTGTCCTTGATACTCATATTGTGAATGTGTTTTAAAAACCATAAAATAGACACCATATGGATTTAAGGCCACTTGCTGTGCATGAAGACATGAAGGTAGTTATGAATTGAGTCGACCATTTGAGGGTACCCAGGTCTATTGTAACTCGCATCTGTCCAGATCCAGAGGCCTGGCACCCTGCAGCAGCTGACCATATTTTTGTGCCTTAAGGATGAAGGTCTTCATTACATGTCTCTGTGTGTGTACTGCACTCGGCACTACTAGAGAGAGGTCAGGGAGGGGAGTCATGCTTTACCCAGTGCTATTGTCTTGCTTCCCTAGCCAGCAGTGGGCTTCCTTCCTGTGGAAGGGAGGAGCTCTGGGGGAAGAGATGGGAAAGACCAGCCTTGCCTCCTGCTGAGTGACTAGTGGGAGCCTGACTTTGCAGTGTTCAGGCCTCAGAAACTGGGCCTAGCAGATGAGTGGGAGTGGCAGAGCCTTTAGTTGTTCTTTGCTTGGACTCCCTTTGACTGTGACTTTGTTCTTGTGGGGCCATGAAACCTTCCCGGTGGTGGTTAGTGTGCGGTGTTCCCAGGATGCGAGGCTCGGATTGCTGTGGCTGCCTCTGCAAGAGAATGGGGCTGGATAAACATGTCTCCACAGTGTACTCTTGAAATAAGAATTCCTGAAAAACAGTTTTACTATGAAAAATTTCAAACATCACAGAGAAAATACTAGAATGACCCCCGTACACCCAGCTTTCTACTTGAGCGTGTCTGCTTTGTTCCCTTTTCCTTTGCTGAAGTATTTTAAAGCAAATTCCAGGTGTCATGTCATTTTAGTTCTCGTCATTCTTCAGTTTTCATTTCCAGAGGAAAAAAGACATTGTCTTTCACAGTACACTGCCATGTCTCAGTACATTGACAAAGTATCTTGGTATTACGGAACACCTACCAGTCCACACTCAGATTTCCTGATTGTTCCAGAAATGCCCTTTTCTGCTGGATTATAGAGGAGTGAATGGTTTGAGAAACTTCATGCCTTTCCTTTGGTCTCTATAATTCAGTGCAATACTGTGCGATTCTCGGGGCCTCACTCTTGCTTGTCAGGCGCTCCACCACTTGAGCCACTCCGCTGGCTAATACTATGCATTTTTGTGGTCTCATCTACACCATGAAAATTCAATAAAATGATACATGAATTTTTGAATCAGAATCTGACTAAAGTTCACAATACATTTGTTGTCATGCTATGCTTAAATTTCTTTTACTTAATGTGAACCAGCTCCATCACCCAGTGCATTTGATCTGCTAGAGAACCTGGGTTAGTGCCTTGCCTGTTTCCTGTTTCCCATTTGACTTCTTTTCTTCTGTTTCTGGAAATGGAAGTTAGCACTAGAGAATCAGATTCAGGCGCAGCTTCTTGGTGAGGATGCGTCATAGGCAGTGCTGAGGCAGGAGGCAGAGGACAGCAGGTCCCCTCTTAGTGATGTTAACTTTTATGCTACAAATGGGTTTATATGGTGAAGGCTGAATTATTGCATACAATGCATTTTTAGACCCAGGTTATATGTTCTTTGGTGACTAAATGACTAAAGATTTTCTTATTTTCCATCTTGAGGTGATCTTGATGCCTTGAGATTCTTACGTGGTCTCTGTAAAAAATCCTACCATAAGGAACTGGAGCACTCCCAGTGTCCACAGATGTGATCATTGCTCTGACTGTAATAGTCTGCTCCATTTCTCTTTACTTCCCTCTAAATAGTTTTCCTTTTTCCTTTCCTCTACTATTTTCCTTTTTCTCTTCCTGTCTTTTTTCTCTTCCAGACATTTACTGAACATCTCCTTTGTGGTAGGCAATGAAGATAAAGGGGTGGGCAAGGAGTGGGCTCTGCAGTGAGGTGAAGTTGAAGATTGCATCTGCTCTGTCTTCTGCTCCTTCCTTCTCTTCAATCAGTGCCTTGTCCCCAGGACGAAAGAGCCTGAGTCAACAAATCCCAGACGCATACATTCTTTCCACAGTTACAATTACAATATTATAGTTTACTTGTTAGGAAGAATGTTATTCCTGAGACAAGAGGACTTTGTCTTCTGTTTATGGCTGTCCCTAGGAGAGAAGAGTCTTTGCTTGTGGCTCCTAAATGGGGTCCCTGTTGATCAACAGAGGCTTAGGTTAAAAATTTATTCAAAGACGATTGACAGGATTCTAAATTATTTTGCTTTGATAAGTCTCACAGATGAGAGTTCACTTCACAAGTATGCCTGAGTTGTTATAGAATTGTGCTGTGTTAGCAGTGAGTACTAAAACGGGAAAAGTTGTTTTATAATGTGCAACATTTCACAAACAAAAGAAGTGAGGCAAACGTAGAGAAGGAGCCTGGCCCCCCAGTTGCCCAGCCGAGACCTTTCTCGTCAGCTTTCTCATTGGATACTGGTTGGACTGAGCTGACAAAGCAGAAGTGAAACTGGCATCATGAAGTTTTACCTTCCTCTTCCTGCACCTCCTTTGATCTTGTTCTGCTGCTCCCCTGGCAGTAACTTTCATCTCGCTTTATTTTCTGTGTTCCTAGGTCCATTCCCTCTCTCTTGTACTGAATAAGACCACCAGTGAGCTTGCCAAAGCAAATGTGTCCAAATTAGTAGCACACCTGGAAATGATTGGTAAGTGGGGAAAAAAAATCAGTCTTGGAAAACCTGGTAAGTATTTGAAGATCACAATATGAATCTCACTATCTTCACATGCTGAGTAAGATGTGGGCCAATGGCTTGATTGTGGCTGCTTTGTATTTGCTCTCCAAATACTGGCTTTTGCATCAGAATTGTCTGGATACTTGTTAAAAATGCAGGTGCATGGTACAACCTCTTCCCCTGCCCCTCTCCCACCTCTAGCCCCAGAATCTGATTATGTATATCGGGACAGGGCTCAGGCACCTGTCTGTGTTTTTAGTGAATTCCTGGGTTACCATATGATTTTTCTTGTCCAAACTGGAATATTTTTGAAAGTGAAAGGATGCATTATCAGTGATTAGACCTGGAAAACTGGCATGTGACAGGGCTGTGGGTGGGAAACCAGGGGAATTGTTCATTCTGTCTCTCGTCGTAAATCAGGGAGCTACTGTGAGATCATGGCTTTATGTAGCAGGACATTGTAGTAAAGCTGGCGGCCTTTCTAGTGGGGTTTTATAGGTGGAATTCCTAATACACAAGTGATGTGATAGTACATCAAGTTCTAAATCATAGGGATTTATTAAGTGTGAATTCAAACACTAGCTCTTCCTTAAAGAACATGCCATTCATAGGGCATTGGTGGCTCAGGCCTCTAATCCTAGCTACTCAGGAGGCAGAGATCATGAGGATTGCTGTTCAAAGCCAGTCCCCTCAAATAGTTCTCGAGACCCTATCTCGAAGATACCCGGCACAAAACAGGGCTGGTGGAGTGGCTCAAGTGGTAGAGCACCTGCCTAGCAAGTGTGAAGCCATGAGTTTAAATCTCAGTACTGCCAAAAGAAAAAAAAAAAGAGCATGTCATTTAGTAGTGAAGATTACAAAGCCCAAATATTGACAATGTGGAAAAGACAAGAAGGTCATTTGGGGAAGGAATAAACTGAACTGAAACTGAGTTCATGCCTGCTTTAAATTATTTTAGAAAGCTTCTTTAGAAGAGATTGGTCTTTAAGATTAGGAGAAGCTTGGGGATTTTTATTAGAGGACATTAGGAATTAAAAAAAAATACATTCCTTCAATCCAATGAGAGCTGAATTAGCCTGCCAAATGTACACACCTTAGTGATTGCACTGATGGTTATGTAATAATGATGACAGATTTTGTTTGATGGAATCAGCAGCTCAGAATATTCCTTTCCAGGATGCACAGTGTTAAGAACAACGTTCCAGGTGCACACATCCCAGTATCCCTCCTTCTGCCTCCCGTCCTGCCATTAGACTTCTTTCAAATCTTTCTCCGGTGTCTGTACACCTCATTGACTTTGTTCTTTTATTAAGTCACCTAAAATCTAGTTATTGCTTGAATAGCTAACATATTTCTGATACTTCTTCCTTTATATTATTCATAGTACAATTAATAGACCTTATGAGATTTCACTGATTGTTAGTTACTGGTCTAATCTCAGAAAGGATTGTATTTCTATCTGTATTTATAAGTATTTTGTCCTTTAAACTGTGTGTGTGTTTAATTTCTTTACCCTTTAAATGTTAATATGTAATGTTACTATTATTATTTCAACTCCCTTTGGATTTTGGCATTGAGACTTTGAAAATAACGTATAAGATATCTTCCTTCATGTATTAGAATACCAAAATTTGCTTCTGACATTTAGTTTGAATAAAAGTGAAAGCCTGAGACATGTATGTCTCAGTTTTTATCCAGATATAGTAGAGGTGAATGACAAAGGCACTAATAACATGTAATATTAACACTCCTAGAGGGAGACCTGGCCTTACAGGGAAGCATTGGAAGTCTGTCTCTGAGCGACCTCACATCCCATGGAGAGTTCTACAGGGAACGGTTCACTACCAGTGGAGAAGAAGCTCTCATCTTCCAGACCTTTAAGTAAAAATACCCTCTCTCTCTCTTGATAGTTTGTTGTAATGACTTCTGTTTAAAATTCTTATTGGCCAAACAATGAAGAAAGATTTAAGACAGTTTTACCATCTAGGTAAAATTGGAAAGATCTGGTTGTGAGGAGTTCTGATTTGGGTTAAGTTTCATAAGAGAATCTGTGTTGAAGTGAGCTACTCGGGCATCATAAACATATGGGGTATGGTTGAAGTAATTCTGATTTTTAGAAGGCCTGGGAGCTCGTGCAAGGTCTCCACCAACTTTCTCCGTGACCCAAGGCAAGTCATTTCATCTCCTTGTATTAGTTCTGTGTAAATAATGAGGGGCTAGGATCATTGCCAAGCTTTACAAAGCTCTAAGAGTTCTGCAGTGATTTCAGTCTGAGAATGTTGTTGGTTGTGAGTAATAAATTATATGTTTATTTTTACTTACGAACATGATTTATATTGAATCCTTCCTCTTTTAGATTTTAGAAGACATCTTTAGGCCTATCTGCTTATTAAAGAATGATTTTCTTGGTAGACAGTTTCAAATGGTGGTTTTCAACTTTTCTGAGAGGTGCTAGAAAATGCCAATGTCTGGATCTGTTCCTGAATGTTCTGACTTAACTGGTGTAGAGTAGTGTTCAGTCTCCCTCATTGCCTTTTTTTAATGTGCTAATGTTCAACTAGCACTGAGAGAAACTTTCAAAACTGTCTGTGGGCCGAGAATGTAAGCTTGCCTATCATCTGTGAGTCCCTGGGTTTGAGCTCCAGTACTACATAAAAGAAAAAAAAAAGTGATTTTCATTTGCAGGATTATCATCCATCCATCCATTCTTTACCGAGAAATTAGATTTGAGAATTTAGGGGTGTGGCTCAAGGGGTGCAAGCTTGCTGAATTCCATCCCCACTACTGAAAAAAAGAGAGAAAAGAATTTTAGAATTTAGATTAATTTGCTTACATTACATACCACCATGGCATAGTTCTGTATTATAGGGGATAATTAGTACAAAGCTCTTAATTCTCTGCTTGGCACAAATGTGCATTTCTCAGTGAATGTGAATTCCTTTCCCCAGTGACCATGTCCTGTGTAATAACTTCTTATGGCATCATGCTCCATTAAATTCTAAAGAATTGTAAAAGTCTAGTTTATCTTTGAATTTACATTCCAAAATTCTTTGGTCTGTGTTTCACTAAAGCAAAAAGAAGACTTCTTTCTATCTCCAGAAGACAGTTTTTCCCAGAAACACTGGTTCTGATGCTGCATTTTCTCTACCCATTATTTCACGGCCTTCTGTGTTACCATCTTTCAAGCCCATGTTGTCACAATCTGCCAGGAACAATAATAGCAGGAATGCTGCCTTTTCCTTTAGGGCAGGGAAAGGAGGCACAGGTGAAATGGCAGAGCCACAGGGCCACATCTGACTGAGTTCTGGAGTCGAGATGTAGAGCTTCCTGTTGTTTATAGCCCTGATGTCACACCAGGCTTATATTTAAAGTCCTCAGCACAAAAGTTTATAGATGGACTAATTTTTGGAAATTTCCACTTAATAGTTAAATCTGTTTTCCAGGGAAGCCCCTAAGTCAACCCATGTTTTCTTCAAATACTAGTTTGTATCTCTCTGCTGTCTGAGTCACATTTCTGTCCTTGTTCCCAGGTATGGGCAGCCTGACCCTCTGCTCCGGAGAGAGCATGACATCTGCGTGAGCCTGCAGATGGCCTCCGTACAGTATGTGCATACTCAGCGCTTTCAGGCAGAGGTGGTGGCCTTCATCCAGCACTTCACTCAGCTGCAAGATGTCTTAGGGCGCCAGCGAGCTGCCATTGAGGGCCAGACGGTAGGTGGTGGCATGTTCCCAAGTTGCCTTTTCAATTTGGCTCATCAATAGAACTTACTTAAGCTACCAGGGATAAATCTGGAAGGTTGCACTAAAAATTGTAAAGGTAATTTTGTACATACTGATATGTGCTCCATGTAGCAGGTTACCTACAGAAGCTTACTACACTTGGAGAGCTTTGTTTGTTAATTATTATATAACATGTAAAAATGATAAATGAAATTTATCAATAACACTTTGGGCCCTTTTATGACTTTAGTGGGATACTTCTCTTGAAAAGTGTTAGAGTATTTTTCTAGATGGACTAAAAATTCCTCAACTTTTCACTTCAAGGCATCCTTAATGCCTTGTTTTTTCTTTTTGGTGGTGCTGGGAATGGAACCCAGGGCCTCATAAGACTTGCTAGTAAGCAAGCACTCTACCATTTGAACTATAAGTCCAGCCCTATTTTCTGGTTTTTTTTTTTTTTTGAGATAGGGTCTCAATGTAGCCCAGACTGGCTTTGAACTTTTAATCCTCCTGCCTTAGCCTCCCAAGTGCTGGAATTAGAGGTGAGTCACCCTACCTGGCTTGCATTTCCCTGTTTTTTAAATGTTTAATTTGATCTCCCTTTTTCTTTTTTTTGTTTGGAGTTATTGGGTATTGAACTCAGGGCCTTGTGCTTACAAGGCAAACCCTCTTAACCTGAGTCGTGTCCTCAGCCTCTACTTTTTCATTCTTATGACTAAGGCTTTTACACTTTTTTTTTGTGTGTGTTTGTGTGTGTGACAGGGTCTCGCCATGTGGCCTAGGCTAGTTTTGAACTCAAGATCCTGCTATTTCAGCTTCCAGAGTGCTGGGATTAAGATTCCCAGCCCCATGATTGTCCTTATGAGCATAGTTTTTTTCACTTTTGAATTCTTTTTTATAGGATTAACTCCTATAAAGGTATTGCTTGATCAAAGCTATGAATAGTTTTTGAACTTTAAAAATTAACTCTGTGAAACATTGCCTGTTAGACTTATATACATTTAAATAACCATTTTTTTCCGTGTGTAGTTTAAGTGGTAGTAAATCTTGTTGTGATGACTGGTTTAGGTGAGCAATGAGACATTCAGCATTACTGAGTCATTAGGCTTCCTTACTTTCCCTGGGTAACAGCATGTAAAGATAAGTCTTTTATGTGGGACAAGTAGAAGTTCAAAGGAATGTCTTTCTGTTTTGAACATTGCTAAATAAGTGGGCTTTGGAGAAAAGCTGATCTTCTCAAGGACCTTTAATCCTGGCTGTTTGAATGACTTAGATTTACAGAGAGAAAGCTAAAGACCTACTTTCATTCACCAATAAGATTAAAAGGCTATTTTGTTTGAACTATAAATTCCTTTCTCCTATATTGAATTGGTGACAGGTGTGTTTGATTTGTAGCATAATTTCTTGTGTGGTTTTTTTTTTTTTTTTTGGTGCCAGGGATTGAATTCAGGGCCCTGTAGATGCTAAGTACACTCTACTACTGAGCTGTGTGCCGATCCCTAATAGCACGTTCTCATATTTTCTGATGTCTATGAATAATGATCCAATGGGACTTTTTAATTTTGATATTTGAAATGACAAAAAAATCAATCATGCCAGATTTGATTTGGCTAAGTATGTATTGTATTTTATCCCAGAAATTTGATAGGGCTTTCCTGTGTGTTCTACTTTACATCTTCTACTTAACTAAACTTTACTCACTAAGCAACAGGGACTGCAGATTTTTGGTGGAGTTGAGAAGTGACATTGCAATTTAGGGATCTAGAGTCTGGGTTTTGTGGTGAGTAATTTTTTTAAATTGTTCTTCTGTTGACTCCATTATAGGAGGAATGTGCAGGTAGTAAAAATAAGTATGCTGTCAACTTAGTAGTAATTATTAGTGAAGCTCTGGAGTTGTCAGAGTGCTTTTATACATATTATCTGGTTTGATTCTTACAGCAGTGTTGTTTGTTCATTTCTTCAATTCAGGAATATATGTCATACAGTCTGGGAGGGCAGGAACATAGTGGAAAATAAGAAAGACAAGGTCATTATCCTCATAATATATTTTAGTGGAACAATATTAACAAGAAAAAAAAAAGGTAATTAGTTATGATGATACCCAGTGATGTAGTGTGGGCAGGTGTATTACTGCTGCTTTCTAGTAAGGAACCGTCTTAACTCTTAACTTTGGAGTGTGACTCTGCAGTTAGTGTTTTTCCCAATAAGGTAACTAGGACAACATGTTCAAAAAGTAGCAGCCATCCAGTATGCCAGCAATAGTTCATATTTGTATCTGTAAATTAATAGAACTTTAAAAATATCATTGGTTATATAGGAAAATCAGACTAATTTTTGGTGTTGATGTGATTTAACAATAGTTGTTACATATCACTTCTAGGTGTTTTCTTAATCCTTATCAAAGCTTTTTGAAGTAGGGCTTATTATTGTTCCCATTTTATTGACAAGGAAACAGAGGTACAGAGACTGTAATAACTTAATCAAGATCACCAAGTTAATAAGTGGCCAGAGTGGGGATTTAAAGTCAGGTAGTGAGCATTACCGCTTATACTTAGTTTCTATGCTAACCTGCCAAAATGGTTCCAGTGTTTATCTTTGGAGGTGAAAGTATGGTTGATTTCAGTTTTCTTCTTTTTGTCTTTCTCTTCTAAGATTTTTACAGTGAATTTAAATTAATTTGTAATTCTAAAACTTACTTGAAAACAAAAGATATAGTCATGGGTTGATAATGACAAGTCCCATGTGGTCAGGAAGTAAAAAACAGTATTGTTTTGTAAATTTTTCTGATTTACATACTTACTTATTTTAAAAAGTAATACAAATGTACATAAAATTTTGTAAGTTAAAAAGTGATATTTTTATAGGAGATAGGAAAATAAGAATGAGATAAAAAGTGGAAATTCAGAAGTATGTGTCTTGTTCTTCATTTTGTAATGCAATATGAGTAACAATTTCCAAGTCATTAATATTTTCAGTGATTGTATAATGCTCACATTTGTACATTATATGTTTTGCCAGCATTATTGTGGTATAATTTACATACAATAAACTTAACCAATTTCGAGGGTACAGTTTAATGAGTTTTGACAATTTTATGTAGTTTTGTAATCACAAGCATAGTCAAGGTTCAGAGCATTTCTGTCATCCCCAAATTCTCTCACACCCCTGTGTAGTAGTCACCTTGGCTAACCTTGCACCCTGGCAGCCATTGGATTGCTTTCTCTCTCCCACAACCCCCCCAGTGCTGGGGCTTGAACTCAGGGCCTTGTGCTTGCTAGCAGGTGCTCTACCACTTGAGCCACTCTGAGAGCTCTTTCTGCATAGGTTATTTTCGAGATAAGGTCTTGCTTTGTGCCCAGCTGGCCTGACCATGATCCTCCTATTTGTGCTTCTCTGAGTATCTGAGATGACAGGTGCCTGCCATTGCAACAGCTGTTGGATGAGATGGGGGTCTCGCAATTTTTTGCCGTGGGCTTGCCTCAAACAGTGATCCTCCTCATTTCTACCTCCCAAGTTGCTAGGATTAGAGGTGTGAACTACTGTGCCCAGCCTGGCTTGTTTTTTGAGATATGGTCTTGCTAATTTCTTTGCCCAAGCTGGCCTAGAAATCTCTTCCTCCTATGTTGGGATTACAGGTATTACACAGCTTGATATTGGCAATTCTTGTTTCTTTCCTTTTTTTATTTGTTAATATAGCTAGGAGTTTAATCAGTTTTATCTATCTTTGCACATAACCAGCTTATTGGTTATCAAATAAGCTTCAGTGATGCATTTGCAAACTCTGTTCTTTTCCAGATAAGCATTTTCTGCTGTGCATTGTTTTTACATGTGTCCCGCAGATTTTAATATATTTACCATGTCTTAGAAAACACTTTCCTATTTCTCTTGTGTGATTTCTTCTTTGACCAGTAGGTTATTTAGAAGTATACAGTATTGGGGGATTTCTTGTTTTCATCTAGTTACTCTATAGGTGGTTGTAGACTAAGCTCTGTATAGTTTTGACTTATAGAAATTTCTGAAACTTTTTGGGAACCTGTGGTAATTTGATGATCAAATTGGGGAATTAATTGAGTCTCTAAGTGATTTTCCTTCCTCTTTTAGGTTAGAGACCAGGCTCAGCGCTGCTCTCGGGTTCTCCTAGATATTGAGGCTGGTGCTCCTGTTCTGCTCATCCCAGAAAGTTCCAGGTCAAATCATCTTATTGTGGCAAATTTGGGGAAGTTGAAAGTAAAGAACAAGTTTCTCTTTGCTGGTTTTCCTGGGACCTTTTCCTTACAAGATAAGGTGAGCAATCAATATCCATTCCCTTTCAGCTTAACTGGTATTTCAACACTAATTCATATGCTGACGTAAGAGGATTCACGACTGCTGTTAGTTTTGTAGGCTTGAGAATTTTCCTTTTGACATTTTATTGACATTCAGTTAACCTTTGAAATTATAGTATCCTCAGTTGTAACCCTTACTAGCTGTAGGTAATAACTTATTTTAGCAAACAAATCAATGGAACAGACCTTACATCTTTCTAAAGTATTTTCTGTGAATGAACCCATTTCTTCTGTACTGTTAGCTCTTTACACTATGTGGCTGTTTTCAGAGGACATGATTTGGCCCTAGGTTTACCTGAAGGCATTTAACAGTAGTGATAAAATCTCATAGAGTATCTTGCTTTGCAGTTTTCTTTTTTTATGTATTTTATTTTATCGTTTTTACAATTGCTTTGCAGTTTTCAATTACCTTGGTACTTATTTCTTATTTTGTTTGGAGATAATCAGGATGAGGATTGCTATCATTTTCATTTCGCATTGAGGGAAACTAGGATTCTTTGAGGATAAACAATAAAAATGGAAACACCTAATAAGTCACAAAGCTGAGAGGACTCTGGAGATAGTCTACGTGTACCCCTCACTCATTTCTGCATTTGAGGTTGAGTGATATTTTGGAACCAGAGATGTCATTGTTAATGTTTGTTTTTATCATTCCTTGCTGGTTTCCAGAACAGCCTTTCAGTCTGTCTGCCTATTCAGTACAAACGCATTTTAGTTTGCCAGAAAAGCACTTACTGAAATTCCCAACTAGTTATACCTATTTTTACTCTTACAGCCGTTAACATAGGGGGAGAGATAGGCTTTGAGAAAATGTACTTAAGATTTGATTATAAGATCGTAAGACTGACAAAAATAGCAATAAGTAGCTGGTATTTGCTGAGTGCCTATTATACTTCAGTGGGTGCTAAGTTCTTTACCTATGAAAAGAAACCCTGTTTCTTCTACTCAGAACACTTCTGATATACCTGGGTGGAGTTTTCCCCACACCCACCATTCTTCAACTCTTCAGATACCAAGTGGGTGTCCTACAATTGAGTTACGACATTACCCACCCAAGTTAGTACAGAGCCTGTAGGGTTTGGGTCAGTCCCACTTGGGACGTCAGTCACAAGCTCAAATTTACTGTACTTCAGCTGTAAATCCAGGGTCCCCATAGCTCCCTCCTCAGGCTCTGTAAGTTGCCATAATCAGAACTCAGGAGCAGCACACTTGCTGTTCATTACAGAGGACGTAATAACCGGCACAGATGCGCAGCCAGGTGAGGCATGTAGGCCGAGGTCTGGTAGATCCTGAGTATAGGAGCGTCTTGCCCTGCTGCTGTGTGGTTGTGCTCATTCAGCTGACAGCTTTCTGAACCCATTGGTTAGGGTTTTCAATGGGTGGATCTATTATATAGTTTTATTGATTGAATTATTGATCATTGGTGATTGAACTTAATCTCTAGCTCCTCTTCCCTCTGTGGAGGTTCAGGGAGTGTGACTGAAAATTCCAGCCTTTTAATCACATAGCAAGTTCTTTGGAATGTATTTGTGATAAATCTTTGGGGACAGATTAAGTGTTCTAAGAAAAGATCACCTATAGCCAGAGTGGGCAATCATGTTTAGTAGTGCTGTTTTTATTTCTTTACTATTCCTAAAAAGGTAATAGACTGATTTTCTATATTAGACGTATCTATATGTGGGCTTACAAGCCTACTCTGATGTTAGAATTCCTACAAAAGTTGTTAAAATATTTCAAGGTATTTTGCAAAAGGGTTTCTGATTTGTTAAGTCAAACAATAGCACCTACTTTGTAGCATTTTAATTAAAAAAAATTCCCCTGTATTTATTTTTGAGGATTTGATTTTAAGTGGCAGTGCATACCAGAATCCCTTTTTCTTCAAGGTATAATGTGTTTTTTTTTTGCTTCCTGGTTATTTTGAAAAACCTTATGGGATTCAGCAGTCAATTCACATTCATGGACTTAGAAAAGAAAATGAACAAACTAACTGTTTAAAATATTTCATTATTTGGGAAAGCCTGCTTTTATACTTTTTGTTTGTTTGTTTTTGTGAATTACTTCCCCCCCTGTGTAGAAAACTTGTTTTTAAGGTCCATTAGCCCTGGGTAGTACTTTTTTGTGATCTTATTTTATATTCTTACATCCTAGAAAAATGGTCTTGTAACATACCAGTGGTTGTTCTGTAGAATTCCATAAGGGCTGCTTGGAGTGTGCCATTTGTTCAAATATTTGTAATCTGATAAACTTGTCTGTGAAGTTTACCTCTTCACATTGTACAGTCAAACTTAATTGATCCAGGGTCTCTCTTTGGTGAATAATTGCCTTCTTCACCACTTTGCATTTACATCTGCCTTTTAATGTACCTGCACGTGTGAGTGTGTCTAATATGCATTCCAGTGGTTAAAGAACAGCAGGTATTCTAGACATCAGACCTTGTGGAAAGATTATTTGCCCTCAAGTTCCAGGACCTCTGTGTGTGTAGAATTGTTTTTGCGTGAGTAAAGGTTTGAATTTTTCGCATATGCTTGCCTTTCATTTACCTCAATCATGGCTTATGCTTAAACCGTAGGTTTTTTTTTTTTTTTTTTTTTGAAACCATAATTTCTAATCAGAGTCTTTCAAAAGCTTCAGGTTAATCTCCTCAAGCCATTGACTTATTTAAACCAGCTGCAGAGAGGATATAGAGAGAAATTAAATGAAAGAGCAACAAACACTCTCCAGAGTTTAAATAAACTGAACAAGAGGGAAGGTTTTAATGTTGAAATACTTAAATGATAGCATTTACCTAGTAATATGCCGTGAAAAAAAAAAAAAGATTGCAGGAAGTAAGAAATGGTTTCTTTTTCTGTTTCTTCTCATTATTGCTCAAGATAACTGAGAGAGAGAGAACAGTATTTTTGTCTCCTTTTCCAAAGCTGAGAGCAGGAACCCTCTCAGGTGGCCCCCATTCTCCCACTGCGCATATGATAGCGATTTCAGAAGTCACGCAGGAATGTAGCTCTGAGGCTTGGGCGAGGAAACCATGGAAGTTCAAAAGCCAATTACTGGCTCATTCTGGTGAAATAGTTTTTTTACCTGTTAGCAATGAACTAAAAACATGAAGTATGTAACAGCAAGTATGATCTTTTCGATATAATTATGGAATCTTATTCTGTATTATTAGCCCTTCTTAACTTTAAACCCTTGAGTACAACTGTAATAGGAATAGTTAACCTCCTTTGTTTCCTGTTTTATTTCATTTCATAATTACCTGGAGAGGTGAGAAATATTAGCCCATTTGGGGAGACTTGTAGAATGTGCAAGCATATTGCTATGGCCTAATTCCACTGGAGTCATATTGCCATTCGATAAATTTTCTTATAACAATAAGTGCCACCCTGCCCCAAAGCAGCAGTATGGCTGAAAAATTAAATGACCTGAAGCAGTTACCATCTTGACATTGGCTCTTGAGCTAAAAGATGGTATCTTCCTGCCATACTGCTATAGTTTTCAACAAGTATTCAGTTATTTGTAACATCTTTGCAGGATCTATGGTCGTAAGCGTCATGACCCTGTCACTCTCTTGTTTACGGGCGCTGAGAGGCTTAGGACAGTGCTAATATTACAGAGTCTTTGAAGATCCTAAAGACTGGGATAGGACTTCTGGGATAGTAAAGATATTGTCACCCTCTCTCCCCATTTCTAGTTTTGTTTTGTTCCTTCCAGGAATCTGTGCCTTCAGCTTCCCCAGCAGGTACACCCAAATACAATATGAGGAAAATGACAAATACAGAGGATGCCACAGGGCCTCAGTCACAGGGGCTGTTCATGACACCTCCAGCTGGAACAGGCCTAGGCAACGTGAAGACTGAGTTTGTGCCCAGTGCCTCCACTAAACAACGAGGGCAGCAAGCCACAACATCTATCAGCCATGGTTCCAGTAATCCAGGTAAAACAGGAGAGGGAGCGGCATGTGAAGGTGGGGAATGCTAGACCTTTCCAGGAAGCTGAGGGGGATGCGCTCCACATCCATAGAGGCCAGCCGTGAGATCCCGTTTCCAGTGAGGATCAGGTTTTGATATTGCTTTAGAAGGCTTAAGTGTCTTATGTTAAATGTAGCATTCAGTGACTTCTAAAGTAGTGTTCAATTAACAAGACATAGGGTAAATACAGAGGTTTTAGATTGTTTGTTGGAACTTTTCCTTATAGGTCAAGACAGCTATTGCCATATGGTAAGAGCATAACTAGATGGAGTCCTGCATCTTATAAGTCACTAGCCATACACTGTCCTTGTATGTCACTATTTAGTTCTAAAAAATAAAAAAGAGCCTTAAAAATATTAGGGTGAATTAGGTAGTAATAGAAATACTGTAAACCAAAAATTTAAAAATAAGAGCCATCTGGTTATTGGTGCTCCATTCCTGTTGTTGTTTTTTTGAGACAGGGTTTTACTAGGCTGTCCTCAAACTCTATCCTCTTTCCTCAGCCTCCTGAGTGCTGGGATTACAGGTATGCACCACCACACCTGGCTGGTGCCCTTTTTAGAATATAAGAATTAGTCATTCCAAGGAAGGGCCTAATTTTGGTTTTTCAGCTTTTCAACATGTTGTAGAAGCAGCATATGTGCCACAAAGATTAGTCCTGTGTGGTTGGACCTTGAGAGATGAAGGACACTAGCTGGGTGGCTCTGTGCCTTTCATTAGATAGATCTGAGGAGTAGTGAACTCCCTGCAGGGTCTTGTAGTGGTTTATAGTTGTGCTGATGGAAGAGGTCATCTCACCCATCATGGAAGCATTGTTGCTGAACGCTTACTGTGTGCTCAACATTAGGCACATTATTTTCACCATTGCATCTCACAACGCCCTGCTCAGGTCTTATTTTCATCTCCATTTTGCAGATGAAGAGACAAAGGCTTAGCAAAAGTAAGTAACTTGACTTGTCAGATGTTACGTAGTAGTAGAGTTGGGTGATGTGTTTGGCAGTATGATTCCAGAATCTGTTGCTGATTTATCTGACATTGCCTCTGAGCTCAGTGGATGCCTCCACTGTGGAGGGTACCATAGACTAATCCATGAGTGTTGTTCCTGTTAATGATGACAGTGACAATTAGTGATACGGCTAGCCTGGCATGTAAGTGAATGCCTGTAAGAGATCTGGGATACTTTATATGGGGAGGATCTCTTCCCTAACATTATTGCTCTTATTGTTTTGCTTCTTTTTTTCCCCTGTAATTCCCTTAATATCTTGATTTAAGGCAGTGTTTTTCACTGTTCCCATGTATTCTTAGATTCTTAGAATCTCTGAAGGATTCCCATTCCTTACCCCCTTCTACCAGATTAGCTCTACTTTGATCTGTTGCACATATTCATCAATATAAACCACCTATCAAGAACTAAAAACAGACAAACAAAAATCCTACGTTTGTTAAGTTCCTACTTAGCGCCAGGTGTTACAACATTTTGTTCCCCAGTATATATTAACATGCTGTTAGCCATGGTTCCTGCCATGACTCTACTTACAGACTAATAAGAAAGACATCTTGTGAACATGTAAATATTGATAGGTTACAATAAATATTATGGGAAAGACAAAAGAACACAGAGGACCTGATTAGGCTGTCTAGGAAGCAGAGAGCTTGGGAGAATGGTTTAAGATGAGGTGGAAAAGTAGGCTCTGGGCTTATGCAGGACCTTACAGTCACCTGGCAGAGCTTTGCAGAAAGATTTTGGATTAAATATAGCTGTTAAAGTTGGTAAAGCATCCTTCTTAAGGATTACTCAGGCATTTTGTGGAAAGAATGGTTTTGTGAGGGCCACAGTGGAATTCTGAAGGTAAGTTGGAGGAGAGCCTGTGGAGGTCTAGGTAAGAGTGAAGGTGCTTTGGATTTGGTGTTTGGTGGTTGAAGTGGTTAAACATAGTATTTGAAGAAAAGAATTTTGCTTGGAAAAATTTGCAAATGTTTGAGTAGAATAATCTCTGTGGAAGGAGTGATTGCATGTGAAGCCAGTTTTAGTCATACTCTATCAGTGTCTTGGGACAGGCGTGAGACACTGGTAGAAAGTGACACAGTGCAGCAGAATGTGTTGAACACAGAGCTTTGTGTGGGGAGGTCTTACTGTCATCCGCACCGCAGCCTTCTGGGCTCCAGTTTTCTGAGTAGTGGGAAGCAGGGGGGAGCAACCAGTTCTAGATATTTTTCGAAGACA
The DNA here is from genome assembly GCF_047511655.1 of Castor canadensis. Taxonomy (NCBI): domain Eukaryota; kingdom Metazoa; phylum Chordata; class Mammalia; order Rodentia; family Castoridae; genus Castor; species Castor canadensis. The sequence continues at coordinate 154,358,744 of NC_133392.1, read as the reverse complement.
GAAGGAACTTATTTTGATTGATTAATTTTGTTCAGACCCATCCCTTTTTGGGTTCTAATTTCTTTATTTTCTCTCTTTTCTCTGGATCCTCATAGAAGACCACATCTGCCTGCTGGATTGCATTGTCGTGGATCTACAGGATATGGACATCTTTGCTGCAGAGAGACGTCCACGAGAGTACTCTAAAACCTCAGAGGACAGTAGTGGAGATCTGATCTTCCCCTCCTATTTTGTGCGGCAGATAGGAGGAAGCCTCTTAACTGAGCCTTGTAGGCTGAAATTGCAGGTGGAAAGAAATTTGGACAAGTGAGTGTTTTATCTGAATAGCTCTATATTATAAGTAGACTCTTAATAACTTAGAAATCAGTGCTATTAAGATAAGTTGTAAGGAGCATTAGTATTCACCAATTTCTTTTTCTTTTTTTGGCTTACTTTCCATTTATTAACATTTCGTAGATTTTTATACTTCCTCAATGGGACCATTCAAAAAACTAACACAAACTGAGATTATATTGTCTGACAATTCAATTATTTCAGCTTTAGAAAACAATTTCCTATTTAAAGTAAAAAAGCAGTTTATCTGTTTGATTGCCAAGAAGTTTTACACTTCCCTTACAATTGCATCTACATTAAATGTACAGTCCTTAGTCCAGCTCATGACTGCTGCTGGCCAAGAACACACTGTGGCCTTTTGCTCAGGGTACAGGATGGAAGAGAGACCAGTTTTGGAGAGCTCCTGTCACCTACAGGTTCTACAGAACAAGTCAGTGTTTTGTTTAAAATTCTCAGTACTCGAGGCCTGAGAGTGAGACACTTAGTCTGCAAAACATTCAAAGGCATCACACTTGGATTTGGACTCTTTGGAAATACTAGCATAGCTGACATGCACATTTCTTCTTTGGTGGTACTAGGGGATGAACTCAGGCCTCAAACTTGCTAGGCAGTGCTCTGCCACTTGAGCCACGCCCCCCAGCCCATTATCCACTGATTTCTTCACTGCCTTGCTGAATGTTAATTGAGTACCTACTGAGTGCTAGGCTACTATGATGAAAGAGAAAACTTCTGCCCTCACTGAGTTTGTATTGTGAGGGATACAGGAAGGTAAACAGATAATTCTAGTTTAATGTTTGGTTCAGTGTTATAAACTGTGTTTCAAGATCATACAATCTTGGGAATAAAGAGGAAGAGACAGGAATTTAGCATGGATTTGGGTGGTGATAGAGCGGTAGTGAGGGTAGTCCAAGTACTCTGGAAGAGATGGATATTTAGATTATGTGTTCCAAATGTCATAGACTCTGGTCCTGTGATTGCTGCTCGTCCTGGAGCTCTGTCTAATTTGCATGACTGTTCAGAGGCAGTTTTGTCCTTTACCCCAGGAAGTAGTCTGAAAATGCTCCACAGACTAAAGGGCTGGCCCTGATTTACCCTTGTAGTTGGCCTCAAGACATAGGAAGCTTATTCTGTAGTTCAAAACCTTGCTTCAGTTGTCATTCATTCCATCTTTGCCTGGGAAACTTGCTACCTAACCCTACCTGAGACTAGCAGAACCTGACTCTAAGGGCTGAAGCTTAAGTGTGTATTTAGTCGTGTCCTCGATGGGGACTCATCTGGCCAATGCACAGACACTAGAACTGCTGACTACAGTGTGGAGTAACTTTCAGTATGGGGTATTGATTTTGGAGAAAGCGGCAAAGTTTTGCATCTCAACTACAAGGAAAGATGAGGTGTGGCTATATAGTAATTAAAGAGATTTGCTTTGGTGGCATGTTGAAAAACAGCCTCATTACTGTGTAGAGTGTGATTTTAATCCCTCTTTGGCCACTCCCTTCCTGGTTCTTGGCTTTGGGCAAGCCACTTCATGTCACAATTTTAGTTTCTCTTGGGATGAGTATTATAACGTAGCCATCTTCACTGGGATGTTTGTGTTTCACTGCTAACTTGTTATTCAAGTGTTGCTTGGCTAGGGTTCAGTTAGGGTTGGCCTGGGCTATATTTAGTTTTACTGGCTTAGCTATTTTAAGAGGAGCTTCATTATTTAGAAATTGAATACTTTGTTTTTTTTTAAATCAATGCATTAAAAAAAAAAAAAGCACTTTGCTCCCTTGCTTTTCTAAACTTTACCCACTCTGGTCAGTGTTTATGTGCCGATAGCTGTGCTCAGTTAGCCCAGGTAGAGGCTGATGGTGAGCCCAAGGTGTGCAGACTGTTCTCAACAGGGACCCCACCATGGTCCTTGGTAATGCTTCCCAGTTTCCCTTGTTGATTGCATCATCATATGTGGGTTTTTCTTTGCAAACAAAGTAATCTTGGGTTTTTTGGTAGTGCTGGGAATCAAACCCACTGCCTTACCTAACAACTGCTAGGCAGGCACACTACCACTAAGGTGGCATCACCAGCCCCCAAATAGTTTTTTTTTAAATTCCTCTTCCACCTTAAATCCTAACCTCTACTTTATACATCCAAAGTATAATATCTGTAGGATCCAAGATGCCCACTTCACCCTTGGGAGGATAGAGGGAGCGCTTTAGTGTTGGTACGAGTTACGTCTGTCCCCTTAGTCCTGGACATCCTCAGATTACTGCTATCCATTCCAGCTTTGTTGAGTAACCTTTTCAGATTTTATCCTCCTTAATGTCGCATCCGGGCTCTGTATGAAACACTTACTTCTTCTTTTAGTTTCCATGGAATCTGAAGGGTTAAGAGCTTGGCATCTTGTCTTCATTCCCCAACTGTGAGATTTCAGCTGTTTCTGAGACTCATGAGGTTAGCTAGTGTGTGTGTATACATGTTTTTCTTTGTTTTTGGTGCTAGGGATTGAACCCAGGGCCTTATACATGCTAGGCATGTGCTCTACCACCAAGCTACTCTCCCAGTCCATTTAGCTCATATTAGATTTAAGGATTTTCTCTATGTATATTTGAGAGAAAAGGGTCTTTTTGTAGTTGAAGCCTGACATTCCTTGCTTTGTTTGGAAATACATGAATTTTTATTTTTTTGTCGTTGAAAGTTAGAAGCCAACTGTTGATAATGTAGATGGGTACATTTTAGTTCTTATATTTCGGTGTGAGCTATGTCAATGTTAAGTTAGTGAGTTGTTTCTAAAAGTGACCTTCTTCTTTTTCATAGAGAAATAAGTCATACTGTTCCAGACATATCTATCCGTGGCAATCTCTCTTCAGTCCACTGTTCCCTGGATCTGTATAAATATAAGCTGATCCGAGGCTTATTGGAGAATAACCTTGGAGAGCCTGTAGAGGAGTTTATGCGGCCTTACGATTTACAAGATCCTAGAATTCACGTGAGTGAGACCTCATGTTCTTCTGTGTCTGAGACCCTGGAGAAAGGTGGAACAAAAGTACATTAGATTTCTGACCTATGAACCTGTTTTTAGACTGAGATCGCCAACTGTTAATTGATCAACCTTTTCCTTTTGCAGACTGTTCTGAGTGGAGAAGTGTACACTTGCATGTGCTTCCTCATTGATATGGTTAATGTAAGTCTGGAGCTCAAAGATCCAAAAGGAAAAGAAGGTGCTGGGTCCCTGGCCAGGTACGTGCATGCTTTCAATAAGCACAGAGTGGAGACGACGCAGGGGGATGGTCCGCATCTGATGAGGGCTGCAAGTGCTTTTTGGTTGGTTGGTTTTTAAATTTTTTTTTTTTTGGTGCTGAGGATAAAGCCCAAGTCTTACCTATGCTAAACATGCATTCTTGCACCGAGTTACACCCTAGCCCCAAGAATACTCTCTTATAAGTTTAAATTCATTGCCCTGTTAGCCAAGACAGGTTAGGTTATACTGTAGTAGCAGTCAGCCCCAGATACCTGTGTCTTAAAATAGCTAAGGTGTGTTTGTCCCTCAAGCTAGGTGACTGTGGGTGTCAGGCAGCTTTGCTCCTGTACTCACTTAGGGTGACAGAGCATTTGTTTTGTTTTGTTCTTTTGTTTCAAGATGTAGTCTTGCTCTGTTGCCCAGGCTGGCCTTGAACTCATGGGCTTAGCAAGTAATTGTCCCACCTCAACCTCTTAAGTAGCTGGGACTACAGGTATGCTCCTGTGTCTGGCTGTCAGAGCATTTTGATATGCCAGAGAGAAAAGCCCTTGAATGATCTGAGATGGCAAATCCGTGCTCTGGTGTACCTCCTGGAGCTTGAATGTGGCCCCACCAGCACGAAGGAGGTGAGAGGATCATCCTGCTGTCTGCTTAGCTCTGGGAACAGTGATGCTAGTGACTGCCTCATGGGTTAACATGTTAAAAGTTGGGGAATTTCACATCAAAAGATTGAATTTCAGCTTCTTTTGAAAAATTGGAGCTTTATCAACTCAAGGCCCTGATTTTTCTCAGAAACATGCAGAAGCTGAGTGTAGCAGTTGCTCCCTTTAATGGGCCTGCACTCACTTGGCAGTTCACTTTCTGTGCCACTGTTCAGTCAGTGTACATGTATGAATTTGTGGTTACTGGGGTGGAACTTTAAAGACGTGTTATATTTTCACACTTGATAATCTTTCTTTTGATCTCTTAATAACCCTGTAGGGTAGGGCGGCTATTATTCCTATTTTACAGAGAGAATTTTTTGTTTGTTTTGTTTTTTTGAGATTGGGTCTTGATATGTAGCCCAGTATGACCTTGAACTTTCCATCCTCCTGCCTCAGTCTCCCAAGTGCTGGAATTACATGTGAGTGCTTTCATACCAGCCAGAGAGAATTTTTGAGGTCCTATGTCATGTGACTGGAAACATGGCTCCATATTTGACAACAGGAATCAGGCTAATAATATCCTGCTCAAGTGCTCTATCTTCTAGCTTGTCTTTCTGCCGAAGGTCTGCCATGGCCTGCACCTGCCTCAGCTGAAGAGAGCATGCTATAGTAAAGCTGGGGTCCCAGACTGACGTTCTTGTGAGCTAGTACTTTTTTCCATGCCTGGCTATGTCCTTAGTTTTTCTCAGTATAGAATACTTGTGTATGTGTTATCACAATGGTACCAAGTACCATTGTGGCTTTCAGTTACTAAAACAAGAAAGTCAGTTCCACATACATTTCCTGTTGGTGGATCAGTTGGATTTTTCTCTGTGTGAAGAGTATTATGTGTTCTAGTTGTTCTCAGTAAAACTAACTGACCTTTTTTCTTTTTTGTTTTTTGATGGTGCTAGGGACTTGAACTCAGGGATTTGCACTTGCAAAGCAGGCACACTACTGTTTGAGCCACACCTCCAGTCCGTTTTGCTTTGGTTATTTTGGAGATGAGGTCTCTCGAACTGTTTGCCTGGGCTGGCCTTGAACCTTGATCCTCCTGATTTCAGCCTCCCAAATAGCTTGGATTCTAGGCATGAGCCCCTGGTGCCCAGCTTTAAACTAATTGCTCTTATACAGAAATTTGGGCAGACTTTGGAGAGAGAGAAGCCCCCAGGCAAGCTAGAAGGGATCCTTGACACCTGCCAGATATATTTCAATTATACAGCCTTTTTAGACTTCTGATGGGAAATGAGAATGATAATGAATTGAGACTATAATAAATTTGTGATGTTGTTATTCCTCATGAAGTCCCTATGGACAAGACCATCTCTTTGGAATTGGGGAAGTAAGAGATGAAGCAGTGCCACTAGATCCATTTTGAGTGGTCTGTTAACAAATCTAATGCTGGGTCTCAGAATGAAAGCTGCTCTTTTTCCTACAACTTAGATATGTTGATAATTTTGCTCTTGTTATCTTGAACTTACATAATTTTATAAAATAGGATTATATTTAACACTTTGCTTGCTTTCCCTTTTAGATTCGACTTTAAGAAATGTAAACTGCTCTATGAGAGCTTTTCCAACCAAACCAAGTCCATTAACTTGGTTTCCCATTCTATGATGGCTTTTGATACCCGGTATGCTGGACAGAAGACCAGCCCTGGCCTGACTAATGTATTCAACTGTATCTTTCAACCTTCTAAGAACAGTAGCAGTACCCAGGGGTCCATTCAGATTGAACTTCATTTCAGGTAGTGGAGCCTGACCCCAACTCTGCTTTTCTTAATGGAGACATTTCCTTTTGTGGCCAGAGGGCCAAGTCCATGGTGGCTTTAGAATATCAGAGAATCAAGGAATCACTAAGGAGATAAACAATGCAATGTGCGTATTTGCATGTTGTTCCTGAACTCTTGTAGTTTCACTTATTGGCCAAAAGATGTCTCTGTTGCCTTAAAAACAAAAGTTTAGAATTGAACCTCCTTGTAAAATCAACTTCCTTGTAAGCTTTAATTTGTTAAGTGAACTGGGGAAGGAAGAAATTATGATGGTTTAAGGAAAAAAACAAAAACAAAACTTTTGGTTTATCTTGAAAGGAAAGATGTTTTGATTTGAATAGTATTATCTATTCAGGTCTTGCTGACTCACTTCTCCATGTGTAAAGAGTTTTTACCTTTTTGAATTAAATTATGTTTTTTCTCTGATATTGTGAGAGGCAGCCTTGTGTGTGCAAAGAACTTGTATCTTGGAATTAGACAGACCTTGGTTCAAAAACATCAATCTTCCTTTTTCTAACTGTGTATCCTAGGACAAATTGTTTAGCTTCTTTGAGACTCAATTTCCTCTTATTAAAACAAAACCAAAAAACTCTGCTTACCTCATTGGGTCAAGGTAAGTATTAAAATAATTCTGGCATATTGCTTGGCACAGATAGTAGCTGTTGTTATTATTATTATTACTGATGGAGCTTGCACTATTTTGTGATACACTATGTGAGATTTTATGATTGATCATAGACCTGAAAATTAAAAAAGTAGGTCTGATCTATAGAAGTCCTTCAATAAAAATCCAAAGGGAGCCCTTCAGAACAAATGTCAGTTTCATTCTATTAGTACTTAATGTCACCAGATACATTGTAAGCATAAACCATTAACTAGCAAGGCAAGGAAGAACTTCATATTTAGCCAAAAAAAAAAAAAAAAAAAAAAAGAAAAATAACCATCAAGATTACTCTTGTTTTTTTATATGTCTGCAATTTCAGTGTGCTGTTCAGATTTCCTCAGAGTTTAGGCTTTTATTTGGAGGGAGAGGCCATGGTCTTTCCACATGCCATGTGTAGCGGAGGAGACGTTTAAACTTTTGTACAACGTTTATCTACAAGTTGAGCAGTAGGAAGATTAGTGGCTTCTTGCTGGACCCTGCCATAAGCCAGGCACTTCACCTATTGTTACTTGAATTCTCAGAGAGAGTCTGCAAAGTGGATGGGCGGCTTTTTTTTCCCATTTTATAGATGTAGAGATAGATACCTGGAGATGGGTTGAGTGACTGTTATAAGGTCCCACAGCTCAGAAGTCCAGTGATTAGAACTCAAACCTGATTCTTTGACTTTAAAGCCTTCTATTCTTCAGGTCCCCAGCAGTCTGCTCCTTGGCTGATTGCAGTCATGTGAGATGGAGGCTGTGCTTACCCCCCCCCTTTGTTTGAAGATGTTTGTTGGAACTAGACTTGCACGTATTTGGTCCATTTGCAAAGACAACTTTTCCGGTTTTCTTTATTATTACTGATCTTGAGTTCCTAAATTATCAACTAGTTGTCCCCCTTCGTATATACAAGGAATCTTGAAATAATATTCTATTCATATACTTAAGGTAATAATTTCTTGGAGTCAAATAATAAAATATTAGCTTGGCTCTTCCTAACAGAAGTACCATTGTTAGTGAGAGAAGTAAACTGTTCTCTCGATTGGAACTTTGAACGCTTTCCGTGCCTCAAGAAGAATTACTCTTCTGTTGGGATTTTGTGTGTCAAATATAAATCACTTCACAGTGTTTAAAGGCTTGAAATATTTTCCAGAAAAGGGATCTGACACGCTGTGACTTTCTAGTTAGTGCCGAATGCTGACAATTGATGTTCAAGATGGGGTGGAAAAAGTTTACTGAGGGCAACATTTTTCCTCCATGACAAAAGGATAGTGTCACAGATTGACAAATGCTTTGTTGTAAGGAGATGTGCATCATGATACCCTTTTCTAGAGACAGAGACCTGAGTTGAGGAGAAAGGAGAGACTGGAGAAACCAGCCTTAGAAGTAGCTCCAAGTCAACCTTTCCCAAAATAGTGCAGGGACCAGGTATGTGCGATAGCCAGAGCCCAGAATTGGCCCCTCTTTTGGGTTTACAGAACCAAGTTCAATCCATAAAACCTGTTCGAACTGTCCCTAGTCCATGCTTTGTCTGTCCTACCCACCTCTGCCATCAAGTATACTAATAGGGCCTGGGTAAAACCCCTGAGTGCACCAAAGTTTGAAGCCAGGCCTGAGAGTCCTTGTTGGGTTTTCACCTAAGTATAAAATAAGTCTTGTCCAACTCTGTCTTTAGGGTGCTTGCGGAATTGACTCATCACAATTGTCATCTTACTTGTTTTCCTTCTCAGGATAAATGATCTGGGCTCTCAGTTTCAGCTAGACAAACCATCTAGTACTAGTATGTGAACTTGGTCTTTACAATGAAGTGATCCTAGATGCCAAAGAGTTCCTCAGTGATCTTAAAACTGCCTCTAGGGAAGGAAGCTGACATTTATCTAATACCTTCTATGTGCTGGGTGCATTCTTTCTTTATTGATAGTCCTTATTTTGTAAGTGAGGGAAGCAGGAGGTGTAAGTGACTGAACTTAGGATTACCTAACTTGTGAGTGACAGTGTCTAAGTCTGCATCTTTAACTTTAAAGACACTCTTTTCCCACTGCACTAGCATTTCTCAGCCTCTGCACTACAGGTTGACTGCTCCTTATTTAAAATGCTTGGGGCCAGAGTGTTTCAGAATTTGGATTTTTTTTCAGATTTTGTATTATGTGCATGACTTTGCCAATTAAATATCCCTAATCCAAAAATCCAAAATCTAGAATGTGCTCGGTTCAGATTTTGGACCATGTTGAATATTTGGATTAGGGATGTTCACTCTTTGTTCACTTTTTGGGTCAGGCAATCCCTCATTGTGGGGCCATCTTGTGGATTGTGGGATGGTGGGCAGTGTCCCTGCCTCTGCCCACCAGATGCCAACAACAGCTCCTTAGTTTTGACAACAAAAATGTCTCCAGATACTGCCAGATGTCTCTTGGGGAATCGTGTTAGTTGACACCACTGGACTGTATTACTTTCTTATCACATACTTCTTGATTTAAAAAAACACTAACTTTTGGAAAGCATACACTGCATGTGTTCTTAAACTAGTGTTCAGAGTTTACTGATGCATGAAGCTGTTGGTATTAAATATTGGAATAGAGCCAGGTGATGTCCCTTTAGTCCCAGCTGCTCAGGAGGCTGAGGCCAGAGTTGCTTGAGCCCAGGAGTTTGAGGCCAGCCTGGACAACACAGGGAGACCCTCTCTCAAAACAACAACAACAACAACAACAAAAAACCCAACAACAATAAAAACTGGAATATCATCTGTCAAAACTGAATAATATATTAGGAAGTTTTTGAAATTCTGTGCTTCTTTTTCTGATTTTGTGTATGTATATACATTTGTGTGTGTGTCTTCTTTCTTGTAGATCTACAAAGGATTCCTCCTGTTTCACAGTAGTTCTCAACAATCTCCGTGTGTTTCTCATATTTGACTGGCTACTATTGGTCCATGATTTTCTCCACACTCCCAGTGACATTAGGAAACAAAATGTTACTCCTTCTCGACACCATAACTCCAGCAGTGAATCTGCTATAGTTCCCAAAACTGTTAAGAGTGGAGTAGTTACCAAGCGGTCTTCCCTTCCTGTGTCCAATGAAAGGCTGCTGGAGGTCAAGGTCAACGTAACAGGTGACTATCTATAGGTGTAATTCACTGATATTTAGTTTGGATGTGAGCTTTGTACCTGTTTTACAGAGTGATGTGTGTCTGTCCTCTCACTTCTAGACATGAGCACTTACACATTTGCATTTTTAGAGACCAAAGTGTTGAGGTTCTTGACCTTCATTTTCAGGTGTGAGCTGCCTGGCCCCCTCAAGGCTAGTGGGTCTCATTTACCTGTCCTTTACCTGCCTAATGCATGTTCCTAGTCTGAACACCTGCCTGGGCATCTTCTCTCCTAATGTGAGATCTGGTTTTAATTTTCTGTTCAATCTTTAGGGCCCCAACAGATGGGCCTTACTGATTCTAGGCAAATTGGGTATGTGAAAAAAAGAATCTCAGTTTTGAAGGTAAATAAGGTAGAGGATTGTTATTTTCCTTCTCAAAAGAGTATTTTTCTTGAAGATGGATGTGGTAGGGTTTTCATTATCTAGTGGGTTCTTCTAGTGCATCTCTATGTTACATGTTTGTGTATTTATTTTTAGGTTTGTGATACCCCTACCTGCTTGGCAGTAGTTTTGATGAAGGTGGTTAATACAGTGCATCTGAAGTGGGTTCAGTTACAAAAGCTTAGATTGTACATGGTTTTTATGAGTACACAGTGTAAAACAGAGTGAGTTTGCTAGATACAAACGAGCAGGAAGCTGGCTGCATCTATTGATGTAAAAAAATCTTGACACAAATTGATCTACGTTTTTTGTGGACCATTTGAATAGCTACAGGGAAGCTGTTATAGTGCCTTATGCTGCCTGAACAAATGTTATTATATGAATCTACTTCTTGGGATTTTAAATCAGTTCCATGTCTTGGAGAAAGGATGCTTTTCTTAACTTCTGCGCAGTTGTTAGGCCTCTCAGGATGACTGGGATGCAGTTTTTCTACCTTAAATGTATGCTCAAGAGAGAAACTGCACCCCACTCTTTTCTGTTGGTATAGCACCCTGTTGGATCAGCTGTACTTGGCCAGATACAGAGTTCATTTGGGATGACAGTGAGGCAGAATGTTGACAGACATTCTGGAGAACAAAACACCGGTCAGTGCTCTCACTTGGTGGAAATTCACTGCTTCCTTCTCAACAGCCTGCTGTTTTTCGGCTTTCTAGTTTTGCCTTGATTGATGATGCTGTCCTTTCCAGGTACAGAATTTGTGGTCGTTGAAGATGTGTCCTGCTTTGATACCAATGCCATTATTCTGAAAGGCACCACAGTGCTCACCTACAAACCACGCTTTGTTGATCGTCCCTTCTCAGGAAGTTTGTTTGGCATCGAGGTAAGAAGTCTGTGTGTTGATCACAACCCTGTGTGTTGGACTCATGAGAGAAGCATCTGGAAAAGAATTTGCCTCCTAACCTCTTACTGGGGCAAATAACTCGTGGAATTGGAGGACTCTTGCTCTCTCTTGGCCTCTCCTTTACTTTCTCCTCACTTCTGCTAGGTTACTCCACTGTGTGAATACAGTCCTCCAGTGCCAGACTGTGAACATGCATGGGGATTTTTTTTTTTTTTTCTTGTACTCCTTCCCTTCCTAAGGAAGTTCATGGAGACTCCTTTAGTCATTCCCATTAAGCACCTTGTTGAATCTTTGGTTCTATAGGTCTACTCCCTGGCAAGCCTGCTGAGGTAAGGCATTGGTCCTCATTGCCCCTTATCCCCTTTTCCCCCCAGTGAGTGCTGTTCTGTGAAGTGCCAGGGATTTGGGATAATGGAGACCTGTTTAGAAAATGTGTTAAGGATTTGATGTATTACCCATTCAGGAATCTCTGATCTATAAAAGGGCAGCTCATGTGTGACCTAAAGGACCAGGTCTCTAACAGTGATGCAGTCTCATGAAGGAGGTAATCTGCACCAGTGTGGCATTTACAGCCTGAAAATTTCATTATGCAACATTAAGCAAAAACTGCTCTGTCTTGTTTTACGCCATGGGTTGTGGGGTCATCATGGGAAACATGGCAGATTGTTGTCTCTATCATGTGTTCTCAATTAACTGATCACAGCTTACATTCCTCTCATTATAAGGTTAGACTATTTGGTCAGGGTTCTTTTGCTCTTATGATTGAGTTTGTTGTTGTTGTTTTTTTCGTTATTCTTGCAGTGCTGGGGATCAAACTTAGGGTCTCATACATTCTATACTATGGTTCTACCACTCAGCTGTATCTCCAGCCTTAAAAATGAATGATTTGTGCCTTATTTTTTATATTGGTATTGCTTAGGCACTGAATGAATAAAACTCATTTTCAGTGTCAGGTACTTTTTTGGGTTCAAAAATAAAACATGGAGATTTCACATTTTGACCACTTGTTTCTGTAATGAAAAGAAAGCTCAGTTTGAGAGCAAAGAGCTACATGCTGGGGTAAAGTGAGTTGATCATGAAATTGTAATTTGTCTGCTTGCCAAGCCACCACAATACCAGCTTTGAGTGGAAAATCTTGGTGATTGATTAATGAACTGTCAGGTACAATTGGGTTTTGTGTAGCAGAAGCCCCCGAAGGAAAAAGGAAAATGAAACTTTTCTGTTCCAAAGTCTTAGAAAAACTATGTGGCAAAATATTTGAGATTCCTGGAAACTCTTCTGATCTTGTTTTTCGGCAGCACAACTGAATGTGAATTCTAAGACCTCCTTGATACATCATTCGGGGAGAATTTATTATGTATAATGAGTTAGTTTTGAATATGACAGAGGACCTTGGTGTCGTGTGTTTTTTGGTAGCTCTAGGAAATGCCCCCAGCACGGAGGCTTGATGGGGCAGGGGCCCAAGTAAATGATCTCCTTTTCCCTGTGCTCCTCTAAAATACACAACATTATTTGGTTCTTGAATGAGCGCTCTCCTCACTTCTTGTGTCTCTGCACAAATATACTTATTTTGTAGCATGATAGAACATTTCAGACATATACAAAGTAGATTGAATAATGTAATAAATCCCTGAGTACCTATCACACATCTGTAATAATAAATGTCTTTTTAATTATGAAATTATGAAATTCCTATACATAATTTCTATTGACATTTTGGTGTGGTTTTTTCTTTTTAAAGAAAATCATACTGTAACATTATTATTATTGTTATTATTATTATTTTGAGACAGGATTTTGCCATATACCTTACCTCAGGTTGGCCTCAAATCGAGATCCTTCTGCCTTAGTCTCCTGAGTGCTGGGATTGCAGATTTGTGCCACTACTCCTGTCTTTGTAAGATTATTGTGATTAGGCTGTGTTTTCACATCATCTGTTGTTAACTGTCTTCCTACATTCTATATGACTTTTTAGCTGCCTTTTTTCTCTCTGATTTACTGGCTAATGAAATAGAATAAAGTGTCTAAGAATAGATAGAACTATGTTTAAAAAAATAATTCAGGCCTGGTGTGGTGGCACAAGCCTGTTAAAGCACTCGGGAGACTGAAGGAGGAGGATCAAGAGTTCAAAGCCAGCCTGGACTGCTATAGTGATTTTGAGGTAGCCTAAGCTACATGGGGAGACCCTGTCTCAAAAAACAAACAAAAACAACAGCAAAAATTCCATATGATGAATGACATTGTGCGTCCTCTCTGGGCTTGTGAGAATTATATGAATTAATACATGTCATGATGTTTAGAAAACCACCGGCACTTGTTCAGCATGCATTGTCTGTTATTTTTATTTCAATTCAAGTGAGAAAAGACTAGCGTACCTAGTAAGGGGTCTTTGCATAATTTGCTGTCCATCTTGAGGTAATGAGATACTCTACCTTATATTTAAGTAAAAATACATTTCATATCAATGAAAGAGGTACATGAAAGAAACCAAACTAGAAGCACATGACAAGAATATTTGAAGGAAGAAATTTAATTGACTAATTTTAGCCAAAACTGAGCCTTTTAACGCTGCCCAGAAAACCTCGACCCAATAAGGAAACCACAACAGAATTTTGAAGAGGAAACAAGATGGGGAGGAAGACAGAGAGGTAGCTGGGACCCAGCTCTGGACCCCGCCATCCAGGCCTGGTCAGGAACCCTGCTGGGACCCACTAGTTGTTAAATGGCTGCAGTGTTCCATTGAGTAGATGTGATATAACCTTGGTTGCTCTTAATTGCTTTAATTATTAAAAAATGGTCCAGTGAAATTTGATATATTCTGCATTATTTCCTTAGGCTAGTTCCTAGAGAGAAGTAGATGATTGGGTCAAAGAGGATGTGATCTTTAAGCCTTTTGGGATGAATTGCTAGCTGCCTTTTCCTATGGGTGATCCACTGTTCATGTCTTGGCAGCAGGTGAGAGTCTGCCTTACCCTTCATGGGATTTGTTTCAGCAAGTGTTACGGGTCTTGCAATAACACAAGGCTGATTGTTCCTGAGGTGGCCTCTTGGTGCCGAAGCTTAGCACCTTTCTAAGTCAGACAGTAATCTTTGCCCTTTGCATTTCATTGCCTAGGTGTTTTCGTGCCGACTAGGGAATGAGCATGATACCGCTCTTTCAATTGTTGATCCAGTACAAATTCAAGTGGAACTGGTGGGGAATTCTTCTTACCAGAATAGTTCCGGATTGATGGATGCATTTAATAGTGAAGATTTTCCACCTGTCCTAGAGGTAATGAAGAAAGCTCTCTGTACCACATGGGTATAACTTCAAATACTTCCTTTGCAGGCACTCTTGGTTACTCTGGGTCCAGCACCATTTTAGTTTTTAAAACAGGTACAGCATAAATATGATATTGTCCAGGATCTTGTAGTCAGGGAGGATAAGAGGGCTTTTAGTTGTCTGGTATTATGTTAAAGTTCTATGAAGTTTATAGGAGGCAGAACTCAACACAGGCAAGAATATTCTTTGTGGTGGAGCATAAGGTTTGGGGAGTCTGGTGGAAGGGCAGGGTGTAAATTGTCAGAGAGGAGAGGGAGAACATTGCAAGTCATGAACCAAGTCAGGGTGGAAGCAAAGGAAGGTCTGACTGGGACCAGAGATGTGCAGGGAGGTGAAGAAGATTGAAGGTGAACAGGGAAGGCTTAAGAATTTGCTATTCTATTTCTTTTTAGGAGGGCAATAATTAATTAATGTATTTGAATCACAGGAGATTGAAAGAGAAAAGTCATGTTGCTTTTCTCTCTTAGTGGTACTTCACAGAAAAAAAAAAGTGAATAAGTAATGCCCCCCTGGTGCACATTCACCCCTTGGTCCAGTTACCTCCTCAGAGGGTCTGCTGCCTTCACCGGTGGAGCTATAAGACTGAATTTCAGGAAATGCTAGTGGAAAACTTGGCTCATATAAGGCGGTGTTTGAAGAAAGAAGAGATCAGTTTTGTCAGTTTGTGTCAGAGATTTAAAACATTAAATAGGTCCATGTAAAATGGATTAAGAAAATGTTGCTAAGAGGTAGCCCTGCCTTTTCTGGAGCTGTTCGGTTATCTCGTGCTTTGACTGTGAATCCATGAATGGATCTGTGTGGGGAGCACCCTGTGGCTCTAGTAACCATTCTAGCTTAGTACTTTCTGTTTGGTATACTTTTTGACCGTTTCACCTTATAGCGGAGGCATCAGAATCTTGTGGGTATTTGCTTAATTTCAAGATCTTTTCAATCTTTAAATGAAAATTTGTTATAGTATTGGTTAGACTTTTAGAAGTTGAAATAGGAATTATGTCTGTATGAGGTGTAGTGCACAATCAAGTATGATTTAAAAAAGCTAACTATCTTTTAAATGTTACTAGATTCAGTTGCAAGCCCTGGATATCAGACTCTCCTATAATGATGTTCAGCTCTTTCTTGCCATTGCAAAATCCATCCCAGAGCAAGCTAATGCTGCAGTGCCGGACTCAGCGGCCTTGGAAGCTGACTGTGTCCTCAGTTACCCACCAGGAGCATCTCGTGTGGGAGAGGAAATCAGAGAAGGGAGAAGACATGCCTTAGATCCTGTTTTGGGTAGGTGTCTACCTATAAAATTCCTCAGTCTTCCTAATAAAGCTCCTTCTTTTTAGCTTTTTAAATTTTGTTTTGTATAATTCACTTGCTCAGCTTGAGTTGAATTATTTGTCGTTAAGTAGGTAAATCGTAAGTATGATTCTTTTTAAATTTAAAAACAAAACCCCAAACCAACTGCTCTAGCCTGCACTGGTCTTCCTGTTATAATCCCTTCCAGAGTTGTATGGCTACTACTCGAGTTTAGTTTTACATTGAAAGTTTTCCTTCAGAGTTATGTGGATAGTATTAAATTTTAGTCTTATAGTCTTATACCTTAAAGTTTCAGGGTGTTCTTGATAGAAGACTGCATTGAGAGCCTAGTTTTGATTTGAGAGGTAAATTGTTTTAGTCAGCATTTCTGAATTTCTTTTATTATTGAATTGACTATGGATTAATTTACATAAAATTATTTCCTAGAGTTACAACTGGCTAGACTTCAGGAGCTGGGGTTCAGCATGGATGATTGCCGCAAGGCTCTTTTGGTGTGTCAAGGTAATTTGGATGTGGGTTCCACTGTCTGCTGTTTATCTTGACAATATATTTCCTTCCAGTTTCCTCCTCTGCTCCCACAAGGTGACTGGAGAGCTGGAGTGTATTTAGAAGACCTAATCCTGGATGGGTAGTAGTTGTGAGCAGCAGGATGTTCAGTGGATAAAAAGGTTGACTCTGGAGCCAACTGCCTGGGTCACATTCTTCCTCTGCTCTTATCAGCTACTTATCGCTGACTCTGGGCAAATGGCTTGCCTCTCTGCCCCAGTGCTTCCTTATTTGTGAAAGAGGATAAGCGGGCCTTGCTGGAGGAAAGTGCCCTGTGACTGTTACACACAGTTATTAGTACTGGTGGTAAGAGTGGTGAGCCTGACCACTTACTCAGCTTGTATGCCCATCTCTTGTGGAGTTTCACAGACTTTTGAAGTAGCCATTGTTATTCCCACTTCCGACAAGAAAACAGCTTATATAGGTTAAGTAAATTTGTTGGAGGACACCCATTGGTGTAGACCTAACATGGATTTGAAGCCAAGTCCACTTGACTCCAGAGCCCATATTCTTTCTACTGAGTCACATCATACCCACCTCTGGGTTCTTGTCTGAGGAACCAGAAATAGAGTCAAAGCTGTATTTCCTTACAACCCTTGTATATGTGTTCACACTCTGTTTCTCTAGGTATGTATGTAATCATCTGTCTTTCTCTAAATATGTACATACACGTGCACACACATAGAAATTAGTGTTTACAAATGATTGTAATGGCATGGAAAGATGCTGATGTGATATTAGGCATAGCATAATACAACTATAATTTAATGTATGAAATCTGTAATTAGTATATAAACATATACACATATTTATGCATACACATACACACACATTCTGTTTTTTGCAGTGTTGGGGATCAAGCCTTGTGCCTTGGGCATGCTAGACAACTGTTCTGCACTGAGCTCCATTTCCCACCCATATAGTACCTGTACTGTACAGCAGTCCTCCTTGCCTGTGGTTTTGATTATCTCAGCTCAACCTTTGTCTGAAAATATTAAGTGGAAAATACGAATAGTGTTTATTTTTAAATTTTAAATTGCACACCATTTTGAGTAGTGTCAGGTTTTTTTTTTTTTTTTTTTTTTTTTTTTTGTGATAGTGGGGTTTTAACTTGAGGCCTCACACTTGGTAGGCAGGCACTCCACCACTTGAGCCATGCTCCAGCCCTTTTTTGTGTTGGGTATTTTCAAGATAGGCCTCTTGTTGTCCAGGCTGGCCTCAAACTGCGATCCTCCTGATCTCTGACTCTGGAGTAGCAAGAATCATAGATGTGAGCCACCAGCACCTGGCATGTGATAACTTGCTTCATTCTGCCTAGGACATGCTAGACAAAGGGTATGATTCACGTCCTAGGACTTCCTTTACTAGAAAGGTGATAGTTTTGACATAGTAAAGAAAGAAAGTCATGTGCTGAGCTTGCTAGGTTCCACACTAAGAATGAGTCTTCTACCCATAAAATTGTGAAGAAGGAAAAAGAAATTTGTGCTAGTTTTGCTGTTGCACCTCAAACTGCAGAAGTTACAGTGAGAATAAAATCACTTATTTAGGGTGGAAAACATATTAACTCGGTGTTGGGCACTGTCAGAGGGGGTCTGGGAATCTAGGGATAAATAGAGACTACTGTACTACAAATACAGTTTCATTGCTGTTTAAGTAGTATTTTATGGAATTATGATTTTATTAATGACATACTTAATATTATATCAGTAGCATCTTTCCATGCCATTAATACATGACTTTTTTTTTTTTACATTGACTCTTAAGGATTTATTATAATTAATTTAACCATTCTTCACTTCTTTTTTGCTGCACTGGGGATCAAACCCAGGGTCTCACGACAGCTAGGCAAGCAGGTGCTGTGTTACTGAGTCACATCCCCAGCACACTTGTTTCTTATTCTTTCATATCATGCACAATCCTTGGTGTGAACTCTTGTCTTGAAGTAGACACCTAGTGTCCTTGGTAGAGACAGTATTATAAATACTGAGCTAAAGGGTAAGGTTCTTTACTGAATTGACACATCCTTTTCTTGAAAGATTGTATCCAGGTTACATTCTAACCATATGAGTGGAAATGTTTGTCTAATCACCTAATGGTTTCTGTCAACCATTACCTTTTTTCATCCTGAAAAAAAAAACTAGTGTGGACTAGTTATCTTGTTTCCATAGTTTTGTTTTTACCTGGCCACCATTGTATTTTGGTTTAACTAACCTTATACACCTTAATCTTTTTACCCATTATGCTTTTTATTCTTTCTTTAACAATTCAACAACTTTTAAAAAAAAGTTTTAAGTCTTTTGGATTCTTCTATTTCTTACCACCTAAAACTACTTACTTAGCTCAGTCAGTGATAAAGCTGATAATGACAGCTGTTCACAGAGCCTTTGTTATGTGCCTGTCTCTCCTCTGAGAACTTCACATGTACTCATTTATTTCCTCCACATATCAGTCCTGAGAGTAGAGCACAGAGAGAACAAGTCACTTGCCCAGGATTCAGCAGTTAGTAAGTGCAGATCAGGATTTAGACCCAGGCCACATTGCTCCACAGCCCATTCTCTTAACCACTTGTTCCACGCTCTGGCCTCTAGTAATTTCTGAGTGTGGGCTGACATTGCATTACTTCTTGCCTTCCCCCCTCCCTTCTTATTCCTATTCTTATGCTTTTTCCTCCTCTTTTTTTTTAAAGTCTAAGAATGCTTCTGGGATCAAGGCTCTCTTAGGCTGCACAGTAGGTCCCTTTAACACTTTCTCTCTCTCTTTCCTCTGTGAGTTGTCAGGATAGCTGTCAACTGGAGGAATTGCTCACCTTCTAATTTCTTTGAAGGTCAATTGAAAAAGGCAGCAAGTTGGTTGTTCAAGAACGCAGAGCCTCTGAAGTCTCTTTCCCAGACCTCCAGCAGCCGAGATAGCCTGGGACCCGTGTCAGCCCCGCGCATTTCGGGCGTGGAAATTAAAGCGGAGAGCATGTGCATCTGCTTCATTGACGACTGCATGGACTGTGATGTGCCTCTTGCCGAGCTTACCTTTTCCCGTGAGTGCTACCTGCCTCCTGGTTGGTGTTTGAACAGCTCAGCAATTGCGAGTTATTTGGGCCTGCCTTTTTCGTTTTCATTTATATATTTCTGTGGTGCTGAGGACTGAACAATGCCAAGTAAGCACTCTATCAGTGAGTTACAGCCTGGCCCTTTTAACAATTGTCAATGTTATTCTTGCTCTCCTCTACTGGAGTAGTACGGGTGAAATTTAAATAACAGTCTGACATATGTTTTTCATCATGTGTATTTTCTAGGAATCTGTATTGATTTGCCATATGTGGCCTTGAGCCTATAGTTTAGGAATAATAGAGATTGTCGTTGATAAAATGTTCATGAAATTAACAGCCCTAACTAAATAACTTCTGGTCTCTCCATTTGGTTATCTTTTATGCATCTAAATATTGTAGTGAAAACTGTTACTAAAGGTATTTGCAGGGTAAGCTGAGGAAATAATGTTTCTACTTTGTTTCTGTCTTGAAGATTTAAAAAACAACAGCAAAACCTAAGACAAAATCTTATTAGAAAGTTCACAATGGCATCTCCTCTAGAGGGTCACATGCAGGGGGAGCACTTCCCAGGGCAGTGCATCCTTGCCAACAGCTAGTTAGGATGAGGTTTCCTGGGAGAGTAGCTGAAAATTCACTAATGGTTCCCCTTTCTTACCTTTAATCAGTCATTGTTTCCATCTTGCCAGCCTCTTCTCCCCTTGAGTAAAGTTTGGTTCTGGAACTTTAATGCAGCCTTTTTTTCCTCCTTTTGTGGTGCTGGGGATGGACCCAGGCCCTTTCACATGCTAGGCAAATGCTATGCCACTGAACTGCAGCCCCAGCCCTTAGTTTTATGAAACAGACCCCACTGTACGACTGTCCTGCCTCCACTCCTGTATGGCCTGTCCAGCCTTTTGTACATGGCACACATTGTCCTTCTCCCTGCACTTTCAAGCTCTGCCGGGGCTGTGTGATTAAAAATTGCAACTGGAGTTTTGACTGTTGCCATGAATATCTTTTCTATAGAGAATAATTAGATGGTTTCTTGTTTTTCCCTGGTAATTTTAACATTTTGAGCTAATATTTGGCTGGACACACCTGCTGTTATAGCTTTGCCCTCCTCTTCTCTTATATTTCTGTGTTCCCGCAAGCTTTGGATATACCAGCCAGCCAGGGCAGAGACAAATGAGGCCCTGTCCCTTAAAGGGGTGCCAGAAACGCAGTAATCAAGATAAATAATGTATTATGCAATATACTTTTTTGCTCTTTGTTTTTTGGGGCTTTTTTTGAGGCAGGGTCTCACTATATAGCTCAAATTAGCCCCGAACTTACTCTGTACCCTAGCTGGCTTTGAACTCATGATCCTCTTAACTCAGCCTCTTGAATGCTGGGATTACAGAGGAGCACCACCACACCCAACTTATACAATATTTTTAAAAAATCAAAATTGATTAAAAAAATACACGATGAATAGAATATCCCAATTTTGTGTGCTCTCCCCTGAGACTGTTGTTATTAGTTCCAGCTGATATCTCTTTAATGCAGCCTGTCTGCAAAGGTCAGTTCTGTTCACTCCTACCCTGCTGCTGCAGTAAGGTTTACTTTCATCGCAGGTCTGAATTTTCTTCAGCATGTAAGAACCAGCCCTGAAGGCTATGCCCACTTCACCCTTTCTGGAGACTATTACAACCGTGCCCTGTCAGGTAAGATGAAGCACATACTATCTTGGAATTTACAAAGTAAACTTAAATGTTTGCCTGTTGCTTTGTCAATTTTACATGGGGAAAAAAGTGGGGAGTGGGGAGGTGTGGGACAGGGAGAGATAGAAAACAAGTGGCCTCATAGATTTTCTGTTTTCTAGGAACTGAGTACTTCAACTGAATTATTTTAAAAGAAATTTTCATAGTTAACTGTTTCCGAACCTGTGTGTGGCTCATTCTAGAACATGAGATTGCTAGTAGGAAAGATCATTTGGCCCTGATACAGCTCAGGGGAAGGTTATGTCCATAAGCATTTTAAATGCTCAGGCCCCCTCACTCTCCACTGGACCTGTTTGTTTTCAAAGAGGGCTACTGTTACGTGGGGGCATGGCTGCATTTTGTTTTGTTTATCACCTGGAAGGTTTTGCTGGGATAGATGTTTGAGGGAGCGCTTACCTCTTCATTTATTCATGAATTTATATTTCATATGTTATTTAATCATTCAGGCAACACCAAGCATTATTTTTTGTACTTTACAGGATGGTGAGACTCAGGCAGACAATGTAATTTGCCTTCACTCATCTTACTAGCTTCAGCACACTGGGGGTTTTAATGTATTTGTTATGATTTACAAACCAGAGCATTTCTGATATACTCAGCTTCTTCATAGTGTGAAACCTGCACTGTTTATGATGGCCACGGTGTACTGAGTCAATGCTAATGTATATTCTGTTGTAACTGCCTTCTAAGCAAATCTCAGTTGATCAGAGCAGAGCTTTTCTGGAGACATAAAGCCTGGGTAATACTGCAAGGCCTTTTCAGATTTCCTTCTCTCACTGGAAAGACCAAGGTAAAGGCCTTACATTAGTGCATTATTCATTCCTGTAACAAAATTCCTGAAGCAGGCCACTTTATGAAGAAAAGAGGTTTATTTTAGTTCACATTTTTGGAGGCTAGAAGTCCAAATCAGGTAGCTCCTCCCACTGCCCTTTTTTTTTTTTTAACTCTGGAGAAGGCCTAGTGATAGACAGGTGGCCTCATAGCAAGAGTGTATGAGGGAACAAGACACCACATTGTCAGGGTTCCAGAAGCAGTTCAGGGGTCAGGTTCTAACTGATGTAGCAGTTTGCTGTCTCTCTAAAGGCATGCCCTGAGTGACCAAAGGACCTCAAATTGGGCCCCACCTCTGTTTCTACCACCTCCCACATTGTGCCTGGGGAACCCTGCCTTTAGTACCTGAGCCTGTGGGGGATACACCACATGCAAGCCATAGCAGGCATGAGCGGGTTGGAGGAGAACCTTGCAGAAAGTTGGTGGGAGGGGCATCAGGGACTGTACAGGGGCTTACAGTTTTCCTGAGTCTTATATTGGGTATATGTGTGTCTGTGATAGTGTCTTTTTAAACTGTACATGTGTGTTATTTAAATTCATTTTGTATATATGACATTTTAGAGTGAAAAAATGTGAGAAAGTTAAGTTAATGAGTTTCCAAACGTACCTACTAATTCAATCACTGTATTGTTCATGCAACCAGGAGGAGGAAATGTAACAGTTATTGAAGCCACTCTATTTCTTTTTCAGTCTGAGTCTGAGACTCCTTTTTCTCTCTTAAGTGGCTCAAGAAGAGATGCTTCCTGCTCTTTAATGGAACAGGGCATGTCCCTGCCTTGCTTCCTGCCACCTCTGAAGACCATGGGGGCTGAGGGGAGGTTGTTTATGGTCTTCACTCATGTCCTCTGTAGCACCAGCATCTGCAGCAAGAGGTGGTACTTTCACTGTGAAAGTGAATTGAAGCTGTTAAGCTCTACTCTGTCCCTCCTGAGCATTTGTGAGTTGTGTTTCCCTGTGAACCCTGATATCTGCTGAACATATGTCTTGCTTCCTGTGTTCTTTTAGGCTGGGAGCCATTTATTGAACCATGGCCATGCTCTGTATCCTGGCAACAACAGGCAGCTAGTCGTCTTCATCCCCCTCGACTGAAGCTGGAGGCCAGGGCCAAACCCCGTTTGGACATCAATATCACTTCTGTACTGATTGGTAAGTAGAAAGTTGCCTGTTGTGGATGTGTGCTTCTATGCATACAAGTCCCTAGTTTTGCAGACTTAATATTAGGTGAGGAAATGCTTGGTTGCTTGCCCAGCCTCACTTATTCATCATGATTGCTTTCCTGGTCAACCCTAATCTGGCCTCAGGATCTTCTCAACACGTCTCCCGGGTTGGCATCCCATATTACTGCTCTGTGATTAAGCAAGAGCTGATGCTCCGTGGGAACCATAAAAAGCCCCAGTGAACTTTCTCCTTATAGTGCCTGATCCCTGAGGCTCACTAAGTATTCTGGGAGTGAGTTTACACTCATTTCTCTCAGGCTGGTCATAGAGCGATTCTTTAATATGCGATTTTGATCTAGTCTCTATAGCAGAATAAGTTGCCTCTCATTGATATCATGCTGACCTAACTCTGAAAAGACTGACTAAAAGAGTTGCCAGGCTAATGGTGTGTGTCCTTATCTTTGGTAACCCTGAGATGTAAATTCCTGAATTTATTGGTGAATGAGAACTACTCTATCTTTTGTGTTTCTGCAGAGAAGCATTGTCATACTACAAGGCATTTTGCTTCAGAAAACTCACATTTACTGTTTGATTTGTTGGTCTATATAATAAGATTTTGGTAATACTGTAAGTTATCTTTGAGTGATAACATATACTATTATTGAAATGAAGAGTGTATAGTAAATAAGACCTTAAGGTTTTTGAGCTCCAAAATTTAAAACTGCTATTTTAAATAATCAAATTTAATTCATTATTTTGCTTTGATGTTACTATTACCTACAACTACTAGACATGGTAGTACACATCTGTAATCCTGGCACTTAAGGGGCTGCGATAGAAATGTTCTGAGTTTGAGGCCAACCTGAGTTACACAGACCTTGTCTCAAAAGCTAAAAGCAAGCAAACAAGAATCACCTATGTAATCATAAATTAACCTTATGATTCTTTTAAGATGTATTATTTTGATTCTTGTGCTAATCTGGATTAGATAGTTTTGGTAGTACTTTGAAAATCTCCAATAAACAAGAGTTTAAAAGCCAGGCATGGTGGCTCACGCTTTTAATCCCAGTACCTGGAAGGCTAAGACAGGAAGATCATGAGTTGAGGCCAGCCTGGGCAATAGAGTGAAATACTATCTCAAAAGAAATAGCAACAACAACAACAAAAACCCCTTAAAAAACAGGCAAGCAAGAGCTTACCTCAAAAGAACTCTTGTTAGTATTTCTGATATTTGATAGATATTTAAAAAATATCCCAAATTAAAAAAAAAAAAAAACCTCCCCAAAGACATTTTTGTCATTGCAAACTCTTTTTTTAACCTTCGGTTCCTTATTCCTAATAGTGTTCTGAAACTTAGAAGTATTGCTAGGACATCTCAGTGTTTAAATAAATCTCATTTCTATAGCCAATAATTCTTGTTACAGAAAGCATAGTATCTTACTTGGTATAACAGATCTGCATTCAGGTGTGAGGTGTCAGTATTATTTTGCTAATTCTTCTCTCCTGAAGTTAAAGCATCTCATGGAGAGATTGCTGCTGGACTCAGCCTTCTGGGTTTGGTTGTTCTTTAATAGCTTCCTCTCTGGTCTCTGTCTGCAAATCTTTTCCTGTGGTGTGGCTCTTCACAAACCAAGTCCTTCCTTTTCTAATTTCTTTGCTCTGTCTCTGTCACACTGTGTTGCACTAAAGTTACACCAGAATATTCAGTGTTCCCTAAATGTGTTGTGCACATTTAGAGTCTTTGCATATGCTGTTTTCTCTACCTACAGTGTCACTCCATCCTCAGTCCCATCAGTAAATGATAAACTATTCATTCTTTTTTTTTTTTTTTCCTCCTTTTTTTTTGGTGACACTGCAGTTTGAACTCAGGGCTTTGTAAACTTTATATTCTTCAAGACCTAGTACAAAGGTCTGGGTCTTTACTTCTTGAAGATTTCCTGGACTTTAATATATATTCCCTTACTTCTGCCAAAGCAAATCTCTTTTCCCCTCTGTGCCTCCATAGCATTTTATTTATACCTTTGTTTTAGCACCTTTCACATCATGGAATAGGTTCCTGGTGGTAGCTGTTTTGGTCACATTAATCTCTTCCCTGTGGAGTTGAAGTTCTCCAAGGGACAGACTTTCTCAGCCTCTAGCATAGGCCTAGCATATAGGGAGGCACTCAATGAAAGCTTATTTTGCTGAGTTGACATTGTTTGACCTGAACCTTCTTACTTTTCTACTTATCTTCTTAATATTTTTGGGGAATTCTTTCTAGACCAGTATGTAAGTACCAAGGAATCGTGGATGGCCGATTACTGTAAAGAAGAGAAGGAAATAGATTCTGCCAAGTCAGAAGACTGGATGGGCTCTTCCGTGGATCCTCCATGCTTTGGACAAAGTAAGATTTTTATCTGAATCACTGTTCACCTACAATGCATTGATTCACTGAGAAATTCAAATGGAACCATCATTCTTCATGGAGATTATCTATAGGAAATTCTGACTGTCTTCTATTGTTCTGTTTTAGTCTTTTCAGGAGACCTTTTTCTGGCACAAACTACTGAACTTTAATGTGGGTTCTAATTCCACCTATGTGGGGAAGAAAGAATCTGCACACGTAAATCCTAAATTCTGGCGACACTGCAAATGAATGCATTTCACCTGAAAACGCATCAGTAGCAGCTGTTGGTTGTTTGTGTTTTATTTGGCAGAACATTGGTTTTCCAATTGGTGGGATTTTTTTTGGACTGGATTTTAAAACATTTTGCTAACATCTAAAACTAGAGATAGAAGGTTTGTATGGTATTCTTGAAAAGAGGGAAGACAGGATCCCATGTGGAAAAATATTTTTAAAAGGGAGACCCTGTATTGTTCATAAAGTATAAAAGAATCGAAACCCAGCCTCTTGAGGAAAGAGGAGTCAGTTTGTTCTCCACTGATGATGTTTTCTTTCCTTATTTAATGCCTCACCATGGAGCTCTGTTTTCCTCAGAGATGGGGAGACTGTGATGGACAACTGCATGGTCTTAGTTGTTCCACAAGCCATTGTCATCCAAATTCAACTCAGCCCCAACTCTTTCAGTGTGGTTTCTTTGGGGAGTCTTGGCTGGACTTCACATAGCTCATGAATACTTAACTATTCCATCTGGTCTGCAAAGATGTCATGGGAAGATGGGTTTTCATCGTGTATGAAGTATCTGTGCTGTTTTGTCTCTCCTCAGGGTGTATGCACAGACCCTTTGCCTGTACTTCTAGAAGGAAAGACAAAGAAATGTCAGCTGTGCTTGTTCTCTGTGTTCCCAGGCTATTGATTCTGAGTCCTAAGGTCGTTGCTTAGGAGCCAGGGCTTTTCAGATGCTTTCAGCTTCAACTCTGGCTCCTCCTCTAATCTTCCCAATTTGTATGTCAAGAAATGCAGCACTGTTTACCCAGAAGACTCTAAATAGTCTTTGCAGTATGTAACAGTCCAAGAGCGTGTGTTTCCGAAAACATTATTTATACTGAAGAATCTTAAATGAGTTGGTGCAAATACAAGGGAGGCCTGACCTCCAGGAAGTCAGGAAGTGGA
The DNA here is from genome assembly GCF_047511655.1 of Castor canadensis. Taxonomy (NCBI): domain Eukaryota; kingdom Metazoa; phylum Chordata; class Mammalia; order Rodentia; family Castoridae; genus Castor; species Castor canadensis. The sequence continues at coordinate 154,332,176 of NC_133392.1, read as the reverse complement.
TAAAGGATTTTCTTTTCTCTCTCTCTCTCTCTCCCACCACTCTGCTCTTTTTCCCTTTCCCCTTCCCTTCCTCCCTCCTTCCCATCCTCTCTCTCTCCCTCTCTCCATGATTAATAAGTTGCCTTATGTATGTTTAGTGGCACTGCCAAGCAAAAGTTTTGTTTTTATTTATATAGATTTGTGTAGTTACTAGGCTGATAAGTTGTGAGATACCTTTTTAACCACGTATAACTGATTATACCTAAATTTTCAAATGTCTTTTCTTTTAATAGACCTACCAGAATAACTGTTGGGCATTTCTTTTAGAAGTCAGTAGGCTTCAGCCTTGTTGAATGGCTCATCAGCTTTCAGGTGTTACTTGATTATTTAGTCATAGTCCCCTCAAAGTTGTGCTTTTTATTCAGACCAGGCTTAAAACAAGCCCCTTGAATAGCCCTTAAATGAAATTCAGACTAAGGACTCACTAATTTCTTGTTGTTTTACTGTTTCTTTAATAGAGAAGGAACTCACGGGCCTCATTTTGACATTATCGTAGGCCTTGTTCAGTAAGGGCTGGTATTCTGTAGGTAAACCTTGCTGGCATGGCAGTTTATGGATTGTTAGTTTTGTATACCAAGCTCATTTTATGAGAATATCAAATGTATGTAAGTGTTCTGAGAAAGACCATGTTCAATTTAGAATTTAAACAGTATGATGAGATAAATCCTTAGAGAGCATTTAAATTTGGAGCTCAGACTGACTCTTCCCCTGAGTGTTTGAGGCTCCCAGTGGGCCAGAATTCTACTGCTGCTATGTTTTTCCACCTGGAATAGAGTGACCTCTCCTAAAATTCATACTGATTGATTTCTGTAGCTTTTCTGTGCCAATTAAGAATATAACATGGTTTAAATCAAGAAATCCTCAGAAGGCTGTCATTCTGTTCAGGACATTTTTCTTCCCTTAATTAGAAAAAGGAGGAGCATGCTGCTTTGACACCACCTCCACCATCAAAGCCAGCATAAAAAGTGTTGCACTCACTTTGTCAAGGGCATTCTTGGCTCTTAGTGATCATAGGAAGGATGGTCTATAATTGCATGATGCTTGCGATTTCTGTAATGTTCTCTATATGTGCTTATTGTTTGGAGGTGAGTCTTATGTACCAATTTATTCTTCCTCTAACTTTGTCTCTCCTGTCCACCAGGCCTCCCCCTTGTCTACCTTAGAACTAGGAGTACAGCCAGTCTGACTAACCTAGAGCACCAGATCTATGCTAGAGGTACAGTACAGCCAAGCGAGGGCTTGCTTCATTTTCCTGCTTTAAAAACAGCCTTGAACATCAGTTATTTTGACTAATCGGAACGGAATGGGGGTATATTAAGTTGTGAGTACTTTGCTTCAGTAACACAAAAGAACATTTCTAATTAGTGAGCAGAGTGGCACTTTATTATGTCACAAGTTTTAGGCTGAGTTTTCATTGTCTGTCCATCTCCCTTAACCTTTGGGGGAAGTAGAGTAACTCCACAGTGTATCATGCAGAAATTACCCATAGCCAATTCAAGGGAATTTATCAAATTGAAAAGCAAGTAAGTGGGAAAACTCCATTTTCTGTCAAGCAATGCCATATAGACCACTCATTAAGCATTTATTCTCAAGGGAATGCAGGGGGCTTTGTGAAATAGGAGCTATAATAATCAGGAATAGACCTAAGAGAAAAATTCCCAGCAAATAATTGCCTAGACACAAGTGTTAGTTTCTTTAGATATGAATTTATATGCTTAGGAGGTAGAAAAGAAATGTTTTTAGGGTTGGATGAGGTAGTGCATTTCTATAATTCTAGCTATGTGAGAAGCATAGGTAGGAGGGTCTTGGTCTGAGGCTGGCCCCAGGCAAAAACATGAGACCCTATCTAAAAAATAACAAAAGCCATAAAGAACAGGGGGTGTGGCTCAAGGGATAGAGTGGCTGCCTAGCAATCATGAGGCCACAAGTTCAAACCCCAGTACCACAGGAAACAAAACAAAATCAGGAAAAGAAAAGAAATATTCTTAATTATTATTATTTTTTAAAATTTCTGACTCTTTAATGTTTCTTGAGAATTTGACTGTTAAGTGACTGTGGGAGAAAACACCAATACATTGAGGAGTTAGAATGCCAAGGTGTTCATTTTTTTGTTTGTTTGTAGTTTTAATCTGAATGATTTGTGTTTGTCTGTGACTAATTCCAGGTCATGGGTCATGATGTATTTTATAAAAAAAGCATTTGATCGTGGTGTGGTGGTGCACATCTACAGGCCCAGTAGTCAGGAGGTTGAGGCGGGAGGATTGAATTCAACACCAGCCTGGGCAACATAGTTTGAGGTCAGTCTGGACTACATAGAGAGACCCTGAGTATTGAACAGGGATAGTGAGACATAGGATATGGCTTTGTTTGTTTTGGTTTTGACCTGGAAGGTTTTACTGGGATAGATGTTTGAGGGAGCTCTCACCTCTTCATTTATTCACGGAGATATACAGATATATAGAAAGATAGATACAGATATGTACACGTATATCCATGTATATGTATGTTATTGTTTTGTTTTCCATATGTTACTTAATCATTCAGGTAGAGCCTGGCATTATTCCTGTGTACCTTACGGGACAGTGAGACACAAGTAGACACCATAATTTGCCTTCATTCATGTTATTAGCTGCAGCAGACCTGGGGTTTTAATGTATTTATTATGATTTACAGACCAGATCCTTTCTGATAGACTGAGCTTCTAGATAACACTGCACTATTCATAGTGGCTACATTACTCTGGGAAATAAGTCTAAAGGGTTGGAATTTCCTCAGCTGAGCCATTTGAGTCTGAACCTGATGTGAAGAGTTTCAGGTTATCTCGACCCTTGGAGAAATTGGGTTTGGTCACTGGAGGCAGATTTTTTAGGTCATCAGGAAATAATGTTCTCTCTGGTGCTGTACCAAAGTCCAAGACACAGTTCATTTGGATCCTGGTACTGGAGATGGTGGATTTGTTCCTTCTGTTGGGTTTAGATTTGTGTGCAGTTCATGTATTTTTATCCTCTGAGAAGTGGGTTACTGACATCTGTATTATTATGTCTGATCAACACAAGAAGCTTGGGGACCGAAGCAGATGCCTGCTCACACTCTTTAATTCTAAAACAGTATACTTGTGGGTATTCTTGTATGGATCCCTAGCCCGTTATTCTGTATTACAGTGATCAAAGCCATCTGACATCTGTTCTTTTAAAATGTGATTTGCAAATGGAAACTCGTAGCCTGTCTCACAGTGGGATGTGAAGGCTCATCTGGCCCCTTTTCCTTGTGGCCTTTATCTCCCCTTGCACAGCACCACAGTGAATACCAGTTGAACACCCTGCTGACCACTCCCCTCTCCTCTTGTCAGCAGCCTCACAGCTACTCCTTAATTTTTGCTTGATTTATACTACAGTTTTTTCTTTAAAGGCAAACCTGAGGAACTAAGCAAGGCCACTGGGATGAGAAATGGGCATAGTTGTAGGTGGGGATTCCCTTAACAAATATCTCCACACAATGTGAGAATGCACTGGAGACTGCTCATCTTCATAGCAGCTTACTGGGTCTTAGACTCACCTCAGCCACTGTTGGAATCACAGTAGAACTTGCCTTAACCTGAAATTGCTGGTTTGGTAGTGTTCATGGTACAAATGTCCAAAAACTGGAAGATACAAGGGGAGAAAAGAAAGAGCTAGCTTCTGAGAAGGCAATGATGATCATGGCAGGACAGGCTACCTTTGGCCCTGTTGGGTGGTTTTGGTGTTGCCCCAGTGCTCTCTGCTGCCAGTATGGGCTGCCCTTCTAGATGCCCTCTTCTCCCTTGCTGCAGAACATTGAGGTGGCTGTCTTTTTCGGGCAGTCTCTGTGCTTTCAGGCTGGACATGGAATGAGACGGGGCCGGGCTGTTGGGCCCAGAATGGTTGTCAGTGTTCATGTATTGTGAGCTCACCAGCCAGGAGCCTTCCCATGCTGGATGGTGGTTCCAGCTGCTACCTCCTGCTTTTTTTGTGAGGCCATTGGAGGTGACACAGACCTTTGGCCCAAAGGGCCTGCAGAGGGATCTCAAGGTAGTCCAGGTGCCAGAACACCTTCTTTGGACTTCTTACAATGTTTATAGTCAGGTCACCTCTTTCAGAATTTAGTTACTTACAGTTTTGTATTGGTAATTGTTTCTTTTCCCCTATCAGAGGCTGTTTTGGAAAGCCAAGCCATATTTTATGTTCTTTAGCCTCCACAGTGCCACCTTTCAGTAGCTGGTTGTGATGTCTATGCTAAAAAAATGAGGGAAAAATTTATATTTAAAAAGACTTGGGATAATATATCCCTGATTTTCTAGGGAGAAAATACCCAGCTATTGTCCTAAGAGAACGGCAAAGGATGTTTTTATTTTCCAATTAATATGCACACTATTAGTGGGTAACTTTTATGTAAAAAAAAAAAAAAGGCTTCTGGAAGGAAAGCTCTTTGAATAAAGCTTAGGTAAGTGCATACGATATTTTTTGTTACAGGCTTGGTCCCCTAACTAGTGTCTGTTTCTTGAGAGTGGTAGTCCATTTCTGTCTCTTGATCCTAGCCAGGTCAGTTCCTGACGCCTCTTCTGAACAATAAGGCTTATAAGCATTAGGGGAGACTTGGGTGCTGGGCGGTGGGAGGGGCAACAAACCTGTGGTAGTTCCTTCTCTTGCCTTTGCCTTCAGCACCATGACACATGAGACAACTGTGAGTCTGTCTGAAGGAATGAGGAGGGTCTCTGCCACACAGACAGAGGCTGACATTAATCCTCTTTTCTGTTTTCTTACAGCAGAGGTGAAAACCCCCAAGCGGCGGCAGCCATTTGTCCCCTTTGCTCTGAGGAATCACACGGGCTGCACTTTGTGGTTTGCAACCCTGACTACCACACCTACCAGGTGAGGAGCACTCAGCCGGTGTCCTGGAGCCATCTCTGCCACCAAAGCCTCCTTTGCAGCAGCCCAGCAGAGAAAGGCAGGCCTATTCTCAAGGGCCCTGTGATTATAATTGAACCAATAACTTGCCGTTCTCCTGAGCATGATAAAGGCTCTCATTCTGCAAAATCCATAGTCAAAGAAGTTGGTCCTGAGTCTGAAATAGTCAACTGTGATCTTGATCCTGGGTGTATTGTTTTCAAAGTAAAAGTGTGAAAGAAAAGACTCCACATAGTCTCACACATCCTTGGTTCTTTTTAAAGACACTGTTGTAGTTATTAGACTACACATTTTGCATTTTTCTTCCAAGCCTGTTTTGGGAATGTCTGCCATCCTCCCCACCCCTGAAGAATTATCTTCATATCTAGGACACACTTCAACACAGATGGAATTGGGTGGAATTTGGCGGACAATAAGAGTCTGCCTAAGCAAAGTGAGAACCTTTTCTGATGACTCTTCCTATTTAGATCTTGGCTCAACCTTCCAAATACTTGGTGGCCCTTCCGGCTTAGATCATGAAGTACATGAAGTGAGTAACACAAGTGATCTGAAACCACATTTCCCCTGCCTCCCTTAAGTATATTGCTGTGAAGAGAAGTTTTTCTGTCAGCAGTTTAGGTCTGTTAAGTTCTAACTAGTTGCCTAAGTACCCCTTTAGAACAATTTTTTTTTTTTTTGTGGTACTGGGGTTTGAACTCAGTGCTTCATGCTTGCTAGGCAGACACTCTACCACTTGAGCCAGTCCGCTAGCCCTTAAATATCCCTTTAGAAAGTCATGTTTTAGTTTACATTTACCAGGCTCTACTGTTGGAGGCGAGAGCCTAGGTACTGACAGCTTTCAGCTATCTCTTTTCTATTATTTTTTTTTTTTTTGGCTACCACACAAAAGCCAGTTTATTATAGTAGTCTCTGTGAGAGGTTACATTTCACATATTAAGTGGTCTCACCGATAATGTGGTGAAATCATTATTTGTTGTCTGCAATCAACATTTTCAAAAATGGGATTACATATCAATATGTAATGTACAATACAAATATTTTGCCTAGACTTTTAATTTCTAAAGTGTGCTCATTCACACATAGACTGACTGAAGTGTACATGGACATTCTTTTATGATAGATCAGAATATCTACATTATCCCAACTATGCAAAGAGGAAGCAGATGGAAAACAGTGTAAAGGGGCCTTCTTTACACTGAAGTTAAAAAACTAAATGTATGTGTATGTATATTTAAATCCCTTTATTCGTATTCCATTCTTTTGGCTGAGTGTTATTCGTGTAGGTGCTCCTCTTTTTACAGACTCTTCTCATATGAGGCCTTCTCTTCTTCATTACAGTTCTTTCTGTGAATTCCACTTCTTCATAAATCTAGCATGTGAAATTTTAGGTGTTCTGTCATCGTTTTCTCTTCTTTGGTCAGTGGTGACAGCTCCAGGTCTGTTTGCTTTTGTAGTCCTTGTATCATGGTCATGGTCTTATTCAAAGTAATACAAATGTGGCTCTTAGTTTCTTTCTGCTCAACACAACTGGTTTAGAGCATGCATACAGTTTGATATCAAGACTTTATTGCTGGCAATTCCTTTAAAAGTGCAGTTGGATTTTTCTTTTCTGCCAAAACAGAATGATTAGTCTTGATTTCCTATTCCAGCCAGTATTGAATGTAGTCCAGATCAGAGCCAGCTTTCTGGAACATTACTTCCAGCTTTTTGACCTCCGTGTTGAATAGTTGACCTCAGTTTTCCTTTCATTTTTTTTGTGGGGTGGGGAGCGGTACTGGGATTTGAACTGGCCTCATACTTGCTAGTCAAGCACTCAGTCTGTCAGCCTGACCTCAGCTTTTCTTAAATTTTTTGAGACCAGATCTCACTACATAGTCCAGACTGACCTTGAACTATAGAGATCCTTCTGCCTCAGCCTCTCAAGTGCTTAGATTATAGACATGTAAGACCTGGCATCAGCTTTCAGCAGTCTCTAAAAATTCAAATAAGTTGTGACTGAGCATGAAGTGACTGAAGACACTGGTGTCTTAGATTTTCCTTTATGGGTAGGTTATGCTACTCTGTAGCTGTGCATTTGTTCCAGGAGGGCTTCTGCTCCTCGGCACAGAGCTCTTGTGAGATGGAGAAGTGAAGAAAGCACAAACAGTACCTGTCATCTGATTTGGTTCCAGGGCAGCACTGTCTCACAGTGGGAGTCCAGGGATGGTTCCAGAAGGGAATGGAGCATTTCTGGATGATGCTCACAATGTTAGTGAGTGGCGAGAAGTCCTCACAGGTGAAGAGATTCCCTTTGAGTTTGAAGCCAGAGGAAAGTTAAGACACAGGTAAAATATGTTTGTTTATTCTTTTCCTAAAAAATGGTGAATGTAAATGCTTGTTTTTGCCTTATTACTTATTAATGACTTTAATTTTATTTTTAAAATATATTTTGAAAATCATTATTTCCTTTTAAAAATAAAGACTCTTGCCATCTTGGAAGTATACTTCTTTTCATTATCATTTCACTTGACATGTGAAGAGATAAACTGTGTGTTTTACATAATTTGGTGGAAGCATAGACACATCAAAACACTCAAGTTCATTGCATCCTAGCTTGGTGTCTGTGATGCAGTAGTGACATGCTATCTTGAAAAGGTTCTCAAAGCTTGTTGATTTAAACCTTAATAGGCATGTGTGCTATTAAGGAACTTTTAGCAAAGCCAATAATGGTAAAATAGAAATTCTGGAAGCAAAGCCAATAATGGTAAAATAGAAATTCTGATCCAAAGAAATTTGAAAATAACTCATTGAGGGGGACTGCTGGCTAATGCACTGACTAACCAAGAGAGTGAGATAATAACAGACCTAATAAAGTATCTCTTTCTTATGGAAAGACTGTTCAGTGCTTATGAATAGGTTAAGACTTAGTATTTGGGGAGGTGAAGCTTTTAGTGTTTGAACTTGAGCTTCAGATTGTTTTCAAGGTGAACAGAAGAACTTGGCTTCAGCCTTCTGTAGTCACATGCTTCTCATGCTGCTTGGATCTATTGTAAACCTCTCCTACTCCAAGCACTTCTTCCTTTTGCCTAACTTTGTATCTGCTCATTTTACACCCCCACCCTCACTGGCCAGGGCTCTGAATCTGGATCTCTGGGTGTTTTACAGGAAAAAGAAAAAAAAAAATCCAGACTGGGGATGCAGATCAGTGGTAGAGCACTTGCCTAGCACCTGCAAGGCTCTGGGTTCAATTTCCAGCCCCAAAACCAAAACAACAAAAAAAAACCCAGCCCTGTGTTGGGTGCGTGTCTCTGGAGGCCACTGTAATTTCCAGGAGCAAATGGTGAACGTTGTCCTGTTCTTCCACATGGTGTCTGGAGAAGCCACAGGACTGTTGACAGTTATCTCCAAAGAAGCACTGCCTGTCGTCTGAGAAAGCCCTAGCCTCACTCTCATCTCCACTTTAGTTTCCATGTTTTGTGACCCATTTCAGGTCTTACTGTTTGGCTTGAATTCATTGAAATAAATGCCTTTTCTGGCACTTTTCTTCTTTGGCACTCTGTACCTCACCTTATTGCCTCCCTCCACCTTCCTGTAAGCTTCAAATTCAGATTCCCATTTTAGGCTTCTGGCTTGAATTAGGCAAAATTTAAAATAGAATTAAACATGTTCCTGCTTTTCTGCCCACTGCCTTCTGCTCCAGTTTCAATTGAGCACTTTAGCTCTGAACCTCTGAGGGTTCTGTTTCACTTACACCATCTGTAGGCAGATAGGGCTGGAGCCAAACAACTGAATGTAGTCCTTAGAGAAGTAGAATATGCAACATAAAAACCAAGGAAAGAAATATATGCCTTTCTGAAAGTATGGTTAGATGATTTATTTGCTAGCACTTTTTTTTACCACCCCCTGGAATGATCTTTACTGACGTTATTCTATGAAGGTTGGGGTTGGTGCTGGTGAGAAAAGTCCTGGCTAAGGCACAGGATCTCGCAGTTTGTCCAAGGGGAGGCAAATGCCTCAGATGCTCAAGTGCTCCAGATCTCACAATTTGTGCAGTAAGCATAAAACCTGGTAAAATTATTGTTTCCATTTCCCCTATATTAGGTAATCACCAACAGGTTTAGCCAGCTGGCTTTTTACATCATTATACAGTAAATCAGATTAGGTCTTTGCTTCTACTTTCCTTCTCTTGTGCTTAAAATCCCTTTCTGTGTTCTGTCTGACAGACACACCCATGACCTGAGGATCCATCAGCTGCAAGTAAGAGTAAATGGCTGGGAACAAGTGAGCCCAGTGTCTGTGGACAAAGTTGGGACCTTTTTCCGATATGCAGCACCAGATAAAAATTCATCCTCCTCTACAGTAAGTCACTGTAGAATGAATGTTTAATGGCATAGTTGTGTCATGGCCACACCTCCTATAAGCCAGGGTCAGATAGTTAAGCCTGTAATAACCACTCTAGTGAAGTTTTGTTTGTTTGTTTGTTTTTTACTTCTAGTTGTAGGAAGAAGACTTAAAGATTATATTGGCTCAGTCATAGGCATCAATATGCAGATAAGCCAAGCAATGGTTAATTTCAGTAGAAAATAAGATGTAAAGTTGACAGTAGCACATTATCTCACCTAGCAGATACATTTTATACTCAGATGGCCTGAGTGACTATTTTCTAGTCTGCCAAGCATGCATACAGGCATCCTTCAGCATCCAGGAGGTTGTTCCATTGCTCCAACTGTTCCACCATACCAAAATCATCAGATGCTTAGTCCATTATTGTAAATGACGTAGTGTTTGCATATAACCTGTGCACATCCTCTACTATACTGTCAGTCATCCAGGTTACTTACAATACCTAATAGGAGGTGATACTATGTAAGTGGTTGTTATATTGTTATTGTTTAGGAAATAAGGACAAAAAAAAATTTGTATATGTTCAGTCACAGATGTGACCATCGCAGACCTAACCACTGAGTACACAATCCAGATGTGGTTGAATCCATGGATGCAGAACCTGTGTATACACAGGGCCTACTGTATTGGCTGTATTTAACATGGTGTTAAGCTTCCTAATTTATATACTATCTCTTTTGTGTTTCTTATGATGCTGCTGCTTGATCTGTTGAGCTCTGAGTCTCCAAATCTTTCTTCATGGCACAAAGAGAGATGTCCACTGTCATTTATTTTTTCTAACACATACATGAGCACCCCTTGCCCTAGATTTCCCCTAACCTGGAGCTCCAGGACTGCAGGGCAGGTGGGGAGTCTGCCTTCTCTGGCGCATGCAGGCAGAAGCTGGTGTCCTGGCTGATGCACGGCCGTGGGCGCTCCCGCCTGATGTTCATATAGCGTCAGACAATTGCACTTACTTAAGGGCGGCCAGCAATGAGGTAGAACCTGCAGATCTTCAGAGATAGTATGGCTTTCCTTCATGAAAAACAACTCTTAGAAACACTGTTCTACAAGTGTTCTTTTTCATGAATGTTCTCTGGTACTCCACCTGTCTTGAGGGAGAGAGAAACCAACCTCCATCCTTTTTTTGTTTTTTTTCAGATTGCCTCTCTGTCTAAATTCATGTTGGTTAATGAAAGTTCTAATTCCTCCGATAGATACCTTTTTATTGCATTGATGTATCCTAGAGAGATTTTTCATATATTAAATGGCTGTAGAGTGAATATTGTGTTCCCTATATCTTTCAAGAAATGATGTTTTATCATTGTAGTAGACATACTTTACCTGAAAGTATTTTCAAATGTCACCCTTTTAAGCAAATTACATTGTCATTGAATTTAATGATGCCTATTATCTTAGATCTGTGCTGACTCTCTGACTTTTTGAATCTTTCTTAGATTGGCAGTCCAAGCAGCAGAACAAATATTATACATCCCCAGGTTTATGTGAGTATGATTTTCCTGTTGTTGTTGTATTTTTTGAGTAAATACATTATGCCTGACCATACATAGATGGACGTTTCTTGGTGATCAGAGGACTTTCTGACATATATGTGATTGGAACTTATCTCTTTCTTTTTCTATTAATGATTACCTTCCTTTTCCAAGAACTTGTAGGAAAATGTTTTCCCCTAATGTTTTGCATGTGACTGAGAATCACAGTGAAGAAAAACAAATATTTTGGTCCCAGGTCTCTTTTTTCTTTCTAAGTTAAAATAGAAATTTATCTAGTTATGGCTATATATTTCATATGCTTAGGTGCAAAGGTCATGGAAGTAAGTAAGATGAAAAAATGGAAGACCCCCCCCATTTGACTTTTGAGTGACAAAGTGACATTAGAAAGCTTACAGAGTTTTGCTTATAATTTCTTCTCCCTGAGGATCTCAAGTTTTGAAATGTGAAATTTGAGGTAGGCCTGGAAACAACACTATGGAAATGTCATTGACTTTGACTTTATATGGGCTTTTATGGGTTAGGCCAGTGGAAGTTGAGCTTTGATTATTATTGGGCTTAGGTGTGTGCCTGTCTAGAAATATTCTAGAAAATTATAGTTTGCTTCTGTGTTTAAATTCTTGGAGATCTTGGTTGAAAGCAAAGTGCGTGGTGAACATCTAGGTGCAGTCTGAATGCACAGAGACCAGCCTTTGGAGGTTGTCTGCCAGCTGTAGGAGTTTGCTGCTGCGTGGGACTGACAGTTCTGAGCCCGGGGCCTGTGAACTGTTCTGTTTCCCAGCCTCCTCCTGCCTATAGGGTGGTGAAGAGCTGGACAAGGTTCAAAAGCACTGAAACTAACAGGTTGAGTGCCTGGAGTCCCTCAGTTATGCAGCACCAGTGAAGTGCTGTGTTTGCTCCTCCACTGTCTTACACATTCTGAGGGCGTTCCTGGGCTTGGATGCTTGCTACCTACGGGGGTACAAACCGGAGGGGCTAGCAACACATCCTAATACACAATGAAGAAAACCTTCTAAAGTAAAAGTAGCACAGAAATAAACAACCGACCTTTACCAGCCCCATCCTCAACCTACATGTAACACCAGCCCATAAACGAGGAACAACAAGAGACTCCAGCTACTTTTGTTCTATCTGAATGGTGCTGGGGTTCAGGCCCAGTGCCTTGAGCATGTGGGTGGTTATTTGTCTTCTCAGCTTTACCCCCAGTCTAGTGAGAAACTGCACCCTAACCCTGGTGCTGTACAGTTCTGCCTCAACATTGAGATGTAAACTAAGACTAGAGGAGATTAAAACTTCCAAATAATAATGTGGCCTTAGGTGTGCAAATTCCAATGGACAAACACAAGAAAAAAACAAGGCAACACAACTCTTCCAAAAGACAGCAACTCCACAAGCAGACTCTAGTGAAAGTGAAGTGGATGAACTCCACAAAGTGTTCAAAAGAATAATTATAAGAAAGATCAACAAAATTAAAGAAGACATGTATAAACACGTGAATGAATTCAAAGAGAGCAAATAAACAGCTGAATAAAGACAATGAAGGATATGAAAAAGGTATGTAATAAAGATAGGAATTCTGAAAAAAAGTCAAATTGAAATTCTTAAAATGAAAACTTCAGTAAATCGAATAAGAAACAGATCAAAGGTGAATCAATAGACTGGATCAGGTTGAAGATAGATTATCAGAGCTTGAAGACAAGCTCAGATAAAGAAAAAAAAATAAGAAAGTATAATAGAACTTGCAAGACCTCTGGGATACCCTAAAAGTCCAAACATACGAATCATGGAAATCATTGAGTTTCCCAAACCTTGATGCAGGATGCTTTTAGGACACCAAACAGGCAAGACCAGAAAAGAACCTAATTCTGTCATATTACAGTTAAAACACTAAGTATACAGGACAAGGAAAGAATATTGAAAGTTGCAAGGGAGAAGTTTCCAAGTCACATATAGAGGTGAACCCATGAAAACAACAAGATTTCTCAACAGAAACTTGAAAAGCAAGGAGGGCATTGAATGATGTATTTGGAGTCATGAAAGAAAATAGCTGCCAACCTAGATTACTATATCCAGCAAAGCTCTCCTTTATAATTGAAGAAGAAATAAAAACCTTTCATGATAAACAAGCATTAAAGGAATTCATGACCACCATTAAGTGTATATCTACAGCAGAATATACTTAACGGAATCCTATACATAGGAGAGGAAGATAAATATAGCCATGAAGCTGGGCACTGGTGACTCCTAGCTACTCACGGGGCAGAGATCAGGAGGATCACCTTTCAGAGCTAGCCCAGGGAAATAGTTTGTGAGACTCTATCTTGAAAATACCCAACACAAAAAAGGGCTGGTGGAGTGGCACAAGTGGTAGAGTGCCTGCCTAGCAAGTATGAGGTCCTGAGTTCAAACCCCAATACCACAAGAAAAAATATAGCCGCGAGGATATGCGAACGAATAAGTCTCACTAGATGAGTAGAAATGCAAATGAGGATTAGAAAAGAATCAAGCATTACAAAAACAACAAGGTGACAACAATTACTACATACTTTCGATAATAACGATAACTGTTAATAGTCTCAATTCTCCAATTAAAGATATAGACTGATGGATTGGACTAAAAGATAAGACCCAATCATTTGTTGCCTATAAGAAATATACCTCATTGGCAAAGACAAACACAGCTAAAGTGTAAGGATGGAAAAAATATATTCTAAGTAAATAGACCCTGAAAGCAAGTAAGAATAACTATTCTCATATCTGAAAAGGCAGATTTCAAACCACAATTAGTCATAGGAGAAAAATAATGTCATTTAATATTGATAAAGAGAACAATTCATCAAGAGGATATATCATAAACATATGTGTGCCAAATGTTAGTGTCACCAATTTTGTAAAACAAACACTACTATACATAAAGCACAAATAGACCCCAATAGAATTTTAGTGGGTGACTTCAGTGCCCCGCTGTACAGATAGGTTATCCAAACAGAAAAAAATCAACCAAGAAATTTCAGAATTAAACAATACCATAGACCAAATGGACTTAACAGGCATATGTGGAATATTCCACTCAACAGGTGCAGAATACACATTCTTCTCAGCAACCCATGGAATTTTCTGCAAAATAGATCATATTTTAGAACATAAAGCAAGTCTTAATAAAAACAAGAAAATTGAAATAACTTCTTATGTCTTAGCAGACCACAGTGGAATGAAGCTAGAAATCAATAGCAAGTGAAAGTATGGAAAATACAGGGCCCTGTGTTCAATTCCGGTACCACACAGACACACAAACACGAAACACATGAAGACTGAACAGTATATTTTGTTATGATCAGTGGATCATCCAAGAAATAAGGGAAAGAATAAAAAAATTCCTAGAGTCAAATGAAAATGAAAACACAACTTACCAGAACCTTTGGGACACAGCAAAGGCAGTGCTAAGAGGAAAATATGTAGTTATGAGTGCCTACATTAAAAAGTCAGAGATCTCAAGTAGCCTTAATGATGCATCCCAAGTTCTTAGAGAAACAAGAACAAGTCAAACCCAAAATCAAGATACTGAAAGAAGTAATAAAGATCAGAGCAGAAAATAATGGAGACTAAAAGAATGAATCAATGAAATAAAGAGTTGCTTCTTTGAAAATATAAACAAGATTGACTAAGTAACCAAAAAAAGAGGGAGAACACCTAAATTAATAAAATTAAAGATAAAAAAGGGGCTAGCAGGATAAATACCCATGAAATTCAGAGGATCACTAGGGAATACTTGAAAACTTACATTCTAATAAACTGGAAAATCAGAAATGGATAGATTTCTGTATGCATATGACCTACCAAAATTGAACCAACAGGACATAAACCACCTAAACATGTCTATAATAAGCAATGAGATTGAAGCAGTGATAGAGTCTCCCAAACAAGAAAAGCCCAGTACCAGACAGATTCACTGCTGAAATCTACTAGACCTTTAAAGAAAAACTAACATCATTGCTCCCCAAACCATTCATAAAATAGAAAAGGAAGGAACCACTACCAAACTCATTCTGCTAAACTAGTATTACACAATAACAACACCAGATAAGGCTACAACCAAAAAAATATATAAATATTATAGACCAATTTACCTGATGAATTTAGATGCAAAAATTGTCAATAAAATACTTGCAAACTGAATTCAGCAACATATTTAAAAGATCGTACATTGTGATCAACTTGTTTTCATTCCAGGAATGCAAACTGATAAACGTAATACAACACAGAAACAGAATAAAGAACAAAAATCACATGATCATCTCAACAGATATAGAACAAACCTTTGACAAAGTTCAACATCTCCTCATGATAGAAGCTCTGAAAAAACTAGGATGAGAAGTCATAACAGTGGCTACATTTGACAAACCTGTAGTCAATATTGTATTAAATAAGGAAGAGTACACCTTTTCCTCTAAAGTTAGGAATAAAACAAGAGTGTCTTCTTCTTCCACTCTTACTTAATATAGTGCTTGAATTCCTAGTGAGAGAAATAAGGCAAGAGAAAGAAATAAAAAGGGATACAAATAGGAAAGGATGAAATCAAATTATTCCTATTTGAAGATGACGTGATCCTCTACTTAAAAGACCCTAAAGATGCCAGCAGAAAATTCTTAGCTCTGATAAACACATTCAACAAATTAGCAGGATGTAAAATCAACATAGAAAGTCAGTAGTTTTTCTACATCCCAGTAACAAACAGGCTGACAAAGAAATCAGGAAAGCAATCGCATTCACAATAGTTTCAAAAAACTACTTTGGAATAAACCTAACTATGGTGGTGAAAGACCTATACAATGAAAATTATAAAACACTGAAGAAGGAAATTGAAGAAGATTCTAGAAGTCTGAAAGACTTCCCACATTCTGGGGTCAGAAACAATGTGAAATGGCTGTACTACTGAAAGGAATACTACAGATTTAATGTAGACTCCATCAAAATCCCGAAGTCATTCTTTATAGAAATAAGATAGTCAACCCTAAACTTCACATGGGGACATAAAAGACTCCAAATAGCCAAAGCAATCTTGAGCAAAACAAGCAATGTCAGATGTATCACAATAACTGACTTCAAATTGTATTACGGAGTGATTGTAGTAAATATAGCATGGTCCTGGCACAAAAGCAGATACAAAAACCACTGGAATAGAAAAGACCCAGAAATAAACCCACACAGCGACAGCCATCTGATTTTCAAAAGGTACCAAAAGTATACATTGGAGAAAAGATAGCCTCTTCAACAAATGGTATTGGGAAAGCTGGATAGCCACATGTAGAAGGGTGAGACTAGACCTCTGTTTTTCACCTTTTTCAAAAGCGATCAAAGATCTTAATGTAAGATCTGAAACTTTGAAAGTACAACGGGAAAATACTTCAAAATGTAGGCATGGCAGTGACTTTCCCACTAGGACTCTAATTGCACAGGAAATAAGAGCAAGAATTGACAAGTGGGATTGCATCAAATGAAAAGACTTCTGCAGGGTTGTTGGAGTGACTCACGTGGTAGAGCACCTGCTTAGCAAGCATAAGGCCCTGAGTTCAAACCCCAGTACTGCAAATAAACAAACAAAAACTTCTGCATGTCAAAGGAAACAATTACCAAAATGAAGGGACTGTCTATAGAATGGGAGAATTTCTTTGGCAGCTCTTCATTGGAAAAGGATTAATGTCCAGAATATATAAAGAGCTCAAAATTAAACATCAAAAGAATAATTAATGCAGCTAATAAATGGGCAAATAAATTAGTTCATCAAAAGAAGAAATACAAATGGCTGATAAGTACATGAAGAGAAATGTTCAGCCTCCTTAGCCGTAATGGAAATACAAACCAAAACAACATTGAGATTCCATCTCACTCCAGTCAGAATGCAGTCATCAAGAGAACACAACATGTGAGGCTACCGAGGACAAAGGAATTCTTACATACTCCTGGTGGAATGTGAATTAGTTTAGCCACTATGGAAATCAGTATGGAGGTTCCCAAAAAACTAAAACTAGAACTAAAACTGCCATCTACACTTGAGTGTGTATCCAAAGACATGTAATAGACGACTGTACACTCATGTAGTACTGTTGCAACACTACTCACAATAATCAAACTGTGAAATCAGCCTTGGGGCTCATCTGCTGATGAATGGAGAAAGAAAATGTGGTGTATACACAGTGGAGTATTGTTCTGCTATAGATGGGAATGAAAGTATGTCATTTACAGGAAAGTGGATGAACTAGAGACCATGTTCAGTGAAGTAAGCCAAGCTGCAAAAGACTAAAATTGCATGTTTTTTCTCACATGCAAAATCTAGACCTAAGATGATGATGATGATGTTGGTGATGAGATAATAAATGTTTGTGAGGGAAGCCAGAAGAAGGGTGGAGGGGGAAAAGTGGTGTGTGGGGGGTGAATGTGATCAAAATACATTAAAAATATGTATGAAAATATCATCATGATACCCACCAAAAATATAAAAAGGGGCAGGAGGGAAAAAGAGTAAAGGAGGGTGAATTTGATCAAAGCACATTATATACCTGTATGGAAATGCCATAATTAATATATGCCAATAGACAAGGAAAGCAAAGTGCTTCGTTTTATTGCTTATGCTGATTTTTACACACTGTTTATCTTAATAAAAAAGTTGGCAGAAGGAAACACTTGGATGTGATATTTCTTTCTCTAGCATAAAAAGCATTGTCAGTATGTTCTAGACTCTATTTCTAAGATTCTTTCAGAAACCTCTTGGCTATACCTAATGTAGGATTTTATACTTCAAAAAGTTTCCTGTCATTTGGTAATAGTACAGGAGGTGTGTTGAATGTGTGAATGGGCTTAGGGAAACTACTGCAGTACCTGCAACCTAAGACCCAACATAAATCATTTCACTCCATTATTGTGGTGTTTCTGAATCCTGCTTCCCTGTTTACAAAGGTAATTTTTGAGCAGAACCTAGATGGTTACTGTGAAGAAAGAGAAGTTTATTTTTAAACTTCTTTGCAATTCAAATGATGGTTTTTCTGTAGGCATGGCAATGATAGTATGTGGGCCTGAAGCGTAAGTTGAGTTACATGTAGGGAAAAGAAGTCATTTGTTCCTGTGACAGACACACCAATGCAGACAGCTCTTTCTTATACACTTCTGGGTTTTACAAAGACAAGTTTAAATGTCAGAAGACTTCTTTGTGTTTTCCTGTATGCGTTTGGGCAGTGCCCAGCACATTGTTTGGGATGAAGGAATGTTTACTCAATGTTAAGCTGGGAGAAAAATTCCGCTGGAGGTAAGTCATTAACCATCTTGGAGAGTCCTTCTTCAGCACTCCTAATTTTCATTGCTTCAGTTGATTGTTATTTTATTCTTCTCCAGTAGAATTAAAACAAGTCTTCTGTATGGTTTCTATGTATGAGGGCTGATGTGTAGGCATCTAAAGGCATCATGTAGAAAGGCTAACTTCCAGCAGACACTGTCCTACAGGTTGGCATGAAGTTTGGAAGATGGGATAGGTTATTACCACAATCTTACTTGAAGTTCTTTAAAGGCCTAGAACTCTAGAATGGTTTTCTTTGTGACCTATTTTGTCATATTACATCTGAGTAGATTATTTTTGTAGATACTTTTAAAATTGGTTGGGGTTTATTTTTTGTTTTGTGTTGTCTTTTTTTGAGACAAGGTCTTGTTACATAGTTCAGGGTAGCCTGGAACTCCCCATCCTCCTGACTCAGCCTCCCTGGTGCTGGGATTACACAAATGTACCACCATGCCTAGTTGACTGTTTTTAACACTACAGATTTATAGTATGTTTCTTTCATTTAGAACTGAATTGTTCTAGGGTTGAATAATAATTTCACTAATGAGCTATGGCAATAATTATGCTTTTGATTTTTAACATTCTGGTGGTATTGTTGTATTTTGTGTATGTTTTTAGAGGCACAGCTATTTTGTTTCTATCTCTCTTTCACAGTTTTCTTCACTTCCACCTGTCCGGGTGGTCTTTGCAGTGACTATGGAAGGCAGTGCGCGGAAAGTAATTACTGTCCGATCAGCCCTCATTGTGAGGAACAAACTTGAGACACCAATGGAATTAAGACTGGACAGCCCATCAGCTCCTGACAGTATGTTTTGATTGTCTAGAATATAGTAAATGCTCCACAAGTATTTGTTGTCACAACTCTGTCTCCTCAGTGGGTATGTTCCCAAGCAGTCAGTATGTATAGTCTGTCTGTTGTCCTGAGATAGTCAGTGTTTGGGTGCAGAACCACTGCCTGAAAGTGCTAACCCTTATTTCTGTGGCAGAGCCAGTGGTGCTTCCGGCTATCATGCCAGGAGATTCGTTTGCTGTGCCTTTACACCTCACTTCCTGGCGGCTACAGGCCCGGCCCAAAGGATTGGGTGTATTTTTCTGTAAGGCTCCTATTCATTGGACCAATGTAGTGAAGACTGCAGAGGTCAGTAGCAGCAAGCGAGAGTGCCACTCCATGGACACGGAAAAGAGCCGGTTCTTCAGGTATACACTTCTGCTGCAGTGCCTTGTAGCATTTGCTTTTCCCTTCATGCCAGCTATTGGTGTTCTTTCTCTTAGGACATTTAGTGATTCAGTTGTGTTTTGCTAAACCCAAAAGGTCTTATTCCTTAACTTCTTGATTTAGAGTTCATGAACACTCAAGGGATCACCCTTTGTGAGTAGGATCATTTATCTGACATTAATGAGAAAAACAACCAACAAACACCACACTTATAAGATTACAATTTTATATCTTCACATCAGCATGAAGACAGGACTGTAGAGAGGGAAAGAAAAAAACAAAGCAAAACAAAATTAACCAGTTCCTATATCTAAATTGGAAAACAAATTCCTTGGGATGGGAGTTTTTTACTGAAAGATTATTTTGGATAAAGGTTCATGGACCTAATACTGACTTTCTTAATTAAGCACTTTGACAATATTGCCTAGCCATTTAAACTCCTATTTTCCCATTCTGAAGAGTGTAAGTCATACATTACTAAGTTCAGTGTTGGAAAAAATACTGGACTGCTGTTTTTAGACCTTAATAAACATAGGCTTTAAACTAATTTATGATAGATTATTAATTTAGTTTCCTTTGTAATATGACAGGCATTCATTACTTACAGAAGTATAAAAATAGTGTAAAGAATTTTAATATACCTTTTCCCCAGATGTGTCAATTGTTAACAGATTAAAGAAAGAAATAGACAAATGTACAACCACAGTTGCTAATTTCACACTTTCCATTCAGTAGTTTATAAAACAAAATTATTAAAGATATAAAAGATTTGAACGATGTCATCAACCAGCTTGTTTCAGTTGGCACTTACAGAATACTTTGCACAACTACTCTAGATTGTATGTTGTGTGTTGTTTTCAAATATATGTGGAACATTCCTCAAGAGAGACCATCTAGCTGGGTGTTTGGTTCATACCTGTAATCCTAGCACTCAGGAGGCTGAAGCAGGAGGATTGTGAAATCCAGGCCATCTTGGCTACATAGTGAGTTCCAGGCCAGGCTTGGCAGTTTATTGAGACCCTGGCTCCAACCCCCCCCACCCCCCCCACACACAAAAAAACAAAGTGAGACAGGCGGGCACACAGTCAGAGACCACATACTGGACCATAAAACAAAGAACTGAAATCATACAGAATATATTTCCTGATCAGAATAGAATTAAACTAGAAATAAGATGCCTAGAAATTCCCCAGATATTTGGGGATTAAACAACATATTTTTAAATAACCCCTGGGTCAAATTACCAAGGAAATTAGAAAATATTTTAAGTTGAACAATAATTATGAGATTTGCTAAAATAAGGGGAAATAGCAAAAGCAGTTTCCAGTGGGGGCAGTTGCAGTTACAGTTTTAATGTCCTACTAGAAAATAAGAAAGATGTAAAATCACTGATTTAATCTTTTACCTTAAAAAGATTCATAAATCTGATAAAGTTCTAGTAAGACTAACCAAAGAAAAAAGAGAGAATCAGAAATTATCAATATATAAATTGAAAGAGACATTGTTCAGGAGGTGGATACAGGAGGATTGTGAGGTCAAGGCCAGACTGGACTACGTAGCAGACTCTACCTTAAAGAACAAAGACAACAACAGAGAGAGAGAGACAGAGAGAGAGAGAGAGAGAGACAAAGAGACAAAGAGAGAGAGAGATTATTACAGATCCTATAGACATTAAAAGGTTACAAATATTTTATTCCAGTAAATTCTACATTTAAATGACACCTTTTTAAAAAAAATACAAATTACCAAAACTGACCAAGGAAATAGAAAATCCAAATATCCTGGTATCTATTTAAAAATTTTCATTTACAAAAAAACTTTCCCACAAGAATAGTCTAAAGTACATGCAACTTTACTAGAGAATTATACAGATGTGAAAGAAGGAAATCATACTAGTACTATACAAGATCTTTCATAAAATAGAGGAGGAAATTGTCCTAACTCACTTTTGAAGCCAGGTTATTCATGACCCTAAAACCTGATATAGCTACTGTGAGATAAGAAAGCTATAGGCCAGTATCCTTCATGAAGAGATAAAAATATTCTTTTTTGGTTTTTTGGCAGTAATGTAGTTTGAACTCAGGGCCTCTAGACAGGTGCTCTTACTACTTGAGCCACTCCACCAGCACTGAGATGCAAATATTTGTAACGAAATATTATCAGATAGAAATTTAAGATTGGCTTATCATTTAAAAATCAGTAGTTGTAATACATCATATTAACAGACTAAAAGAGAAAAAAATCAGATTATCTCAGTAAATGCAAAAAAAGAAATCATTTGATAGAATTCAGTGTCCATTTGTGATAACACTCAGTGTCTTAGTCCAGGCCACTATAATAGTATGCTATAGACAGTGGCTTAAACAGTGGACATTTATTTCTCACAGTTCTGGTGGCTGGGAAGTCCAAGATCAAGGAGTAAATTTAGTTCCAATGAAGGCCTTCCACCTGCCTTGCAGATGGCAGCCTTTTCATTGTCTCTTCACATGGCTAAGAGAAAGGGCACCTGGTTTCCCTTCGTTCTCTTGTGAGTACATTAATCCCATCATGGGGCTCTGCCTTCCTGAGGGTTAGCTCTTCAGCATATGAATTTTGGGGCAACACATTTAGTTCATAACATTCAGCAATTAGGAGTAGAAGGGAGCTTTTTAAAGGGCATCTGTGATGAACCTACAGCTAACATCATACTTAACAGTGAAGTAGTAAACCCTTTGCCCTTAATCCTGGGAATCAAATACTCTTCCTAATGTGATGTTGTTTATCATCCTAGCCATTGTAATAAGCTTAAGTAAATAAGAAATTGCAAAGGCATAAAGATCTGAAAAGAAGTAAAATTGTTGTTGTTTGCAGATGACACAGTTGGATATGTAGGAAAAACCATAGAAAATTTACTAGATCTTTTATGTCAAGATTTTTTTAAAAAATATTTTATCTGTTTTTATTATTGTTGTACCGGGGTACATTGTGACATTTACAAACAATATAGCAATCAATTATATTCTAATATTCTAGCCATGAATAATTGGACAATGTGAGTTTAAAAAAGGCCATTACAGCAACATAAAAAAACATTAATTATCCAGGACTCAATCTAACAAGTCTTCGATCCTTGAAATTACAAGACCTTTCTGAGAGAAATTAAAGAAGACCTAAGTAAGAGGAAAGAATATACCAAGTTAATAGCATGAAAGATTTGGTGGTATTAGGCTTTCCCACCCCCTTTACCTCTTTGAGACACAGTCTCTTTATGTAGCTCAGGATAGCCTTGAACTTGAAATCCTTATGCTTCACCCTCCCAAAGTGCTGAGATTACAGGCGTGCACCACTCTTGGCTCACAATTGCTATTCTCAATAAGTTGATCTGAAGATGCTATACCATCCCTATCAAAATTCTAGTGAACTTTGAAGAAATAGAGCAGCTAATTATAAATTTATATGGAAATCCAAGAAAACTAGACTATTCAGTGCCATCTTGAAAAGGAAGAACAAAACTGGAGGACTTACCAGACCTGTTTTCAAGACTTACCACACAGCCCATGGTAATTAAGATGGTGTGTTACCGGCATAAAGATAGAAATCTAGATCAATGGGGTAAAAAAGGAATTCTGAATGGACCTACATATACATGGAGACTTGATTTTTCAGTCAAAGTGTCAAGTCAGTACAGTTGGGAAATGAAAGTCTTCTAAGCAAGTATTGATGGAGCAAGTGAATATCCACATGAAAACAGGTGCTTCAACCCCAGCTTCACTTCTTTGCAGAAATTCATTTGAGGTGGATGATAGAGCTAAGTGTGATGCTTAGAACCATAGAGTTCCTAGAAAAATATCTTCATGATTTTTGGGTAGGCAGAGATTTCATACATAAAAAGCACTAAAGATCAAAGAAGAATCTGAGAAACTGTACTTTTCAAGAAGTTTTTGGTTCATCAGTAGATCAGTAAGAAAAGGATAAGCCAGAGTTGGAAAACTTACTTGGCAAAGGATTTTATGTGGACTATTTAAAGAACTCTCCAAATAGCAATAAAGTTATACCCTGATAAAAATAGGCAAAAGACTTGAGCTGACAATTTACAAAAGAAAATACTCAGATCATCAGTAGGCAATGAAAAGCTTGTCCGGTACCATTAATCACTAGGGAGATTCAGATCTGACTCACAGCAACATTCACGCTCTCCACAGTTGGTAAAATGAAAAGACCAACTACACCAAATGTTGGCAGAGATGTGGATCCCTGGGACTCTTGTGAGTACAGCCATTTTGGAGAAATGTGTGCTAATTTCTTGTAAAAACTAAGCACCCAGAGAGTCCATTTACAGATATTTACCTAAAAGAAATGAAGGTATATGTCCAAAAAAATACTTCTATAAGAAGTTTTATTTAGCCTTAAACTGGATTCAACCCAATTAGATAGCCACAGAATAATAAATAAGTAAACTATGATTGATTCTTAGTATGGCATATACTAGGCAATGAAAAAGAATAAAATATAATGTATGCAACAACATGAATGGATTTTGTTAAATTTCATGTTAGGCGAAACCAGACACAAGAGTAGAACATACTGTTTGACTCCAGTTATATGCAGTTTGAGAAAGACACAACTCCTAGAAAGTGGTTGCTTGAATGACAGGGAGAGAATGTTGATTGGAAAAGGATATCAGGGAGCTTTCTAGGGTAGAATATTTCTTTTTTAAACTTTTTATATTTCATTTTTTATTGAACTGTTGTTGTACTGGGGGTACATTGTGACATTTATAAAGTTCTTACAATATATCATAGTTGAATTCACCCCTCCATCATTCTCCTTGATGCCCCCTCCCTCCATTCCTGGAACACTTTCAGCAGGTCTCATTTTTCCATTTCCATACATGAGTACATACTATTTCCACCACATTCATGCGCTTCACCCTTTCCTTATGTCCTCCCTGCTCCCACAGGGGTGGACTATTCTATAACTTGTTTTGAGTGGTGGTTACAGAGGAGGATGTAATTACCAAAGCTCATCAGTCTGAACATTTAAAATCTATAAAATTCATTGTCTATGACGTCTCAATAGATGTGTTTGGATTAAACATGGCAAGTATCTCATTGAACCGTTCTAATGTAATTCAACTAAGGAGAAAGAAAATTCAACCTCTTCGTTCAGGCTGATGATTTTTACACCATTTTGTCTTCATAGGTTTTGTGTGGCTATAAAGAAAGAGAATTATCCAGATTATATGCCTTCAAACATATTTTCTGACAGTGCAAAACAGATTTTCAGACAGCCTGGGCATACAATATATCTCCTCCCAACCATGGTAATCTGCAACTTGCTGCCTTGTGAACTTGACTTTTATGTGAAAGGAATGCCAATTCATGGGACTCTAAAACCTGGCAAAGAGGTGGCCCTCCACACAGCTGATACGTCCCAGAACATTGAACTGGGTAAGGCTGTCACCATAGGCTCATTTGTCATAATCCTATGAAAACATCCATGAGTGTTTTGTGAGTGTTCTGTAAACATCTTGGGGAAATGGTGGCACACATGATATCTCAATAAGCCAGTTCAAAGCAGTTATGTAGCTTAAAAGAAAAGAGAACAAACCAATGGATTTACAAAAGAGGCACTCAATAGAGTCCTTTTTAAAGTATTACTCACTTGATGTGTGATTACAGGAAGTCATTTCATGTTTTCAAACCATGTTTTTTCCTAGCAGTGGAATGAGCAAATTCTTGTGTTTCCTTCTGTTTTGTAGTCATTGTACTTCAGGTATAAGTCAGGTTCTTTCACTCATGCAGTCTTATGTAATCCTTACAGCAATAGTTCTTTGTCAGATGGAGGTTAGAATGTTTAATGCATGGAAAAATTTTCAGCTGTAAGCGTGAATGAAGTCCAGGTAGAGAATTTCCATATTTGGAGCACTCATGGGGTACAGTTGGGGTTTGGGCAGGAAGACTGACACAGACACGTTGAATCCCTAGATAGTTAATGCCTGTATAGTTTTGTATGCACATTCATAGTACATTATCTCAGTTGATCTTCACAACAGCACACCTTCCAAGTGATTCAGGCGTTATTTCTGTTTTGGAGTTGAGGACGTTAGAACTAATTGAACTTAAGCAGCATGTCTCATGATGGCAGGATTGCATTTCAGTGACTATAAATCCTTGACTTTAATTTAGTAAAGAAAAATAGTGCAATGCTACTTATTCATTCTATAGAAGATAGGTTTTTGGATTTAAGTCATTTTCTAATGTGTTTTTTCAAATACTTAGCCCCTGTATAAAATGGACCTGTTGTATCACCTAGCACTGCAGGTTTTTGGTGTACTGTTTTCCCTGGAATGTCACTTTTCATCACAATCCTGCCATGTAGATACTGTTCTTTCCACATTTTATAAAGACCCAGAGAAGTTGAATAGTTTCTAGCACATCTGCAGGTAGATAAGAAGGTGGGCCTGGGGATTTGAAAGCAGGCAGTTTGACTGCAGAACCCTGTACTTGCTTTACTGTGTGTCAAGCAGTGAGCACAGACCTGATTGTGTAGGAAACTTCTAATAATCATAGCTGTTACGGGTAGCATTTTGGAATTCAAAGATGAGAATTTAGGACTTAGTAGGCTAAACAATATACTCATTATGCAGTGTAGACTTCCTAATGTGATTTTCAGGCTGTCAGGTTTGCTTGATATTTTAAATTTTTTCTTTTTTGTGACACTGGGATTTGAACTCCCAGCCTTGCACTTGCTCTGCCACTTGAGCCAGCTTGGTTTGTGTCACATTTATTCTTACCCCAGCCCAGCAAAACAGCCTTTAGATTCTTACCACTCAGATTTTAGTGATTCTCTCTAAAATCCAATTAAGTTTTGCTGTCAGCTATTTTGACAAACTCGGGTAAGAACCCAAAAAATACAGTACCTTTCACCTTCTTTAGGGGTGTCATTAGAGAACTTTCCCCTCTGTAAAGAATTGCTTATCCCGCCTGGGACCCAAAACTACATGGTGAGAATGCGGCTCTATGATGTCAACCGGCGACAGTTGAACCTCACCATCCGGATTGTGTGTCGTGCAGAAGGATCCTTAAAGATCTTCATCTCTGCTCCGTATTGGCTCATTAACAAAACAGGTATGTTCAGAGACTGTCCAAGCCAGCCTGTGGCACTGATCATGGGAATTTGGATATATTTACTCAGCTATCTAAATGGAGCCAAAGCAAATAGATTACTTCAGCAGCCTAAGCTGCTAAGACTTTCCTGCTTCCATAATATGTATTTAATCATAGGCAAAGCTGTCCTTTTAGAAAATGGACTGATCCTGCTCAGTAAGCTCAATTTTCACAAATTTTCTGCTTGATGATTTGTGGCCTTTCACCATTTGCATTTTTTAGTTGTAGACCAGGTGGGAATGATACAACCTTCTCCCCTTCCTTCCTAAAGGGTTGCCACTGATCTTCAGACAGGACAATGCAAAGACAGATGCTGCAGGCCAGTTTGAGGAACACGAACTGGCCCGGAGTCTGAGCCCTCTCTTGTTCTGCTATGCTGACAAAGAGCAGCCAAACCTGTGAGTACAGTTATGTGTGGGAAGGGGATAGTTTAGCAAGGCGATAAGCTATCCATGTAAGTAGAAATGTACTATAGATAACAATCCTAACTGGCAGAGGACTAGAACCATGACCTAATGGGATTTCTTTTTGGATCTAATTTCTGTGTTATTTGATACTGAAAATAAACCATTTGTTGGTTTATAATGAACACATTTTATTTCAGGTATTGAAGTAGTTCTATTCATGACTCTGCCAATGAAGAGAACCTGTGCATGCCTCTCTGTTTCTTGTAGTTTCCCTTCGGCTGCAAGTTTTTAGCACCAGCAGAGCTGGCATTAGAGAGAAGATAGGCCAGCCCTTTAGCCTCCCTGATCTAATCAAGGCTGTTTGTGGAAGGTTTCCCAATCCAAATGTGCCATTACACCATCTTAAAACACTCATCACATGTTTCACAGCAGGGAAAACAAGAACTGTTAAGGATTAGATGGCACTTCCTTTTAGTGTTTGGTAGGACCATTAATTCACCTTTGTTCTTGGTTTTGCATTCTGCTATTTGACAGTCTTCTATTTATAAATTAATCCAAAGATAAATGGGTGTATCTTATACTGCTAAAGTGCGTTACACCATTATCTATAGAATTTGTTGACAGCTTCTGTGAGTGTTGCAGTTCAGTGGATACAGACGTGTTTAATGGGAAGACTGGAGTCTAGATTAGCGTTGCAATCACTTAGAGTTCTGGCTATCGTAGGAGACATAGCCAGCCACCTGACATGTTTGGTGACCTCAGCCTCACTCTGCTCCTGAAAGGAGTTTGGCAGTTTCAGATGGAGGACTTGACATTTGTTACAAGTTCATTATGCATGGAATTCACAGTTCTTAGGTGTTTCCATGTAGACCATCTGGTTGGATTCTCCCAGCTTTCCATTGGTTTAGGGAGGACAGGAAATATTGTTACATCTTAAGATGAGGAAACTTTGGCTCAGAGAGTTATCTGGACAGGGTTGCAGTGTTTGTTAATAGTAGAGCTGGAGTACACTCAGGAGTTAAATTTCCAGAATCTGACAAGACAGCAGCCAACTCAACAGTGCTCTTCCACTGTGACCATGTCAGTCCTCAGAGTGATGCACCGTCAGCAGCATCTCCTTACATACTTTTCTCAGGTTTTTTTTTTTTTTCAAATGCTCAATTTTTCAGGGGAATAGTGAAAATTGTAGCATTTTCCTCATGTGTTATGCTCATAGAATTCTGGTGTTTTCTTTTGAAATGTTTAGTTGTAGATGTCACACACTGTTGTAACCTCTAGGACAGAGTTTTGACACTGATTAATTTTCTCTCTGTGCTTGGGAACCACGTAAGAGTGAGGATGAGAGTATTAGAGAGCTAATGTGGTGATAGCCACAGTAGTGTTTCCTGATTGATTAGAACAGGTAGATAAGACTGTCTTGTGGATGAATATATACATCTTTGCTTTTCTGCCCCACAGCTGCACGATGAGAATCGGAAGGGGGATTCATCCGGAAGGCATGCCGGGCTGGTGTCAGGGCTTCTCCCTGGATGGTGGTAGTGGTGTCCGAGCTTTGAAAGTCATCCAGCAAGGAAACCGCCCAGGGCTGATATATAACATTGGTGGGTTTCGTTTGGGGCAGTGGGAAGATCAGAACCATTGGTTGATGACTTCAGGCTTGAGTGGATAAGCTAGCCATCCATTTTGGCCTGGCTACAAGTGCTGATTTTCTTGTTTGACAGTTGGTCGGATGTCTGTTCTCTGAATGCTAGATTGAGTTCAATGCAGATCTATTCTCCGAGGGATCTGAGGAGCCTCGTAAACATTATCCTTTTGAGGTCTGTGGCTCTGTTTAATTTCAAGCTCACCTGTGTCAGGCAGGTATCAGTTTGGCTTGAATCATTGTTTTTTCAGGAGAATAATAGAACCACTTGGAATACTTTTCATCCTCCAAGTATTCCCATGAATTCATTAAAATTCTCAAACCCTAAGTGGATAAGATGCGTTGTTCACCCTGAAACAAAAGCAGGTTAAGTGACTTGCCCAGATGGAAAGGGAAAGTCTGGTTCACAAGCAGGATTAGGATGGTGGTGTGTGAATTTGAGGCAGAAAATAAAATAAAGTGCACTTGGTGGTTGTAGTCGTTAGAAGCCACTAGTCTTACTTAGCTTCTAGAGATGGGAAGGGGATGCTATACCCACATTCCTCAGAGGTGCCTGAGAACAGGGAGAGATTTTCTGAAGAGTTAGCACAGTTTGATTTAAACGTGCCTTGGGTTTAAAATGTTAGCAGTGCATCCTTCTTGTAGTAAATAATGTCCAAGGACCTTCAAGCCGTGTTTAGTTTTGAGTATTGGAATAGCATCTAGACCAGCCTTGTCCTGTAGAACTTGCTGTGATAATGGACGTGTGCTAGTTTGCACTGTCCACGTGGTAGCTGCAAGCCACGTGCAGCTACTGAGCATTTGAACGCATTCCTGAGAGGGTCATGATGTAGCAGAGGGATGTATCTTTTCATTTTATTCAGTTTTGGTGAATTTAAATTTAAGTAGTCACATTTAGCCAGTGGCTGCTGTGTTGGACAGCACAGATATAAACAGTCATGCTACAGAAGGGATAACTAAGGTGGCATCATTTACATGTTTACCCTGAATCCTATGAGGAGTCAGGGATAGTTTAATGCTTGAGAATTTGTTAGTAAAATAATCTTCCTACTTTTTCAGATTTTATTTATTATTATTATTTTTGGCAGTACTGAGGTCGGAACTCAGGGCTTCATACTTGTGAAGTAGATGCTCTGCTTCTTTAGCCCTGTCTCCAGCCCTTTTTTGTGTTAGTTATTTTTTGGATAGGGTATTGTGTTTTTGCCTAAGACTAGCCTTGAACTGTGATCCTCCCACCTATGCCTCCCCTTTCAAATTTTTAAGCACAGATTTTTAATCCATGTTCCCTTGATATGTGTGTGGTCTTCCTATAGTGGTCATTAAAATTTTTTAAGAGAAATAAGCTATATTTGATCCTCCTGGTAAAGACAGCCCTTTCTCACATTGTTTGCTCCACACCTCGAGTTGAGAAATGTTTCACGCTGGATTTGGCTTTCTGTTGAGGTATCTTCCTCTTGGTATATTTTCCAAAACAAGCTACACAGATTGGCTGGAAGCTTTGCTTAGGGTGGGGAGAAATGGAACTTGTTCCTTTTAAAGCAGCTAGCTCTAAGAAACACAGAGTTCTTTTTTGTTTGTTTGTTTGTTTGTTTGCGGTACTGGGTTTTAAATTGTGGGCCTTGTGCTCACTAGGCTGTGAATCACATTCCCAGCCCAGAACCACAGAATTCTTACCGAGAAGAAAATTGAATAGACCATTAAGAGATATGCAGTGATCATACATTGAAACTGTTATGCTAGGAGCATTCATTCCAGGGCTGTGGTTTGTGTTTTGTCATTGTACCATGGGAAGAATAAAGGAGTAGGTTAAGATAGAGATTTGTAATGTTTAAGGTTTATGAGATTTGGGCGTGTGTTATTAAGGCATTTGTGTAGCTAGCTAGCCTCCTATCAGTAATGCTCAAAGCGCAGCCCTAACTGAAAAGCTGGGGTGGGCTTTTTTTTCTAGTTAGCCTCACATGTACCTCCAAAAAGGATTTCCTACATTTTGGTCTTCTCAGCTCTCTATATTATGGGTTCGTCGTGGCAATCTAAGGTGAAAATGGAAACAAAAAGCCTACTTTTCCTCAAAACTTGAGTGTAGGGTACTCTAGACACTTTTTGTCATACCAAATTAAATGCATCTTTTGTAGGCAGACTTTGTATTAGTTGAGATAAGCTAACTTTGATAATGTGAATTTCTGGCAACAAAAGCTTTTTTGCATATCTCCAGAAGAAAAGTGGTAGGTCCATCTCCCTATCCCAGTACCACATGGCATTTCCTAGGTAAGAGCTTCAGAGATGCTTGTTTTTGTGATTTACTCAGTATTACAGGTATCGTCAAGGCTTATATTAAAGGAACACCAGAGCTTTTAAGCCAGTGCAAGTGTATTCTGGATTGGAAGATTTATAGTTGAGATTCTATTTAAAAGTCTAGGAAATCTGATTATCATATCATTTCATTTTTATGATTTGTTGACTGCTGAGTTGGGTTCTTGTGTGTCCCATCACAGTATAAGCAAACTTCATAGGGTGCTGGCTGTGGGCAGGTGCCATCTACTGGCTGTGTCACTTAAGCCAGGCAAGTTACTTAGCTTTCCATGCCTTAGTTTCTCACCTGTAAAAGACAGTTAGAGTGCTTAGCTCCTAATGCTGTGTGAGGATCAAGTGTGGAGCCTTGCTTTAGTAGGGGTCCTAGCACGTATGAAGAGTTCAGTAAATATTTTTTTATTATTTCTACTATCAGTATTTTTTGTCATTGTATAACCAGAGTCAGTCCAGTGCTTTGAGTATTGTTGCTGTATTTATTGTCTGAATGAATGGATGATTCATTTTGTATTTTGTATTTAAAAAAAATTGTCATCAGATTTTTAAAGGTAATTCAGTGCTATTTCACATTTCTTTATTTGGAACTTGTTTTGAGATTTTCTTCTGACTGATTTTTAAATTTTTTTCCAATGCATAGTAAGTTCTGAAGAACTACTTATTTTATGAATAAATAAATTCTATAATATTTAGCATTATGTTTAAGCTAGATTCTTAGACAGTGGGGTAAGAGAAAGTACTAGAGAAGTGTCTAGATAGTACTAACTTGAGTTTGACAATACAAACCCAAATTTCCACTCTATCCTGTAAAAAGGGCAGGTTCTGTAGGAGGGAAGTTGTGTTCCAGGTCTAAGCAGAAATGTATCATGTGAAACCATCTTAAGTACTCATAAATGGAAACCTCAGGTATGTGGGACTGAGCACCTGTGTATTTCAGTTGCTGTTATAATGGTAGATGAAGAAGCCACAAATTAAATGGGATGTCAATATTACTCCTGAGACTTTTAGGACCTAACTGGGAATAAGGGATAGTACTGCATATGCAATTGCTATTTTCATTCCATTCTTAAAAGCTTCCCTGTCTTCTCTGGGTGATAAAATTGTTCTCTCAGAGAAACTAAGTGATTGTGAAACCTATTTATTTTGGTCAGGTGAAGAATTTTCTTTCCTATGATTAATTCATGGTAATGGTTCTTGTTATTTTTAGGTATTGATGTCAAGAAAGGCCGAGGTCGATATATTGACACCTGTATGGTCATCTTTGCCCCCCGTTACCTGTTAGATAATAAATCATCTCACAAGCTTGCATTTGCACAGAGGGAATTTGCTAGGGGACAGGTAAGCAGTTTGCTTTTGAAAACCAACCAGTACTTATTTACTGTCACAGTGAGTTTTAATGTCATGGCTTGTATCTCACTAAGACTACGTAAGCTCTGTGATGTGAGGAAACTAAATAGCATCTGTAGAGGGTAAGACTCGGAGTAGGTACTCAGAAAACATTTGTTTGTGTATTACTGAGTAAAATGTAGAATTGAACTGACTTGTTGATTAAAGCCAGTGATCCTGTGTATTTTAGGGAACAGCCAATCCTGAAGGTTACATTTCCACCCTTCCTGGTTCCAGTGTGGTATTTCACTGGCCTCGGAATGACTACGATCAGCTGTTATGTGTCAGGTTGATGGATGTTCCCAATTGTATTTGGTCTGGAGGCTTTGAAGTCAACAAGAATAATTCTTTCCATATCAACATGAGGTAAGTTTGAGGTTCTAAATATAAACAAAAAGTAGCCTTGTTTGAGGTACATTAATATAAACAGCAAGCCCATTCTGCTTTTTGTGAAGTGGGCACATGTATTTCTGGCTTAGATGAAGTTCTTAGAACTCACAGAGTCTGGGACAGTGAGGGTTTTGATGAAGTGAGTTCAAAGGGATGTTAGCAATAACTATTGTGCAAAGTTCTGTGGTCTAAGAGAATGTAAGTACATAGGATCATACTGAGCTCATACAACAGTGGCCTGCATCTCTGAAAATTTTGTCTGCATTAAGATGGTAACACTGATTATAAATGTTTTTGTCTGTTCTTATGCATTTGCACACTCTTCATTTCATGCTGGGCTTTCTTTGCTTAACCCAGTGACCCTTTTATAGGTCCTTATTAGAAAAATGAACCAAATTCAGCCTCAACTC
Organism: Castor canadensis; assembly: GCF_047511655.1. NCBI lineage: Eukaryota > Metazoa > Chordata > Mammalia > Rodentia > Castoridae > Castor > Castor canadensis. The sequence goes on along the minus strand of NC_133392.1, from coordinate 154,299,112 downwards.
TTCCAGGACAATTTAGTATTTCTTCCTGCTTTTATCAAATGCTCCTTTAAAAAATTATTTAAAAAGAGAAATAAACTGAGATAAGAGGTCTTGCTGTATTGCCCAGCTTGGCCTTGAACTCCTGGGCTCAAATGATCTTCCTGCCTCAGCCTACCAAATAGGTGGTCTTATAGCATGCATCACTATGCCTAGCTTTAAAAAAAAGCTAATTGTGGTTAAAACATACATAATATAAAATTATTATCTTAACCATTTTTTCCTTTTTTAGTATACCATTCCGTAGTGTGAATACCTTCACTTTGTTGTACAAATTATCTCCCGAACTCTTTCCATCTTGCAAAACTGAAACTCTACCCATTAAAGCAACTCCCTATTTCTCCAGCCCCCAACCCCTAGCAACTCCCATTCTATTTTGTGTCTCTAGACACCTATATAGGTAGATATAGTATTTGTCTCTTTGTGACTGGCTTGTTTCACTTAGCATAACATCCTCAAGGTTCATCCATGTTGTAGCATGACTCAGAATTTCCTTTTTTTTTTTTTCAGTGGTACTGCGGGTTGAACTCAGGGTCTCAAGCTTGCTAGGCAGGTGCTCTACCACTTGAGCTGCTCCTCTAAGCCCTTTTCTTGTGTGATGTTTATGTCTGTTTTGTTTTATGTCTGGGCCAATCTGGACTGTGCTCCTCCTGTTTGTGCTTCCCCACATATCTGGGATGACAGGCATGTACCACCTCACACAGCCACTGGTTGAGATGGATTCTTGAAAACCTCCCTTCCCCCTGGTCCCCCACTCTCACCTCGGCCCAATCTCTGCCTCCCAGGCTTGAGAATTACAGGCTTGAGCCCCTATGCCCAGCCAGAAATTTCCTTTTTAAGGTTTAATAATATTCCATTGTATATTTGTGCCCTGTTTGTTTATCCATCCATTTGTTGATGGACTTTTGAGTTACAGGTGTGGGCCACTGCACCTGGCCTTACTGTTTCTGATTTTTTTGAGGTACCACCATGCTGTTTCCATAGTGATTGTAGCATTTTATTTCCTGTCAAAAATGCACAAGGTTCCAACCTCACCAGCACTCATCATTTTCTTTGTTTTTAATCGTAGCCATCCTAATGGGTTCAAGGTGATATTTCATTGTGGTTTTTTGTTTTGATTTGTCTTTTTGGTCCTGGGGATGGAACCCACTGATCTAATGATCAGTGATATTGAGTATCTTTTCCCATGCTTGTTGGCCTTTTGTCTATCTTCTTTGGAAAATTGTCTGTTTAAGTTCTTTGGCTTTTTTTTTTCCCTTGGTACTGGAGTTTGAACTCAGATCTTTGTTTGTTTTGTACTTGAGCTGTGCCTCTAGCCCTATCCATTTTGAGTTGTTGTTAGTGCTGTGTTGGGCTATAGAAATTCTTTGTTCTGGATATTAACTTTTAATCAGATCATGATTTTCGGATATTATTTTCTGTTCCATATGTTGCCTTTGCACTCTGTTGCTCATGCTTTGTGATACATAGAGATTTTAACCTTTGACCCGGTCCGGTTTCTCTGTTTATACTTTTGATGTCATGTCCAAGGAGTCATTTTCAAATCCAGTGTCATGAGGCTTTTCTCCTTTACTTTCTTAAAGAATTTTATAGTCTCAGCTTTTGTTTTTAGGCCTTTGATCCACTTTGAGTTAATGATTGTGCATGGTACAAGGTGTTTGGTGAGTGGACATTCAGTTTTTCCAGCAACATTTGTTGGAAAGACTTTCCTTTCCCCAGGGAGTGGTCATGGCACTGTTGCTGGAAATCATCTGACCCTATGTGTGAGGGTTTGTTTCTGGCTTTGTATTACATTCCATTTGTCTACCTGTGTTTAAAGCAGCACCACAGAATTGATTGTAATCAATTTTGAAATAAGGAAGTGGGAGATCTCTAACTTTGTTCTTCAAGATTTTTTTTCTGTTCACAATCCCTTGAGATCCATATGAATTTTATGATGGAGCTTTCTATTTCTTCAAAAATAAAAAAAAAAGAAGCTGTTGGGAGATGTTCATAGGAATTGTGTTAAATTTGTAGATTGTGTTGGGTAGTAATATTGGCATCTTGACACTATTATGTTTTCCAGTCCACAAACATGGGATGTATTTCCATTTATTTGTGCTTCTTTAACTCACCAAATGCTTTTGAAGCTAAAGAATATGACATCAGTGCTATTTGAACACACGAGAAGTAAAATATAATCTTTTCTACCTTACGGTCAGTTTTTATTGAGAACATCATTGTAAAGGAACAGAAGTATGAATAATTTATCAACAGGTGATCAAAAACAGCACTTGTGTATTTGACTTTCAAATGCGTTCGTGGGCCATTCTGAATTACACTTTGCCCTTGCCCGTATTAGTGTGAGTTGCATCTGGATACTGGATTTTCAAGCTGTGCTCCTGGGAGCTGGTGGAGTCTGAAGGCCAGGGAAGCCAAGTATGTAGCGTGGTGCCCACATCCCTGCTTCATCCAGGACTTCTTTTTTTCTGTTTTTGGTACTGGGGTTTGAACTCAGGCCTGCACTTCACCAGTTCTTTTTTTGTGATTTTTTTTTTTTTTTTTTGAGATAGGGTCTTTTGAACTATTTGCCAGGGCTGGCTTCGAACTGTGATCCTCCTGATCTCTGCTTCCTGAGTAGCAAGGATTATAGGTATGAGCCACAGGCACCCAGCTCAGAACTTCTGTTTGTTAGTACAATGCGCTCCATGCAAGATTTCATTTGGGGTTGGGGAAGGAAATAAAAATGGCAGGGGATTTCTTAGTTACTGTATGGTGATTTTTCTCATTTTGACTGATACTATTCTGTAAAGATGAGCTTTCCAGTCCCTCCAGTGATATAGCCAAATATAATGGTGTTCTCTCTCTCTCCCTCCCTTTCTCACAGCTCCTAATTATGAAAGAGTATCAGTTAATAAATGTTGAAGAGAGCTGTGGACATGGCTCAAGCAGTAGAGCACCTGCCTAGCAAGCACAGGCCCTGAGGACCACCAAATAAAAAAGAAAACGTTGAGGAGATGAGAGAGTTAGGAAATCGTAGTTTTGTGTTATGTTATTAGTTTCTTTCTTTCTTCTTCATTTTTTTCTTTTTTTGCAGTTTTGCAGAACTGGGGTTTGAACTAGTTTCTACTTGAAAAACTATAATCAAGGAGCACACAGCGGGCTGCAGGCTCACCCAGTGTTGTGGCTGTGCGAAGCTTGTCCTCTTTTAACACAGCTTCTCTTGCTTCCTTGTTCTGCAGGGATGCCCTGGGGAAGTGCTTCTTCCTGCGAGTGGAAACCACTCTGCGAGGAGCTACGTACAGGATCTCCTTTAGTGACACAGACCAGTTGCCCCCTCCTTTTCGAATTGACAACTTTTCCAAGGTACCAAGTGTTGAGAGCCAGCTGTGCTTCTTCACGTGTGGGAGGGTGGAGGTAGTGGGGCAGTGGTGCTCCAAAGAAGCTTCCCAGGCTGTCCATGGCTTGACCACCCCGGAAGTCACGACCACTGGTGGGTTCTTCTGGTTATTTTGATTGCTGGGCAGTTTTGTCCAAGATGAAGTAACTTCTTATCCCTCAATACTTTTGACTAGAGAATTTGGTTCACTTGATGTGCTCTGTAGACGTTCCGTAGAGGCAGAGACAGGAATCGAATTGCCCAGTGGCGAAGGGAATGGGCAGTGCTGCTGTTGCTTAGTTACCATGAGCATTTTAATAATTCTTCCAAGGAAAGCCCAATGGAAGCCATTCAATTCTATTTTAAATTCATCCCTTGAATAATTGTATGCCTAATAATCTTTGACTTTCTGTTGTCAATTTGAATACACTGTATTCAAAGTGTGTCACAGGGAACTGGGCTAAAAAGCAGCCTCTAGATGGATAAGACAGCTTCCCTTTGGCCAAGCTGTTGCTGCTGCTGTTTTTTTTTTTTTTTTTGATGGTACAGGGGATTGAACTCAGCTTTGTGTTTGCTATATAAGCTCTGTACCACTTGAGCAATACTCCCAGTCCTTTTGCTTTTTCAGAATTGCTTTCATGCTTTTGCCTGACCAACTTTGCCCAGTGATCTTCCTGTCTCTTCCTTCTGAGAAGCTGAGACTACAGGTGTGTAGCACTGTGCCTGGCTTTTCTTTAAGATGGGGGTCTTGCTAACTTTTGCCCCGGCTGGCCTCAAACCATGGTCCTTCTATCTCTGCCTTTCAAATAGGTAGGAATATACGTGTGGAAATCATTTATGGCCTGTAATCTCAGTTACTCAGAAAGCAGAGGTCAGAGGGTGATAGTCCAAGGCTGGCCTGGCCAAAGCAATAAATTACAACAAAAAAGGGTGGAGATGTGGTTCAAGTGGTAGAATGCTTATCTAGCAAATGTGAGACCCTGAGTTCAATCCCCAGTACCGCCAACAAAAAAAGAAAAAAGAAAAAAAAGCCGTTGAGGAGGTACAATGAGGCACTGACTCACTCACTTTCCAGCAGCACCACTGTGAACCAAGGCCCCTTGTCCTCATCTTCACTGCTCTAGGTTCCCATCGTCTTTACTCAGCATGGTGTAGTGGAACCCAGGCTGCGAACTGAAGTAAAGCCCATGACATCACTGGAGTACGCCTGGGATGAGCCCACCCTGCCCCCCTTCATCACCCTGACCGTTAAGGGGGCGGGCTCCTCAGAGATCAGCTGCAACATGAATGATTTTCAGGACAACCGACAGCTTTATTATGAAAATTTCATTTACATTGCGGCCACGCACACATTCTCTGGGTAATTCTGGATTAAATTACTGTTCATGCAATGCAGAAGGTTTTAATTATTAACTGGTTTTAAATTTTAAGCAGTTTCTGGGGAGACCAAAGTACAAAGGAAGATTTTTTTTTCATTCTTTACTAAATCCTAGGCTCTGGGTCTAACTTGAGAGGTCATTTGGTCTAATTCCTTGTCTTTTGGTGAGCTTAAAATTTATCCAAAGAAGCAAGAGTTTTCTCTTTTTAAACACCCCTTCCTCTAATCCATCCTAGTATTTAACACCTCCTATGAGGTTCCTCCTGTATCTTAAGTTCCTCTTGTATTAAGGTATTATTTTGTATGGATATATGGGTTTCTTTCTTTCTTTCTTTTTTTCAGCTGCTTGTTTATTATTCAGTTTTTTTTTTCTCTTTTTTTTTTTTCCCTGGGTGGGGGTCGGTCTGTCCAGGGGGCTATGCTGATCTGGCCCAGGGTTGTCTGTGGGAGAACCGCATGCCGCTTGGCTCACCTGGTGGTCTGCTTCTCCCAAGCAGGATAGGAGCTGGCGTCTGGCAGCACAGGAGCCCTCCTGGTTTCTCCGTTTAATGTGGAGTGGGGATGCTATGCACGGGCTGGGGGTGTGGAGGTGTTGGAGTTTTGCCTCTTCTTGGTGGTTTATCGTGCAAGGTGTATCTCCAGCGTCTCTCCAAGATTTTACTTTAGGAGCCATGCTTTCTGCTTCCTCCCTCTAGCCGCCATCTTGGAATCCTCCTTTTTTTTTCTTTTCTTTCTTGAGAAAGGGTCTCACTGTGTGGCCTAGAGCTCGTAATCCTGCTTCCACCTCCCATGTCCTGGGATTACAGGGTGCACCACCATGGCTGGCCTTGCATGTATCTCTTAAATATTCTTCCACCTATTTCTTAGTCTGTTTTGCATCTTTCCTTATTTGAAACTTGTTAATCTTCACCATAATTGGTTGTCATCATTCTGACTCCCCTCCCCATGAGAATACTGCTTAAGCAGACACTTAAGGACTCTATCCTACTATTCAGCTAAGGACAACTATAGAAGCTTAGCCATCACAGCAATTCCAATTGCCTGAGAATTAGTCACTGAAACCAGAGTTTTGAACCCAAGACCCAAACTCCTGAGATTCCACATGCCAGGTCACCTGCCCCTAAATGCCAAATAAAGAGGCATGGTGAAGGAAGAGAAAGGAGGCTTATCACACAGCTCGGGACTTGCCGTGGGAAGAGGCAGAGTAAGCACTCAGGCCATCTTCAGCTGTCTTCAGGGTACAGGCATGAGCGATAGGTTTAAATAGAAGAACTGGGGACAGGGGACAAAAGGTGTGCACAGTTAAACAGTCCCAGTCGCAGGTGTGTTCTGGTTGACCATTATCTCAGTCCTAGGGTTCCAAGAAGGGTTCTGGAGAAGATGTTATCATTGTCATCACTTGAGGGGAGGGATCTGGTTCCCATGACCTGAATGCTGCTGCTCCAGGGTGCAGCCTCACCATTATGGGTAATTGCCCTCATTTGGAGGGGTGATCTGTCCTGCAAGTTTCCACTGTTCCTTACAGGAAGTTTCAGTCCCTTGTCATAAAGATGTTACCAGTTCTGTCCTTTCTGGAATCCAAGGTGACTGCAAAGTGACTGCAAAGAGAATTGCTTAGAGCAAAGACAGATACAAAATGAAGGCAGGGATGCCAAGATTTTCCTGTTTTTAGTTAATTCATGGGCCCATGTAAGCAATCAGTGCTTTTCGGCAAAAGCTGTTTAAGCACTTCTTACATCACCACTGTTGTTTGAATGCTTGTAGTTAGAAAACTCAAAGATCATGGAGCTTATTCTGATTCTGTTGTTAGCTTGGCACATACAAAATTCAAAATATTGGGCTCGCAAAAGGTAGCCATTCTCCCAATTTGAGCTACAGCTTACGGGTTCTGTGCTCAATTTAAAGTTTGTATGTGTGGAATGGGAAATGGCTGAATCTTTAGCATTATAAAAATAAATATAAGTCACTTGATGAACAGGACGTTGAAAGTCATAGTCCTTTTTACAACGCTCTGAGTGATTTTGCGTGTGCCCCTGGCCTGCGGGATAACCTCTGCATCTTTGCCATGCCGCCTCCTCTGCCTAAGTTAGGTTTCACAGCATTTGCAGCCAGGTCTCTCCCTAACTCATGCTGGTGGATGGTGTTTATCTTGCTGTGAGTGAGCCAGTGTTTATTTGCTTGTTGTTTGTTTGTTTTTAAAGATGATGGCACTCAGCAGCGTGATATGCTTAAGTGTTTAGTGCCTGAAAAACCAGTTGCAAGTGTGGGTGCCTGCCCCATTTGCTCCTTTTGTTCTGGAGTATTCCAGCAGTTCGTAAGCGCTTTATGTGACGAGTCCGGTGGAGGGTATGGACTGGGGGCTGCCTGTGCAGATCAGGTAGAAGAAAAGTTCGTGGAAATCCCAGTATGTACAGTCTAACAGAGAATTTGAGCGTGCTTGGTGTGGGAAGACCTGAACCATCTTTTGGAGTATTTTAGATACTCTTTCTTGGCATTTTTGGAAGGAATTCATGATGGGAAAAAGTAGGGTTTTCAAAAAAAAAAATTTGTTTTTATTGAGGTGAAATTCACATAACATAAAGTTAATCATTTTAAAGTTAACAGTGCAGTGGCATTTGATAAATTTTTGATGTTCACTTATACCTAGTTCTGGAACATTCTTATCATCCCCAAAAGAAACCCCCAAATGCATTAATCAGTTACTTCTCATTCTCCCCTCCCTTCAGCCTTAGCAATCACTAATCTGCTTTCTGTCTCCACGGGTTTACTTATTCTGGGTATTTCGTGTACATGGATCAGGTAAGTGGCCTTTTGTGTTTGCCTTCTTGCACTCAGCATAATATTTTGGACTTTCAGCTACATTGTAACATGTATTTCATTGTTTTAGGGAAAGTATTCCGTCCTTTTATGGCTGAGTAATACTCTATTGTATCTGTACACTGCATCTTATTTCCCCATCCATCCATGGACAGTTGGGTGTTTCCGTCTTTTGACTGTTGTCCTAGTGCTGTTTTTTTAGCATGCCCGTGCATGTGTTTGAGAGTGTTTGTTCTCACTTCTTTCATGTTACTGGCCAGGAGTGGACTTGCTTGTTCTGTATAACTCTGTGTAACTGTTTGATACGCTGCAGCTATGTTTCCAGAGTGGCTGCATCATTCATTGCATGTTCCTGCCAGCAGCGTACCTACGCACCAGTGCATAGTGTTTAGTGGTTTTTAATTATGCTTATGCTAGGGGTATGAGGTGTATCTCATTATGGTTTGATTTATATTTGTTTTTTGTCATATTGGGGATTGAACCCAGGCCCTCATGCTTGTTACCATTTGAGCCGTGCCCCAGTTCTTTTGCTTTTTAAATAGTATTTGTGGATTTTTTTTTTTCAGTTAGGGTCTTGCACTAACTGGGCATAGGCTGGCCTTGAGCCTGCATCCTAACTCTGTCTTCTGAGTAACTGGGATTGCAGGTGTGCAGCACCACACCCGACCTTCTTGATTATCATGTGTTAAATGCACATTTCTTTTCTTTTCTTTTCTTTTTTTTTTTTTTTTTTATGGTGGTAGTGGAGTTTGAACTCAGGGCCTCACGCTTGCTAGGCAGGTGCTTTACCATGTGAGCCGCTCCACCACTCCTTTTTGTATTGGGTGTTTTTGTGATAGGGTCTTGTGAACTGTTTGCTGGAGCTGGCTTTGAATTGCAATCCTCCTAATTTCTGCCTCCTGAGTAGCCAGGATTACAGGCATGTGCCACCTGCACCTGGCTGTTTTTCTTAATAACCAGTGATGTTGCACATTTTTTCATGTGCAACAATAATGGCCATTGTATATGTTCTGTGGAGAAATGTCTGTTCAAATCCTCTACTCATCTTAAAACTGAAGTATTTGTGTTTTTATTACTGAATCGTAAGGGTTCTTTATATAATCTAATATCTGTCCCTTATCAGATGTATGATTTGAAAATAGTTCTCCTATTCTGTGAGTTTTTTACTTTCTGATGACAGAAAAATAAAAGACAGAGTCCTTTATTTTGATGAAGTCTAATTTATGTAATTTTGTTTTCTTTTTGTCACTTATGCATGTGTTGTCATGAGACTTAATTTTTAACTCTGATTTTATTAATACCTTTTGTGATAAAACAGATTAACAGAAATAGGTGAAAAATCGAAGCCTCAAATGCTCCAAGTGTAGCTAGTCTGCAACATCCCATAAAGTTTAGGGTTTTTAAGCCAACAGGATTTAATTGGAGGAAGGGGCTTATTAACTCTTTGCTTTCTTTTCATCCTAAAAGGACTTCTGATTTCCTGCTAAGATTTGGGGTACAGCGATGCTCTCACTGGCAGAATAGAGCTGGTTGTTGGTCATGTGGGATGCTTTAGGTTTTGCCTTTTGGGGGCCTCTAAATATATGGTCATCCTTGTATAACTGAATTTTAAGCCACTAAAATTATCAGGAGAAGGGAAAATGCAAGAGTATATTTTTTACAAATAAGTGAAATCTGTGAATTGTACAGGAAAAATGTACAACCCCAAACTTTTTACCTCTCAAGTCAGACTTTTATATTTTAAAAAGTTTTCTTCCTCCTTCTCCTCCTCTTTTTTAAAAAAGTTTACTTTTTTAAATATTTATATATATATAGCTCAGGCTGGTCTCAAATTCACATTCTTCCTGCCTTAGCCTTCCAAGTGTTGAGATTATAGGTGCTCCAAACATTTTATTCTTTAATAAAGATTTTATGCACTTGATTACAAAAACTTTGCTGCATGCGTGAATGCATGTGCACATGTGTACTCACTTATTTGACCTTAGTTTGCAGGAGGGGACTGGACGGCCTGTGGCTTCCAATAAGGCCATCACCTGCGCAGAGCTTGTCTTGGACGTCTCACCAAAGACACAGCGTGTCATCCTAAAGAAGAAGGTGAGAGAGCGAAGGCACTGGTATTTAGAATAAAGGATTGTGCCACTGGAAGGGAGCTTAGAGCCATCTAGAGTCTTTGACAGTTGAGGAAATGGGAGTTTGGGTTGAGTCCTGCTTAAAGGTTTGGAACTTCATGTTCTTTGCTGTGTCCTGAAACTTGGTGCCAAAATTCCAAGCCTCATCCTCAAGGTCCTCTTTTGAGAAGCTAATGTTTGAATTTGTGATTTGTGTTTTCATTACTTTATTCTTCTGGTAATAATGCTTCCCTAATCTCCTTAAACTGAGTCAATGAAACACCGCAGTGGTGTACTAGTAGCCCCGCACAGAGAAGAAAGACACTGGAGTTTGACCTCTTTTCTAGTAAGCTTGGGGAAATGTTTCAGTTCCTGGACCTAGATTTGGAGAGAAAGGCAGTAAAATTTGGTCAGAAGTATTAAAAATGATAGGAAGACTGGTCATAAGAGTTTGAAACTGGAAGATGACAGTTTGGGAGCCCAGTGGTGCAGAGGCCACTTTTGGGGGCGGGAGATGGGTAATCACTTGAAGCACATCGACTGTGGGATGCATTCCTGATGCTGCATATAACTTAAGTCATACAATTCAATCTGATGGAGGATGTCTGTTCACTCTGAAGTGACATCCACGAGGCTGCGGCCTCGCTTGTTGACAGTTGGTTTGCTTTTGCACTTATGCAGCTCTTGACATGTTTTCTAGCCATCAGGGCCACTACAACTCCCCACCCTAGCATACACACAGTCCTGTGGATTCCTCTTTTCCTTGGCTCCATCTAGAGGTTTTGGGACCAGATTGTGAGGGGACAGGGAAATGGAGCTAGAAGGAGAATGGTATCTTTCAAGGTTTTTTGTTTTGTTTTTTTGGGTGGTACTGGGGATTGAATTCAGGGCCTTGCACTTGCTAGGCAGGCACTCTACCACTTGAGCCGCATCTGCAGCCCTTTTTGCTTTGGTTTATTTTTTCAGACAGGGTCTTGCTTTTACCTGGGGCTGGCCCTTGGCCCTTGATCCTTCTACCTACTCCATCCATGTACCTGGGATTCCAGGCATGCCCCACCTTGCCTGACTTGTTTTTTGAGATAAGGTCTCACTAACTTTTTTTGTCCAGGCTGGCCTCAAGTTGTGATGCCCCTAACTCCTCTCAGGTTTTTAAATGGAGATGGTGGTTTCCAGCTGAGGATGCACTGCAGGTAGGGCATCAGTAGAAATTCCTGTATGGAAATTTATCTCACCTGAGCATCTGTGCTATGATTCTCAATCTGCTGGACACTGGAATGCTTTCCTGTGTGGGGTAGGTGAGAAGCAGGTATCTGAGGATGACAGATGGGGAGTGTAGCCCTTTTTCAACTACTTGTAGACACAAGAGTCAGCAGCACCCAAGAGAAAGAGGAGAGCAGCTTTCTAGCTTCCACTTGTGGCTTAGCCACTTAAAGATAGATGGTATTTCCTGTTACTTGCTGAGCTTCATTTTCCTACTGGCTGCCCAGGTGTTTTAGAAGGCTCATATGAGATAATATGCATAGGGTTAAATGAGTAATCGCCAAAACCTGGCCTGTAGTGAGTTCTCAATAGGTATTTTTACTTAGAGTATGTAATGATTTGTGTAGACTTTCATGATTGACCTGGAAGCCCAAGTGCTGTTTCCAAATATTTCTAAGAAGAACATTTACTAAGAATTAACAGCAAAGCCAGGCACTGGTGGCTGATGCCTGTAATCCTAGGTACTTAAGAAGCTGAGATCAGGAGGGTGGTAGTTAGAGGCCAGCCCAGGGCAATAGTTCTCCAGAGACTCCCATCTCCAAAATAACCAGAGCAAAATGGACTGAAGGTGTGGCTCACGTAGTAGAATGCTCCTTTGCAAGTGTGAAGTTCTGAGTTTAACCCCCAGACCCACTAAAAAATATAAATAAATAAAAATAAGAAAGAATTAACAACAATCAAGTTACTGTAACCTTTGAATATAACCAACTTAACATTTGAATATAATCAATTTGTAAAAATTAGAAACAGTATGGTGTATGTAGACACTTGATATCTCTGGTATATGGTTCCACAGAGACTGCAGAAGCATTGAGGTGAAACCACAATGTGTAGAGCTTAGTACAGTACTGTGGATACTGGATTCATTTTCACCATAACTTCACCCAACTTCTGCTAAAGATATGTACCTTTCAACACATCTAAAATTTTCACTTAATCACTTGAATGAAGCACATTACATGTCCTTTTGGCTTGGGAGGGTTACTATAACTCTTACCTTGCTTTTTGGGCACCATTTGCTTTTAGGGAGGCATACTGCATTTTCACAAAATTAAGGGCAAGGAAATATGATTTAAACAGAACTGATGGAAATATGGGACTCACTGAGAGCTTCTCCTCAACAAATGAGCTGCATAATGTGCACGTGGAATTTAAATTTGTTGTTTTTGAAATTTCCTTGATTTTTGATAATTTATTATTCTTTGACTATGCTCAAAACTGGGCAATAAATCTGAATAAGGCGGGTTCATTACAGTTCCCTCATAAACACTGGGGAGGAGTAGAGGACTGCCAGCAAGTTCTCATTGTTTGCACGTTACAGGCTCACTAACGATCAGATATTCAACGTCATACATTCTTTATAGAACTGGATCCCTCTTTAAGGTAAGGGCACATAATCACCATCTAGAGCAGCGGTGATTATGGCAGGATAGCTAGGGTAGGAAATTGCACAGCTATTTGTTTCTGATGTTTGATAAGGAAAAAATACTAGATATGTGAAAAGAATACATTTTTTAAAATTTACATTGTTTGTAATTTTTTCATTGTTTGGTTCAAGTGTTTAGAGTATTTCATTCTAAGTGCAACTAGAAGTTGACAATAATGAAAGCTTTAATTGAGCATTTATATGATGTGGAAAAATACCTAAGTACAGTTCTACTTGAGCACTCATCCAGCCCTCAGAGACAGCTCTAAGGAGAAAAGCTAGCTGTGGCCATGCATCATGTCTCTGTCCATCTTGCATTGTCTGCTCCCCAGGAACCAGGGAAGCGATCCCAGCTCTGGAGGATAACGGGCACAGGAATGCTGGCCCACGAGGGCTCTGCAGTTCCTCACAACCCCAGCAAGCCCTCAGCCACACGCCCCACTGAGGGCTCTGCCATCCTGGATATTGCTGGGCTTGCTGCAGTAACTGACAACAGGTAATCTCTAGTAACCATCCAGTCAAGCTCATTGCCTCAAGTTCAGAGGAGTCGTAAACATGAGTTCTGTAAACCTCATAAAAATTTGTATTTTTATATTCCTTTTTATCTATCTTACTTATTTTTAAATGTTTTTCTTAGTATCTAATAGTTGTACAGGCAATTTCACTATGACATTTCCATAGATGTGTACAGTGTATCCCGGTTTGTTCATCTCCTCCATTATTCTCCCTTCCCCTCTTAAAACGGCTTCAATACATTTCATTATTCCATATTCATACGTGTGGAGAAAATGCGTCAACCATAGTCACCCCCCTCCCCCCGCCCCCATCCTCCCCTTCTGCCCTTAACACGACCTGTTTTACATTTGTGTCCTTCATTGTTTGTTTTCATGTTGGTAAGTAAGAATTTGTATTTTTATATTTGTGGTTTTTTCTTCAATGACAGAAGTCTGTCAAATTCCCAAACATGAGTGCTGGACTTTTCATTTAATATTTTGAAGTTATTATGACAATACCCATACAGATGTTAAGAAATGTCAAATAATAAAAATATGTTATGTAAAGTAAGTATTTCTTTCACCCAAACTTCTAGTCTATCCTTACTCCCTAAAAGTGAGCAGAAATTAAATTACTAAGAGGCTAGTCGGATGTGTTCTTATGAGTAGCTCCTTGGATTTAAATCAGCTTATTAAGTTTGAATGAGTTATTCTGTGTGTCTGGGCCTTAGTTTCTCCGTAAAATCAATATATTTATTTTCATTTGATTCCTTATTTACTTCCAAAAAGACTTGTAAGTTAAAACATAAAATAAAAGTATTTAGAAATTAAACAAAAAAGACTTGAGAAGATTTTAAATATTTTTAGCAGTTTTTCCCTGCATAGTGCATGATAACTCATCCTTGTGAGATGTGGAACCTGTGTTCTGCGTCTTGCATTCTGTTTTATTCCTCTTTCCTCCCTGAGAGATTGCCTAACTGCCATGTAGGTGAAGCTAATTTGCACATGAGATTTTAAGGCGGAGACTGCAGGGAGGAGGAAGAGCATGGTCTGTCTGACCCACACATTCTCTTCAGGCCTGAAGACATTGACCCAGAGGTCTTGTTACATTTCCTTGTCCAGATACGAGCCGCTGATGCTACGAAAGCCTGACCGCAGGCGAAGCACAACCCAGACGTGGAGTTTCCGAGAAGGAAAACTGACCTGTGGCTTGCATGGGCTGGTTGTCCAGGTCAGGCGCTTTTCACATCCTCAGTTTGAGTTGGCAGGGCTTGAGCCTTCTTTGAAACAAAGTCTCAACTAAGTTGCCCATGATAAATTGTTAAATGGGAAACATAAATTATAGAGCAATACCTCTCCATTATTCTGTTATTCCATTTTTTTTTTTTGTTAAAGGGAAGTCATGAAGGTTTTTGTGCATCTGTGTGTTACCTATGTGAGATATATTCTTGAAAGAAATAGACAACAAATGTGTTAAGCGTGGTTGCCTTCAGCAGTGGGACTTTTATTTCTTAGTTTGTTTGGATTTTTTTTTTTTTTTCTGATGACATAGATTACCGAGGTACTTTTTAAAAGAAGGAAATAAAAGTATCAACTAAAAGCCCAACACTTCAATGTTAGACCCATGGGTTAATTTTATACTCATGTCACCACTACAGCAGTCTTTTGTAAAGTGTTGTAGGAACTGGTGATTCCCTTTATTTCTGCATTTTTAGCAAGATCTAAATAAACATTTAATTGTTAACTGCAAATGTCTCAATCAAGATTGTTAGACAATTTCCTCTGTCTTCAACTCAGCCCATCTATTCTATAATAAACTCTAAGATACTTTATAAGAAGTATGTGTTTGGAAAATTACCAAGAGTTTGGATTTTCTGCCCTTTAGGCTTCAGGCTGGAGTGGGCCCATGGGTCTGAGATGAGCAGGCAGAAGGTGGCACAGAGGCTTGAGCACACAGGAACTGTGTGCAGTTCTGCCTCAGCCTGGGCTTTGTCAAGAAAGAGAGCTCTTAGTATGCTTGTCCCTGGTAGAGCCAGGCTGTCCTTTCATACAGGGAGATTGCAGTCCAAGGCAGTGGGCATAACTGTAAGGAGTCTCTTCCTGCTGTGTGTGACATTTATTTTCTTTATCTCTATTGCCCTGGGCCTTTTTCATCAAAGGCAAGCTGCTTACTTATATGAAGCACACATCTGGAATGTGTTTGTGATTTTCAATTAGCAATGCAATTCAGACATCTAAAAGCCAAGAAGGCTTTTCTAATAGTGGGTTCTGGGTCTCACCCTGACTTTTCTTCTAGTTTTTTCTGGCCCATGTAATGCTGATTCTCTTGGGCATTCTCCCTCACATCCCTTTCTGATGTTTGTTGGTTCCGGAGTAAGTCGCATCATTTCTGTGCTTGTGAGTGGCCCCATAATAACAGTACTCAGCAAGGCAGAATGTGTTTAGGTTAGGGAAATCAGCTTGTTTCAGTCTCATTCTGCTGAATAAAGTAATTGAAGACATTAAAACATTTTTCCAACACTGCCGTTATTAGGTTGTATATATATTTCTAAAGTTACTGGGCCATAAACCGTTGCTCTGTATTGAAATCTATCCCTCTACACCAGCTCATTGGTCAGTGTCGGAACATCAACAGAAGGGATTCAGCCTCTCGTGGTACCTGCCTCTCTAGCCACATCACTCTCCCACAGGCCTAGTCTTCTAGTACTACTTTCCATGTGGGGCATACAATAAGAAAGTAGCTTTTTTCCAAAAAGTCTGCAAAACTGGGCATCTAGTGACATTCTCAGAACTGTGCTGCATTTTAGAAGAGGGACCAGCTTTTGACTATTTGAGCTGACGTCCAGCCATAGACCTGTTTGGGAGTTAACTTTTCTTTGGCAGTAATGGGGTTTGAACTCAGAGCCTCACACTAGCTAGGCAGATGCTCTACTATTTGAGCCACACCTCTGGCCCTTTTTGTTTAAGTGTTTTCAGATAGGGTCTTGACTTTTGCGCAGGCAAGCCTGGGACCACGATCCTCCTACTTACGCTTCCTTCCTGGCTGGAATTACAGACACGTCCACCTTATGCCCTGTTTATTTGTTGAGATGAGCTCTTACTAACTTTATGTCCCAGTAGGCCTCAAACTACAGCCCTTCTCATGTCGGCCTCCTGAGTAGCTAGAATTATAGGTGCGAGCCGTGCTGTCTGCCTGTGGAATTTCTTAACTCTAGAATTTTCTTCTTATTAGAAAGCTGAATGATATAATAGTTGTCTTATTTTCAGACTATTTCGGCTTCTTAGATAAACTAATGAGAATACCCAAATGAGGCTAACTTTGGCTACTTTTTTTAAAGGTTAGAATTTATTACAAGGCAGAGTAAAATCGATAAACTGGACTTATCTTTCACTGAACATGTGCATGTAACCCCCAAGCCCACGCAGTGTCCCTTACCATCTTGCTCACATGACCCTCACTCTTTGTCTGCAAAGTTGAATGAATAATAAATGCTTTGCTATACATAGGTCATGCTTCTCCAAAAGAGAATTTAAATTCAATAATTGTTTTCAAATATCAGGTTAAATTGTCAAAGTCAGTGCCTTTGTCTTTTCTTATACATTTTTACTCCAATGTCTTTAGGCCAAAGGAGGACTTTCTGGATTGTTTGATGGAGCTGAAGTAGTCCTTGGTCCTGACACATCTGTGGAACTTTTGGGACCAGTTCCACCTGAGCAACAATTTATTAATCAGAAAATGAGGCCTGGTTCTGGAGTATTATCCATCAGAGTCATCCCAGATGGACCAACCAGAGCACTCCAGGTGATAACTTATCATAAGAGCTGGCATGAAACTCCTGTCCTCCCCTCCCTTGTAATAAGTCATTCAGCAGTAATTGCTGAACACACTCAAGCTGCATTTGAGGTTACGGTGTCTTCACCTGTAAAATAGAGATAGATCTATATCATAAAGTTGCTTTGAGAAGTGCAGTGTAAGTAAATGCAAGTATAAAGTATAATCAAAATGTAAGTATACTCTAATTTTAAAAAGTATAAGAATTAAAGCCAAGGCTAAGAGCACTGCATAGTATTATTGCCGTTATTAGTCAGTCTGCTAATATTTAAGTGATTGATATATTAATGACATTAACAATAAGAAGATATGAAGTCCCTAATCAGACAATTAAAATGTTGTGTTTTGAGGGTAGAACAGAGGTTGTGTAGAAAGGATTTGGATCTGGATTTGGAGGTTAGAAACCTTCCTAGGAGAAGTAATGCTTAAGCTGAACACTGGAGGTCAGCAGGAAGGAGTTAGCCAGAGAAGGAGGACTGGAGGTGTGGCTCAAGGGGCAGAGCACCTGCTTTGCAAGTGCAAAGCTCTGAGTTCAAACCCCAGTCCACAGATAAAAAAACAAACAAATTGGTGCTTTGCACACAGAGAAGGAAAGGTGGGGGCACTGTCTTCAGGGAGGAGCACGTTCATCCTGCAGTTATTGATATGGCAGGCACAGTTCTAAGTGAGCAAACAGACAAAATTACCTGACTTCATACAGTTTACATTCTAGAGGGTAGGTAATCAATGAGAGATAAATGTCATAAGTAAGTTACATGGTATTGGGAAACTGATTAGTGAAGACTCACAGGTCAGAGGCTGGCCTCTGCCCAACTGCTATGTAGACTGCAGTGAGAAATGAGGCTGCAGGTAGAGCAGGGGCTAGCCATCAAAGTCTGGAATGTGCACCAAAGATGGTGTGGTGTTTCTAAGGCTTGCAGGAGTCATGGATTGGCATGATCAGAATTTGTTTTAGATAACTCACTCTGGCTGCAGTGTGGTAAGTTGGAGTAGAGAAAGCACGGTTAGGAGGCTCTGGCAGAAATGTGAATGAGAGATGAAGGTGGCCTGAACTGAAATAAACAGACAACTGAGATGGGCATGAGGGCAACAGAGGGAAACAAATGAAAATAAAGCTAATTTAGGA
The DNA here is from genome assembly GCF_047511655.1 of Castor canadensis. Lineage (NCBI taxonomy): Eukaryota > Metazoa > Chordata > Mammalia > Rodentia > Castoridae > Castor > Castor canadensis. Next base: position 154,281,277 of record NC_133392.1, on the reverse strand, counting down.
GTAGAGTCAGTCAGACTTAGTGGTTGACCAAGTGTAGGGATGAGAGAGAGGAAGGAGTCAAGGATAGCCTCCACAGTTCCACTTTGGGCAGTAAAGAGGATGACAATCCAGATCCCTAGGCAACAAATGCAGAGTAGCCTTGTGGGGAAATGAGGAGGAAAGTTTGGGAGTTGCTGAGTTAAGGTCATTACGTGATACCTATGTGAAGATGTCCAAAAGTCATTGTAAATATGGGCCTAAGGCTCAAGGAAGACACTGTGTTGGAGGTGTGGACTTACTGGTCATGCTCTCAGAGGTGATACATCATAGTCCTCACCCTAATCTACAATACAGCTTTACAAAGCAGTTGCTCAAGGCAAAAATGAAGGCTGTGCTCTTGAGGTTTGCTCATTTTGACTTGAGTTGTAATTCCAGATCACCTGCAGGTGTCAACTGCAATTATGCAAACCTGTTAAGGTATTCAGCTTGAGAGTTTGCTGTGTAGACTCAGAACCATATATGCTTCATTGTTACACAAAGCCTAGTAGTGCCTGGAAACCACTAAAATCCATAGGATTTTTGGGTATAAAGTGACTTAAGACCTAAACGGTTGACATGGGTTAGAGTGGATTTCCCTATGGAGGTGTGAACCCTCTTTATATGGTATTTTATTTGACTTCAGATAACAGATTTCTGCCTGCGGAAAAGTGACCACTCATCATATGAAGTGGATGAATTTCCTGTGACTGACCAAGAGCTGCAGAAACTAAGGAGTCCAGACACAGAACTAGAATTGGAAGTAAGCTTTACATGCTGTAAACTTACTTTCTTGTATCATCGATTTGTTGAGAATTTTTCTCTGTGGTTTTCTATTTTCTTTCTGCCCTGCATGAAATCTAAATATGGTTTTGCTTCACTGTGTTTACTGTCACATTAGGGATGTGTGAATGTTATGTAAATGATAGCTAAAGTTTATGGGAATCAGAATGTAACAAACGTTACTAAAGTAAGATAACAAAAAAGGAAGCTAAACTATTGAAATTTAAATAAGATTTAAGATAATGAATAAGAAAACTCTTTTTTTTTTCCTCCAGTTGACTTTGACATCTTTTTCTCCCTCTCTTTGGTCATTGGGAAGAGAAAGGAAAGTTTGAAAAGGAAGATGCGATGAATACAGAGAAGCACACTTATACTCATTGAATGATGTTTTAAAAAATGAAATGCCCATGTGTAAAGTGCCATGTCAGATGTTATGGAGGTGCATTGAATAACTGGTTAAGAGCTTGCTTCCTCCCAAACCGAAGGATGATTCTGACACAATTGCACTCCTGTACTGCAGAGTCCTCAGGGCTCTGGCCAGGTGCTGTCACATCCCTCTGTGCTCTGGCCTGAGTGGGAGTACACGTAAGCAGGGAGGCAGCTAGTGAGATGAGGGCATGTGTGCCAAAAAGGTGAATAACAGGACTGTTTTCCTTGAGTAGTTTTCATTGCTCAGAGTAAAGAATGAAGGGATTTGAAGCCACTTGCTTCCTTATCTCCCTTGGGTACCATGAGCTTTGTTTTAAATAATCACTGGGCTGTGTTTGGATTCCTTTCAGGTACTTGTGAGGTTAGAAGGTGGAATTGGTGTGTCCTTAATTAATAAAGTCCCAGAAGAACTGATCTTTGCAAGTCTTTCAGGAATCAATGTCCACTATACCCAGTTGGCAAGCAGTCACATGCTTGAACTCAGCATTCAAGATGTGCAGGTAAGGAGGGAAGTTCCAGAATTGTTAACCTTGTTTTCATGATGAATATCCAACCAGCTTTATTTTTTTTTTTCATTTTTCTTTTATTATTCATATGTGCATACAAGGCTTGGTTCATTTCTCCCCCCCTGCCCCCACCCCCTCCCTTACTACGCACTCCGCCCCCTCCCTCTCCCCCCCCCTCAATACCCAGCAGAAACTATTTTGCCCTTATTTCTAATTTTGTTGTAGAGAGAGTATAAGCAATAATAGGAAGGAACAAGGGTTTTTGCTGGTTGAGATAAGGATAGCTATACAGGGCATTGACTCACATTGATTTCCTGTGCGTGGGTGTTACCTTCTAGGTTAATTCTTTTTGATCTAACCTTTTCTCTAGTACCTGTTCCCCTTTTCCTATTGGCCTCAGTTGCTTTAAGGTATCTGCTTTAGCTTCTCTGCGTTAAGGGCAACAAATGCTAGCTAGTTTTTTAGGTGTCTTACCTATCCTCACCCCTCCCTTGTGTGCTCTCGCTTTTATCATGTGCTCATAGTCCAATCCCCTTGTTGTGTTTGCCCTTGATCTAATGTCCACATATGAGAGAGAACATACGATTTTTGGTGTTTTGGGCCAGGCTAACCTCACTCAGAATGATGTTCTCCAATTCCATCCATTTACCAGCGAATGATAACATTTCGTTCTTCTTCATGGCTGCATAAAATTCCATTGTGTATAGATACCACATTTTCTTAATCCATTCGTCAGTGCTGGGGCATCTTGGCTGTTTCCATAACTTGGCTATTGTGAATAGTGCCGCAATAAACATGGGTGTGCAGGTGCCTCTGGAGTAACCTGTGTCACAGTCTTTTGGGTATATCCCCAAGAGTGGTATTGCTGGATCAAATGGTAGATTGATGTCCAGCTTTTTAAGTAGCCTCCAAATTTTTTTCCAGAGTGTCCAACCAGCTTTAATGTTTGGTGTTCTAAAGACTTTACAACTTGGGAGGAAACATCTTGTTGTGACCTTCAAAAAAATCATCCCATGAAATAGTTGTTTCCACCCAAATTTGTCTCATTACCTTTTCTGTACAGAACAATTCCAAATATAGTAGCAGTGCATAAAAAAAATTAGATAAGTCAATCAAGGTGTCATGAAAGAAGGTGACCTATAGTTTTCCATCTTACCAATAGAAAAAAGAACAAAAGGTCATGTAACCATCACTTGGAGGAGTTAAGATTCATCACAGGGAGAAACAACAGGGGAACTGGACTTCCTCTTCCAGTCAAAATGAAACAGTAGGGACTGGATCTCTCCCACCTGAAATAACCCCAAAATCCATACAAAATAAGGAGACAACAGCTTTAGGACACTAGGCAGCAGACAACAAAGGACAGTGACACCTGAAAGGTGGGAAACAAAAGAGGTGATCCCTGTAGTTGACCTAGCTTACTGCCTTGAGAACGTTCCAGGCTATGGGAGAAGAAACTGTGACAGAACCCTGCAGAGTGGATAAACTGAAAAATCAGGGCAGAAAGTCCATAGAGACCAATACAGCTATGTTGATAGGGCAGTATACCTGTGAGGAGACAGCTGCACAGAAAGAAAACCCTGGAGATCCATGCAGGGTCCCCTCGAGTATTCAGCTGAATACCAACCAGTGTGAGGAAACTAGTTTTCTAAAAGGATCAAAGGAAACAATGCCTGCCACCACAGCCAGACTGGAAATCTAAGAGTGCAAGGGGACGTTGAGAAGAATCTCAGGCAACCCTTGCCCCTATGGTTAATTAGCCCTAGACTGAGCACTACTCTGAGCCTGCCTAGCAAATCAGAAAAGGAAGATTGAAAAGAATCAACCTGATTCCGACTAAGTTAACTGTATCCCTGAACAAAGCTCAAGAAGACTTTATTGGAATATGAAGATATCCAGCACCCAACAAGGCAAACTTCACAGGCTAACACCCTGTCAGAAATTGCCAGGTATATAAATGGGTGGGAAAGAATACTGTGAAACCAAGAGAATAAGCCATCAAACTGACCCAGAACGAATGCAGATGTTAAAAGTCTCAGAAAATACTAAAATAGAACTGTTATTCTGTGTATTCAAAAAGACCTGGACTACATCAAAACTCAAATTTCTAGAGATGAGAATGAAATAGAAACTGCAGTGGATGGAATGTAACATACAACCTGGGTGGAAACTGTAGTTGGCCTCCACATCTGAGAGGCCAAACAGCCTCAGATCAAAAACACTTGTGAAAAATTGAGTTTGTACTGAATATGTACATACATTTTCTTGTCATTATTCCCTAAACAATACAGTATAACAACTATTCACACAGCATTTACATTGTACAAGGTGCTATAAATAATCTAGAGATGATTTTAAAGTATATGGGAGGTTTTATGTATGTTATTTACAAATATTTCACCATTTTATCTAAGAGAAAGGGCTATTGGTCAATTTTGGTATCTGAAGATAGTCCTGAAATCAATCCCCTGTCACTACTGAAGGATGCAGGTTTTGGTGTAGGTACATCATACTCAAATTACTCAAAACCAATGATGAAGCAGCTCCAGGAAAAAAAGACATGTTACCTACAAAGGAACAAAGATAAGAATGTCAACACATTCTTTAAACATCTTTAAAGTAGTTAAGGGGAAGGGAAAAAAACCCTGTCATTCTAGAATTCTATGCCCAGCAAAAATATCTTTCAAAAACAAGAGTGAAGATGTTTTTAGGCATAGAAATACTAAAACAATTCATTATCTGCAAACCTGCATCCTCCCCCAAAATGACAAAAGACATTGTTGAACTGATAAAATGATAGATGGAAATTCAGATCTACACAAATTAGGGAAAACACCTGACGTGATAACTACATGAGTAAATATTTACAATTATTTTCTTCCTATTTAAACTCTTGAGATAATGATTGTTTAGGCAAAAGTAGTAATGCTATATTTTGAAGTCTGTGACATATGGAAGAGTAAAATGCGTAATAGCAAAAGGCTAAAGGGGTGAAATAGAAGCATATTACTGTAATTTTCTTATACATGATGTAGTATATCATTTAAGTGTAGACTGGTAAAGACCAATACTATAAACCCTAAAACAGCCACCAAATAATAAAACAAAGAGAAATAATTTTCCAATAAAGGAGATAAAATGGAATAAAAAGTACCCAGTTAATCCAAGAGAAGGTAGAAAATGTGGGAAAGAATAGATGGGACAAATAGAAAACAAGTAACAAGATGGTAGAGTCAAACTTAACTGTCTGCTAATTAAGTATAAATGCAATAAACACCCCAGTCAAAAGGTAGAGATAGTTAGAGTGTATAAAAAATTAAGATCCAATTATATTCTATCTATAAGAAACCCACATTAGTTGGGAGTGGTGGTACATGTATTTAATCCCAGCACTCCTGAAGACTGAAGTAGGAGGATCATGAGTTTGAGGCCAGTCTGGGCTACATAGCAAGACCCTATTGTAAAAAAAGAGAGAGAGAAGAGGAAGGGAGGGAGGGAGGGAGGGAGGAAGGAAGGAAGGCTGGCTGGCAGACAGGCAGGCATTAATTATAAAGGTACAAATAGGTTAAAAAGAAAAAAGATGGGAAAAATATATCATGCTAATACTAGTCATAAGGAAGTGGTGGGAGTGTCACTAATTAACATCAGAATAGATTTCAAAGCAAAGAATAGCACCAGAGATAAAGAAGGTAATTTTGTAATGAAAAAAAAAATGTTGATTAATCAAGAAGACATAACAAATTTAAACATTGAATTACCAAACTGCGGAGCTTCAAAAATACATGAAGGAAAAACTGAAAAAAGAATAGGACAAATGCGCAGACATAATCAGAGATTTAATACTACTTTTTAATAATAGAATAATCAGAAAATCATCAAAAACCTGCTTGATAACAGGCTTGAACAGCATTGTCAACCAACTAGATGGAATAGGCCACAGTCTGTACTGTAAAACAGTGTTCAAGAAATCCAAAAAGATTCAAGTTGCACACAGTATGTTTTCTGGCTACAGTGGAATTAGAGTTTAGAGAACAGAAGGATAAATGGGAAAATCCCCCAAATATTTGGAAACTAATATGCTCCTAAATAGCCCGTAGATCAAGGAAGGAATCAAAACAGAAGTTAGAAAGTACTTTGAACTGATTGAAAACACAACACCTCAGAATTTGTGGAATGACACTAGCACCATTCTGAAGGGAATTTTATAGCACAAAATAAATACTCTATTAGAAAAGGAGAAAGGTCTTAAAACAATTAGCTATCATCTTAAGAAATTGAAAAAAGAACAGATTAAACTCAAACAGAAATAAATAATAAAGGTAACAGTACAAATCAATGAGCTAATAATCTGTGGTCACAGTAGAGAAATCAATGAAGTCAAAAATTAGTTCTTTCTGAAATTTAATAAAATTAATCTGCTTTTATCAAACTAATCTGGAAAAACAAGAAGATGAAAAATTATCACTGTCAGGAAAGAGAGAGATGCCAAACAGGCCAAATAATGCCAGTGTTCTGGGGATGAGGTTTCTGGGGGAGCTGCAAACCCTTCTGGTGCCTGGGGACTGTTGGCTTTCAAGGCCACTGTGGAGCTGGGAGGGAAATAGGAATAGGACAGTTAAAAGAACAGAACTTGCTGTTCTTACCAAGTTTCAACTTATATTCTTTAAAAAATAGGTGGGAAGTGGGAGGCTAGGATTTCTGTAAGCCTTGGATAAATTTTTAGAGTTCTGAAAAAGTTGGTTTGAGCAATTTTTGGTGGATTTCTGTTAGCATGCCATCAGAATTTGTAACATCATACAGGAAACCCTTCTTCTTTCTAATCTCCACTGAAAGTGAAACTCATCCAGGACACTAGTTCCTCCTAAGCATTTCCAAAAGATCTGCAGGCTGGCCTGTGACTGCTCCCTCAACGGCAGCACTGTTCCTGCTGGGAGTACAGTGTGTGCCAGGCTTATTCTCCCTGACCTGGCTGTGCAGTCCCATTCAGATTATCAGTGCCATGATCTCTTTGCTGAAGACTTTCTTCTTTTATCATGCATCACAAATAGTTAAGAGTTCGTGCTAATCACAACCCATTGTTTGAGGACAAATAGGAGGTTAGTACCTTGGAATTATTTTTCTTTGTCCTACTTTTCTGAATTTACAGAGAAGTTCTGTTTGCTAGTTCTTTATAGTTCTTCAACTTTATTTATTTATAGACAGAGTCTTGCTGTATAACTCAATTAGCCTTGAATTTGCTATTTAGTCCAGGTTGGCCTCAAACTGGTGATCTCCTTGTCTCAGCCTTCCCAGTGTAGGGATTACAGGCATGTACCACTGTGCCTAGCTAACTTTGTGCTTTAATTAAAACAAAACGAATAACCTTTAACTATAACACCTCTTGATTTGATGTAGTTGACAAATCACACAAAATAAGCAGATTTCATAGCTTGCTTTGGCGACAGGGCTGTGAGAAAGAATTTTTAAAATAGAAAATATAGACCTGTTGTATGTTTGGGGCAGCATATTTGGAGCATTAAGTCTAATTTGGAGAATAAAACTAGAATTAGTGAGCTGGGAGCAGGGTTCAAGTGGTAGCAAGCATGAGGCCATGAGTTCAAACCCCAGTACCAAAAAATCCCTAGAATTCGTAATTCTCAGTACACCTTGTGTAGGTTGAAAAGCTTTTGTCCAAAATACTTGAGATCAGAAATGTACCAGATTTTAGAGTTTTTTGGATATTGGAATATTTGCATATAATCATGACATAGTCTTAGAGATGGGCACCAAGTCTAAACATGAAATCCATTTATGTTTCTTATACACTTTATACATATGGTCTGAAAATAATTTAATTTTATATAATATTTAATAATTTTGTGCATTAAACAAAGTTGCAGGATATATAATTTTCCCCTCCAAAGTTTTGGGTTTTAGAGCATTTTGAATTTCAGATTAGGGATGCTCAACCTGTGTCAAATGTGCCTAGGGAAGGGACAAAGGAGAGGGCAGAAGAGTGAGATCATTATTGTCATTTCATGTATTGGATGAGATAAGTAGTGATTCATTAGTCAGTAAGTTCTTACTTTGCACCAGCTGTGTGTCAGATACTGTGCTAGGCTCTAGAGACATAGCTATGACTAAAAATAAGTTGTCTCTGCTTCCTGGTGCTAACAGCCTAGAGAGGATGTCACCCAGTACATAAGCAAGCAAATAAATGATGGCATCCTATGTAACTGCTATGAAGAAAGAATGGGGGATGGTGCTGCTTTAGAGAAATTGCTGGGAAGGTCTTCTTGAGGAAGTGTGGGCTGAGTTGAAACTCAGGAAGAGAATGAGCAAACCATAGAGGAGGATACTAGAAAATCATTCCAGGGAAATAAAGCAAATATGACTTGATTTACACACACACACCTTTTTTTTTTTTTTTTTTGGTGGTACTGGGGTTTAAACTCAGGGCCTCATGCTTGCTAGTCAGGCACTTTACCACTTGAGCCACTCCTCCAGGCCTTGATTTATGTTTTTAAAAAAATCACTGTAGGGGAAAGAATGGAGGTAGGAAAAAGTCTCTTGTCCTTATCCCAGCACTCACAGCCAATGGAAGGAAAGTCAGCACCAACTCCTCTAACACTGCTGTGTGGAATCCCACGAGGCATAACAAAACAGACAAAGGATTTGGTGCTAAAGAATCAGTGTTTGAATCCCAGCTCTGTGAGAATGTGAGCTAGCAAGTCAACTGGATTGCCTCTCTAAGCTTCTGTTTACTCGAGAGTAAAATGGGAGGCTTGATACCCCCTTTGAGGTGGTAGAAGGGATGTGGTAGGTGGTATGCAGAGTTCCTACTAATGGTCTCTTGGGGTACTCCACAGGTGTCTCTTGCTTTCCTCTTCCCAAGGTGGATCTCTGGTGAGAAACAGAAAGAGGAGGTGGCTGCTCCTGCAGCAAGCCCCTGGCCAGCTTGAGTGTCCAGGTGCACCCCAGTCCTCTGTGGGACAGAGAGAGTAGCGTATCTCCTAATGCCATCCTAATGCCTGCATCCTGAGAAGGGAGCTAGTTGACTTAAGACCAGAGAATGGTTATCATTTGGTAGGCTCTCATTTTTGTTGTCTTCAAGGAATTTGTAGTGAGAGAGAAGCATCCACAGCACAGTAGTTAAGATTGCCAGCCTTGGGGTCAGACTGACCTGGATTCAAGTTTTGATTCTGTCATTGGCCAGCGTAAGCATGGGCCTCTCTCCTCAGCTTCTCTCTGTGCAAAAGGAGGACATTGTGCTTGAGGCTTGCCACAAAACCCTGAATCTCGTAATTCCAACGCCATGGTCTCATGCTGCCCGATGAGGTCATGTGTCTTAGACAATCAACTAGTGCAGTGCTTAGCACATCAGGTGCTCACCTGATGTTTTTTGTTACATTTTTTATTTCTAAATCTTTAATTTTTAAAATTGAGACATGGAAATTATATTTATAGTGTATAAGATTATGTTTGAAATCTGTAAATATTATGGAGCAGAGAAAGCTGAGCTAGTTACCAGCTGTGAGTAAATTTCAAATGTATTCTCTGAGCAGAGTACTCACCTAATAAAGTATTGCTTCCAGCCTTCCTCCTGTTATTACTGTTCCTAGTCTTCTGTGAGAGTGTTCCTGATGACTACTGGAGTAGTAGAATGGCCAGGGTACTTGCTGAGTAACTTCTGTATTGTGAGCACCACTCAGAAGAAAACCAAACAGCTCATCTGATTTTGTCTTTTTTTTTTTTTTTTAACACTGCCTTTCATGTCCTAGGTTGACAATCAGCTCATTGGTACCACTCAGCCCTTCATGCTGTACGTGACCCCTCTGAGCAATGAGAATGAGGTCACTGAGACTGGCCCTGCTGTGCAAGTGAATGCAGTGAAGTTCCCCAGCAAGAGTGCGCTGACCAACATCTACAAGGTGGGCTGGGGGGAAGGCAGGGAGGATAGCATGCAGGAGGTCCATTTCCTCTCACAGCCAAGTCTCCCATCAGCAGTGCAGGCCACTCATGGAAATAGTTCTCTAGGGTTGTCCACATGCAACTTAATAGACTGCTCAGGGAATGTGTAAGGACTCCTGTTTCTTGGCACTTTGTGCTTTGCGTATTGTATTCAGTGACTGCCACTGCTCATTTGGTAGTGCTGAACCCACAGAGACCACAGTCAGAGTGAAGTCTCGGTAGGAAATTATAGCATGTTATAGACTAGTCAGATATATTATTAGAAATAGAGTAGTACAGAGATACTGGAAAAGGCTGTGAGGAATGTGACTTTGGAACAGACATCCTGCTGTGTAAGCTGCCATGCTGTTTATGAAAAGCAGATAGTTCAAAAGTAATGAACTCTCTGACTTGGAGAGGTCCCCATGTGTAAGCCAGCCATGACAGCAGCAAACTGCAAAAGTGGGACAGTTCTTTCCGGTCCTCTGTTGCCAGGGCCAGTGGGATCCCACCTCTTTGCAGTTCTCAGCCACATGCCTAGTCATGCAGCTCCTTAGCTGCCACCCACCAGCACCATACAATTCACCTACCGCATCACAGTGGAGGTCATGTCCTGACTGGCAGCCCCAGGGGCCCGGGAGTGAGTTGTCCACTGAACTCCTTCTGGGGTTTTTGGTTGATTGTAAGAGATTAATTGTTAAAGGTAAGGAGAGAGAAGCCAGAAATAATTTGCCACTATCATTAAATGACACAAGTAAAGGATCTGTGTAATGTTTTTTTTTTTCTAGAGACAGGGTCTTGCTATGCTGCCCAAACTGGGCAGAAGTGATCTTCCTGCTTCAGCCTTGCTAGTCTCTAGGACCACAGGTGCCTGTACACCTGGGTCATGGGGCCTTCTTAACGGCACACGTGAAAGTTCCTCTATGTTCACCCAATGAACTAGACTTTGTTTCTCTTCAGCACCTGCTGGTCACAGCGCAAAGATTCACCGTACAGATTGAGGAGAAGCTGCTGCTCAAGCTGCTAAGTTTCCTTGGCTGCAACCAAGCAGAGCCAGGTAAAGCCAGTGCTTTATGTTGCATCTGGGGCTGCCCAATGGTATGCTTGAGTCCTTTTGTAGATAGAGCGCCCCGGATGCCTGCTCAGCTCCCTTTCTACTTGGCAGCCTGAACTAGCAAGCTGAGCTCTACATTTCAGCCAGAAATGTGGTCTGTGTTAGGTGCGTGAACTAGGCAGCTGCTGGAGCATCCAGCAGAAGACCGTTGGGGCCTTTGCTTTGCATTTTTTGATTCATCTGCTCTAGAGTAACAAACACACCACTTTGTTTTCTAACCTTTGCTTATTAAACAGACCCAGGGCCAAGAATCAGCAATGGTTTGGTTTAGTTGAGAAGAAAAAAACTTGGCTATCCTCAGTTCTGTGACCTTGACATCCATACCCTTCTGCTTTGATGTAGTCACAAAGGTTTCTAGTTACTTTATGATAACTCTTCATTAGAGGGGAGTGAAATACACTTGTGGGAAACTGAAATTTCTAGCAGTTCTAGGAACAGTTCTGCTGTTGTCTCTTTATTTTGGACTCCTCATCACGGCCTCTTTTTCCTGTGTATAGTTGGACTTTTCAGGGCTGTATATACACAGCTTACAAAGAAGACAATAATGCTCAGGCTTTTGAAGCCTAAACTAAATACTGAGACTGAAGAAATGATAAGAAAGAGATTTACGTTTGTTTGCCCATGTTGGTTAGAGGGAAAAAAAAAAATTTCTGGGAGTGTGTGTCTGTATGTACACACAATGCAAGGAAAACATTTCTCTTTTTATCCTAGGGGTAGAGTTAAGCCTTAAGAGTATTTGGGATTGGCTGGGGATGTTGCTTAGTCATAGAGTGTGTGCTTAGCAGTGTGAGCACTGCAATTCAATCCCCAGTGTCACAAAAAGGGAAAAAAAGAAGAGGAAAACATAGTATTTGGGATCAAGAGACAGTCTGGTCTGTTTAATGCTGCGTTTTCCTCTTTGGGCTAGGACTCCTGTTCATTTGTACTCAGGCAGCCTCTTGAAGCTTGCTGGCCAGATATCCTTTCTTGTTTGGTATCTTCCTGAGTTTTACTTTAGGTTTGATTGGTTATACTTTCCTTGTAAGTGTTCTTATAAGTTCTTTTACAAATGTCTCCTCAAGTATTGTATAGTGGATTTAGACTTGTGAAGTCCTTATCTGCCTTTCATTGGAGCACCTCCTCTGCTTTCAGTAACTTGTTCTGTTTCCTGAGCAGTGAGCTCTCCTCTGTTACAGTACCATTCATCTGTAAACACAACTGATAACAGTTCATACAATAAATTTGCTTGCTCAGAAGTCATGTGCAGTCTTTCTGGTTTTCTTTCTAAGGCACAGGAAGCCAAGAGAAAGCATGCTTCTTCAATGGATATGGGTGCAGTGTCAGGTGCAAAGAACATATTGCTGTGGTTTTTCTCATGCCCCTCCTTTTTCTTCCTTCCTTCCTTTCTTTTTGTTCTAAGCCTCGGTTTCTCTGCCCTGAACATTAGAAAACGGGAAGTGTATTATCCTTGCATAGGGGCCATGCAAAATTTTAGTGTATGTGCTTCCGAAGCACTCTTTCTTTCTCTGCCTTCCTTTCTCCCTCTCTCCCTCCCTTTCTTTCTCTCTTCCTCCCTCCCTGTCATTGGTAGTACTGGGGTTTGAACTTAGGGCTTCACTCTTGCTGGGCAGGCATTCTACCACTAGAGCCATGCCTGCAGCCCTTTTTCCTCTGGTTGTTTCTGAGGTCGCCATCTCACGTTTTGCCCAGGCTGATCTGGATCATGATCCTCTGATTTTATGCTTACCACTGTTGCTGTGGTGACAGGCACACGCCACCATGCCTAGCATATTGTTTGAGATGGGGGGGTCTCACAACCTTTTCTTGCCCAGAACTTCCATCTTCCCTATCTCCACTTCCCGCAGAGCTGGTTTAACAGGCACATGCCACTTCACATTGAGATGGGGCCTCATGAACTTTTTGCCTGGGCTGGCCTCAAACCACAATCCTCCTGATTTCAGCCTCCCAAGTAGTTTAGGATTACAAGGTGTGAGCCACCAGCACATGGCTCCCTGTTCTTCATTTTTACTTCATGGGATAGCAAATAAAAATTCTGCCCACTGTTTGGGGAGGGTACTCCTTGTAATTACGTCAGTTCTTTGTGGCCTCAACTCATTTCTTTTTTAGGCATTATGTTTTATTCAGATTCATTATTTAACTGGTGATACTGTTCATTGTGGTTCAGCTGTACTGCACTCCAGATCCTTAATTGGATGTCATATTTTGAAATAAATTCAGATAATCTGGGTTATAGGTAATAACAAAACAACAGTAGTTCTAGAAAGCCTGTGACCAACAAACACCTCTGACCTTTGGCTTTCCCAACTGGATTATTTTTTCCAGAAGATATCTGCCATATGGCAGAGTCACAGATGAAGAGATTAAGCTAGTCTACTTTTGTGATAAGCAACATGAAGCAGAGATCTGTTCAGAGATGGTGTCAGGATTCTGCACACATACCTGATTCCTCAAAAACTAAACAGGAAGAGAGAGATGTCAACATCTTTTAAAATATTTTTCAGTGGGATTCTGAGTATTTGAGTCATGAGACTTAGGCTGTTTGTTTTATTCTGCTTTTGTACAGAGGTGGAAAAATACGATGAAAACCTCCATGAAAAGGCAGTCGAGCAGGGTGGAACACCAATTCGATACTACTTTGAAAATCTCAAGATCAACATTCCCCAGGTCAAGCTCAGTGTGTTCACCTCCAGCAAGCTGCCATTGGACCTCAAGGTGAGCTGACACCTAGATATACCCTCAAGAGCACTTCTCCTCAGAAAGAGCCGGTGTGTTGATTATTTGCTTTTTCTTTCTGGCATCAGCATTCATCACAGATATATGTGTAGGTTATTTTCTTTCAGATGGTTTATTGACTCATCTCTGTCTTTTTCTTTAATGTTTGAATATGCTTTGCTAAAGATCAAGAAGTAACTAGAGAATTATTTAAACCTATCTGTTCTCTATGTAGCTCCTGGCATATCTCAAGAGAGGTAAAGCCACTTTCCTAGGACTGCTTCCACTCTCTAAAAGAACCAAGACCAAGACAGTTACCTTCCTTTTGTGCCCAAGACCTGCCCTCCTAGTTCTCTCTTCCTCTCTTAGTATCCACCTCTTCTTGGATGATTGTCACTAGGAAGGTCTGCCACCTTCAAGGCAGACTCAACAGTATGCTCGCTGGGATGAGGCCTTGCCTGCCTAAGCATCAAGATGTACCACTGCTACTGACCATCTCGATATGTTCATGACAGATACAGCCTCAACACCATCTTCATTTTCAGCAATAAAACATATTTTAAGCCAGGGAGAAGGCTGGAATTCAAATCCAAGCCTATGTAATGTCTACATTTTTTTCACTATATTGTTCTGCCCCCTAGAACATGAGGAATCAAGAGAATTTTAGACTTATGAGTCTTCAGTGATGCCCAGGTTTGGTCAACAGAAAAACTGAAATTCAGTGTTTAGTTTCTCAGGCTTGTGTAGCTAGGTAGTGATGGGGAGCAGGAATAGAACCAGGTGAGTGTTGGGAAGTCTTTTTCCTAATTTGACTCTAAACCTACAGCTTGCACCCATCACTTCTGACTTTCTCTATTGTACTTGACCATTATCAAGACCTCCTTCTTCCCACTAACTGCTGTCTAAACTCTTTCCACCACCCTGTGCTGCCTCTTCTCAGATGTTGCAAGATGGTCTCTCTTTTTGCACAGGAATAGCTAGAGATTGGAGCAATAAGTATAAACCTGAAATCATAGACTGAGATGTCTATGCAGCTTGCTAGCCAGCAAGCTAGGTAGTGTAGGGACCATGCGTACCAAGAATGTGGACACCCTTCATCAGAAGGGGCAGTGCATCTCACATACAGGTGATGTAGTAGGAGAATGGGAACCCAAGGTTGTCAGATCTTCAGATTTTTAAAGAGAAACTAGAAATGTGGAATTTTTTTAAAATGTGGAATCTCCTGGTTTTTAAATGTTGGCAACTAATTCAAGTTTCTTGTATTTTTTTTAAACTTTGTGGGCCTAACAAAACACATGTGTGGGCCTCATGTGGTCCGTGGTCTGCCAGCTCACAGCCTATAAAATAGACCTACAGGTAATGGGACAGGAGTCTGGTGAACATCAGATGGAATTCGGATCTGGGCAGGGCAAGGGCGACTATCCAGTGAAGTGCGAAGGGTGATGAGAGCTGGGAGAGCTGGTCGGGAGAAGAGGGCATCCTTAGAATGGCACAAGTGCCCTCTGCTCGTGATGCCCGCTGCTTCATCTGCTTTAATTTCATGTTTCCCAAGAGACTGGAGATAGTTGTAATTAGCATGGGAGTGAGGGGAAAACCATGGGAAAACCACTATCTTGCTACTATCCACAAGTATCCACTTGACTTATATGACCCCCTGATAAAGTATTTTCTCCCAGAACACTTGGCACTCACCCAGCAAACCAATGCTAAGCATTTCCTGAAAGTTGAGGACTTCTTGTTTTTAAAATCATTTTACTAAGAATCATAGACACCTAACTATTCCTTCCAGATTGCTTCCAGCAGAAGAATTCCCCAGACTGACAAAAACAGAATGATTTTTCTACAGTTGAAGTAGGCAGGCCCAGTTAGATGGTATTGATCTGTGTGTGATCTCTGTGTGTGTATGTGTGTGTGTGTGTGTGTGTGTGATCTGTGTGTGTGTGATCTCTGTGTGTGTGTGATCTGTGTGTGTGTGTGATCTGTGTATGTGTGTAATCTGTGTGTGTGTGATCTGTGTGTGTGTGTGTGATCTGTGTGTGTGTGTGATCTGTGTGTGTGTGATCTGTGTGTGTGTGTGTGATTGTGTGTGTGTGTGTGAGATTGTGTGTGTGTGTGTGTGTGTGTGTGTGTGTGTACATATACTTTGCATTCACAGCTTTCTGATCCTTTAGGTTGAATGTCTCACCTGGCACCACACTGAAGGAACATTTTCATGGTATTCTCAAATCATTGTTAAACAAGTCACAAGGCATAGTCACATAAGGAGGTTGTGGGGTAGGTTGCACAGAGGGTAGTAAGTTAATATTTCAAGCAGGGTGCTGGAAATTGGGACTTCAGAGTTAAAATCTCAGCTTGTGGAAGTCACTATTTACTGTGTCTTAAGTTCTCATAGTGGAGGCTGAGACTCATAAGACAATGCCATTTATTTGGAGTTTCCTAACAGAGTAATCTCTCTTTATTAGTTGTTCTTAGGACAGTATACTCTTTTTTAATGAATATGTAACTGCTAAAAGTATATAGTTAGGAAATGGAGGCCTCTCCCTGAACAGGAATCGCTAGAGCCTGACTAAAAGGTAAGCCTGTCTTTGGTATTGAAGGAATAATTATCTCCATTCTCCTGATTCCCAGCCAGGAGCGAGGCTGTCAGAAATCTCCGAGGGGAGCCTCTCCAGGTTTACACTGAGGGTACATTGTTGCCAGATACAGTGTCTGTTCAGAGGGACTCAGAGCAGTTTCACATCTGCTATCTCAATTGGATCCTGACTCTGATGGAGGAAGGGGGAGGTAGTAGTTCCATTTTACAAATGCAGAGACAAAAGCGCGTTCCCTCCCCCACCTGGTCTCTCCATTCTCCCAAGTTTGCATGTTTGAGTGGCATAGTAACTGAAAATGCCAGGTAGCCTATATATGTGTTTTGGGGTTTTTTAAAGATCAAAAGAGGCCAGGAGCCCTTAAAAGGTTTCATAAGGTGGCCTACAGCAGTTCCTTTCCCATTTAGAGCACTAGGGTATTACAAAAGAAGGGCTTTAATTGAGCAATCTAGTTTGGAAGAAAACCCACATTTTAATGGTCAGAGAGAGAGGGTGGGGTAAGGGGGAATTTTAAACAAAGACACTATTTTAAAAGCCTAAAACTGTCTTCTCAAAGGCTTGAAATAATTTGTTGGGAAACTTCAGACCCTTTACTTTTTTCCTTCCCTCCTTAAATAAAAACCAGATTTGTTAAAAGGAGAAAAGGTCCGGTATTGTTAATTGTATTTCAGAAAGTGCTAGAGAGGGAAATTATCCCTGTAGCTTTAAACACTGTCCCAAGAGGGACATAGGCAAATACACTGCTTCACATGAGCAGTCTCCATGTACCATAAATAAACCTTTCACGAATGAATTCCAGACAGTTTTGTTTAGTGCAGGATAAACTCAGAAAGGAGAGGACATGGCGCAGGGCACAGCTTGTGATCTGAGACCTCATACACAGGTATTTCTTCTTTTAATCCCACGTTTCTGGAAGGCTTCAGTAATTTTATCTGGGGAGGAAGGAATAGAGTTTTCTAGTTTTATCAAGAACTGATGAGCACAGAACGTATTTTATAACAGGAAACTGCTACTTGAGTGAGTAAGCATCAATGTAGTACACTACTGTACATGACTAGTCATTTACTTACTTCAAGAAAAAGTCCTGGCCGGGTGCCGGTGGCTCACACCCGTAATCCTAGCTACTCCGGAGGCAGAGATCAGGAGGATCAAGGTTCAAAGCCAGCCCGGGGAAATAGTTCATGAGACCCTATCTCGAAAATACCCATCACACAAAGGACTGGTGGAGTGGCTCAAGGTGAAGGCCCTGAGTTCAAACCCCAGTACCACAAAAAGAAATTCTTGTTTGGCCCTTTCTTTCCCTCTCTGTCTTCTACTTTGACTGACCAGATCAACCTGAAGGTGGCAGAATAATTCATATCAATAAGGCTGTATCTAAGCCTTTTCAAATATAGGAAGCCTCAGCAGTAAGTGACTAGGTGAGGATGATTTTCACTCAGAGCAGGCTATTTTCCTTGGTGCAGACAAAGCACTGTAGTTATTGGAAGAGGGGATGGTGTTTATCCCGGGGCTTTGGTAACTTGGAGTTCTTAAACCTTTGCAACTATGTGTGGTCCTTCTTCAATATTTGATTTCAGTAAGGAAGTTGGGGTTAAAAAAAGGCTTTTGCCTTAAGCCTTTGTTTAGTCACACTTCCTCTTCTCTGAGAAGAACGTAATGCTCAGAGTTATGTTGGTAAAACGGGCTGCTGAACTGAAGGTCAGTCCTGGGCTTTCCCAGCATGCTGTCCTGTGACTCTGAGCAAAGCAGTTAAACTTGCTGAGCCTCAGTTTCTCCATCAGTAAAATGAGGACAGTAAGACATGCTTACTATTTCATCACCTGGGTGAATGGATAACAAAGTTTTTGAAGAAAAATAGCTTTCACACTTTCTACCTATTTGGTAATTACTATTATGAAACAAACATGTTCGAGTCTAAGACCTACTAATAGCTAGCTGCATGAGTTTCGGACATGCACTTAACACATCTTCAGTTTTATTTGTGCACGTTTGTGCGTGTGCACACGTGTATGGGATGGAGAGGAAGGGGGGAAAGGAGAGAGAATTAATTTAATAGTATTGCTAGTCTCTAAAAATGCTTCTCTCTGAAATTGTTTATTAGAAGCTATCAGTGATTTCCCAAGGCACCAAATCCATTTCCTGTTGTCATCTTCATTGAATCCTCTGCTGTTTGATATTTCTGATCTCTTCTTCTTGATAACTGTTCCTTCTGGATTTCCTCTTCCTTGTTTGCTGCTTCTCTGCCCTTTTCACTGTTGTATTTTGCTTCTTCTTCGAACCCACATTAAAGGGACAGTCCTTTTATCTGTGAACTGTCTGGTCATGTCACTTGTCCACTTTTCTATGGAACTATTGGTCTTTTATCGCCTGTAATTTTAGAAGTTCTTTATGAAAGTTTTGTCTGTGATGAAAGTTACAAGTGTTTTTTCCTTCAGTTTTTTGCCTTTATTTTGCTTTATGTATGTTCAATTAAACAAGGTTTTTATTTTAATCAAATGTATCAGTCTATTGCCTTTTTGTATCTGAAATTTGAGTCAAAAAGGTTTTCCCCCTTTTTAGAAAATTCTATCCATTTTTTCTTCTATGATGTGATTTAATTTCAATTAAACATTTTCTTGCTCCAAAAGAATTTAAGGCAGCTTCTGAAAACACGTGCAGAAAAGTTAAGAGATAAATGAGAAACAGAATAGAAATTCCATTAAATTATACATGAGCTCTTAATATCGAATAGACATTTTAATAGACTCAAAATATCAGATTATTATATGTTAGATTATTATAAAATTAGATATATTCTTGACACTTTCTATAAGGATAAATTCTGAGTGGATCAGAGATTTACTGATGGCATTAGCATGAAAAAGTTCATTCAATAAAGAAGAGAAGTTGGCATGTCTTCTAAACACCTCGAAGTAACAGTCACGTTAAATAAAAATATAATCAGAAAATGGACCCATATCTAGAAATTGTTAACTGGCTTATAGCCAAACAAGCTGAGAACTTTAAGAAAAACTAGATTAACAACAACAAAAAAACCCCAACTTTTTAAAGTTTATTTGAAGCCATTGGAGAGCTACCAAGACTACCAAGACAGTCAGTACTTGAGGGTCCAAGATTTAGGAGAGGCGAGAAACTCCGTAAGGTGAGTCCAACATGTATTTTTTTTCTTGAGACTTTTTTCATGACGTGTAACTGGTAGAGGGAGAATAGCAAAGAACAAAAGTAGAAACAGCTGCCAAAGACAATCCAGCTGAACGTTCTAGCAGTGTCATGGGACTACAAGCAAAAGTGGAAGCTCCTGCTGCTACAAGAGCTGGTAGTTGAAAGGCAGTACCTTCAGAGAGGATTAGGTAGAAAACAGACCCCACTCCTCTGAACTGCTTCATTTCTCCAGGCATCTACCAATTTCTAAGTGACCTAGTCCAAGAGAAGCCAAGCAGAAAGTGGTAGCCAGGAAGGTGAGAGGTAAACAGCCCTTTCAGCAGGTTTTTTTTGTTGTTCGTTTTTGGTATTTTTGCAGTTCTGGAACTTGAACCCAGGCCTTGTACATGCTAGGCAAGCTCTCTGCCACTGAGCTACAGTCTCAGTGCTCAGCAGTGTTTTGGTACTGGGGAGATTAACATTGGAGGAATGGCATTACTTTTCAGTCAGGAGGTTAAAGTGCCTTATCAGACCTTATAATGACTGAACTAGACCAGAATTTAGAAAGCTGGAATCCCATTCTTGGGAAAACCCAAATGCTGGTTGGATTAAAACATTATATTTTTCATTGTACCTGCCTGCCAGACTCATTGAAATTCTCTATAATGTCTCATACAAACTATTGCATTAAATCACAAACTACCAGACCCATTATGAGATAGAATTAAGAGGGAAAAAAACCAGCACTAGAAATGAAACCATAGATAAACCTGATGTTGGTATTTCCAGATGCGGAATTTCAGTTAACCATGAATGTGTTCAACAAATTTAACAGAAAACCATAATTTATTTTTAAAAATAAGGGAGAATTTTCATGCACATAGAAGAAAAAAATCTAAATTAAAAAAATTTTTAAATCTATTTGGCAAACTAAATACAGCAATATATAAGAAGGAAAATATAGCCAAACTGGGTTTATTCCAGGAATGCAAGTTTAGTTTAACATTTACAAGTAAATTGTATAATTCACCGTATGTCAAAAAAACTACATTTTTTTTTGTGGTTATCTCAAATGCACAAAAGCCAATTGACAAAATTCAACATCCACTTATAAAAACAAACCTCAGCAATCTATAAAAGGAACTGTCTGATCTGCCAAAGTACATCTGTGGAAATCTACAACGCTTCTCCCTGACACAGGAAGGATGCCCGTGTCACATCTTTCGTCACGGTTATACTGAGAATCCTAGCCAGTGCCATACGGCAAGCAACATTTTAAAAAAAGAAAGAAAAGTTATAAGAACTGTAAAGGAAAATGAAGATTTTATTGTTTGTGGAGAACATGATTGTAGAGTGATGAAATAAGTTCAGTGAGGTTGCTGGAGACAGTATATAAAAATCAATTTTATTTCTGTATGTCAGCAGCAATTACAGAGAAAAGGAAAATTTGGATGATATAATTTCCAATGACATTAGGTAAACAATGAATGCTGTAACTTATGTATTACTATGTAACAAGCCATCCCCAACTTAATGGTTTAAAACAACTGTTTTATTTCTTCACAATCTGTGGGTCAGTAATTGGTCTGGACTTAGCTGGGTGGGTCTTCTGCCTACCTCACTGTGGTTATTTGTGTGACCACAGTCACTTGGCACATTCAGGGGATCCTGAGTGGTATAAGATGTGCTGTCAACAGAACCGCTTTCTCATGGTCTGACATCTTTAAGGAGGCTGGTCCCAGCTTCCCCATGTAGTAGAGGCATCAAAAAGTGTAGAGTAGAGGTTCCAAGTATGTCTCTTGAGGCATAAGTTTGGAGGTTGCATGACATTACTTCTTCTGCATTCTACTGACTAAGGCAAATGTTCAGGTTAGTGAAGATTCAAGTGGAGGGAAAATAGCCCCCATCTCTTTGTAGAAGATGCAAAGAACTTGTGGCCATTTTTAATGCTTCACAGATACTTAGAGATTCCTCGAACAAAAATGTACAAGATACTTACTCAGAAAACAAGGAAACATTATTCAGTGAAATTAAAGACCTAAATAGATAAACAGATATGCTGTATTAATACACTGGAAGATTCAGTATTGCAAAGTTGTCATTTTTCTTCAAGTTGACTCATACAGTCAGTATAATCCCAATTAAAATTCTGGCTATTTTTTGTGGGTAAATTAACAGACTTTAAAAAAAAAAAAAAGTGAAAAGTGTAATAAATAGCCAAGGTAGTTCTAAAAGAAGAAGAATGAAATTGGAGAGCTTACACTATTAGATTTCAGAAGTTATTACAGAGCCATAGTAATTAATTAAAACTGTGGTATTGGTAGAAGGCAGAACAAAACAAAGTAGAAGAAAGGATCCAGAAGCAAATATATAGAGTCACCTGACTTATGACAAACTTTACACCGTATTGCAATAGGAAAAGGGTGATGTTTTCAATAACTACTACTTAGTCGATTGTCTGCCACCTGGAAACAGTGCAGAGTGATGCCTGCCTCACATCCTGTGTATAAGTCACATGATGTAAGTGTGAATAATAAAACAGTAAAGCTTCTGTAGCTTTATGGTAGGTGGTACTTCATTAACCAGAAAGCTCATCCCATCAAGGAAAAGATTGATAGGATGAATGTCCTTAAAACAAAGTTATGTCTGACCACTAAAAGACACCACTGAAGGAATAACTAGACCCATTACAGACAGGGAAGATACTTCAATACATTTACTCAACAGATGACTTGTTTGCAGTATATGCTACAATAAGAAAAAAGTAGACATCTCATAAGAAGTGAGTACAAGACTTGAATAAACACATTACAGAAATGATGTGCAAATGGCCAATATTATTAAAATGTTAATCTTTATAACACAAAATAAACATCAAAACCACCCTGAAAGGGCTGTGGGAGTGGTTCAAGTGATAGACTCCCTTCCTAGCAAGTGTGAGGCCCTAAGTTCAAACCTCAGTACCTCATAAAATTTAAAAAAGAAACCACACTGAAGTATCATTACACACCCTTCAGAATATCTGTTCTGCTAAAAGCTGTTTGTAGCAATTGCAAAAGAGGACATAGAACAACGGAATTTTGTGGACTATTTGAGGGAGCAAAAACTTGTTCAGCCACTCTGTAAAGCTGTTAGGCAGTATATACTGAGGTTGACCCTGTTCGTTTTTTATGACTCAGCAACTTTAGTTCTAGGTCTATGTCCAAGAAAAATGCATGTGACTGTGCCCCAAAAGAAATGTCTAAGAATTAGCACTATTCATAAAAACAAAAACTTTGAAGTGACCCAACTTCTCATCAGTAGTAATGATTAAATAAATTGGATTTTATTTGTACAATAGAATATTAAATAACAATAAAAAATTAATACGCTGTACTTGTATGCAACAGTCTAGTGGATCTTATTACTGCCTGTAAGAAACACATACATGCTTATGGTTCCATTTATATAAAATTCAACAAAGGAAATCCTAATCTGTGGTGCTGGAAGTCTTGAGGGAGGGAGGGAACAGCACCGAGAAATGTGTAAAGGAAGAGGAGCTGCTTCCACAGTGGGGACAAGAATCTGCTTTCTGACCTCGGTCGTGGTTTCATCTTGTGTTCATCATGGGAAAAACCATTGAACTAGGCATTTGATTATTATCCTTTCTGTATGTGTGGGAGCACACATTCAAAATAGACCAAAAGGAATTATGCCAGGAAGCCAACAGTGTTTATTTCTATGTGGTGTATGTAACTTTGGGTGATATGTAGATAGATTGATAGACAGACAGACATGTATGTGTATGTGTATACATACATTTCCCTAATACTTTACTTTTATGATTGATTATAGGGAAAAATCTTTTAATATATATTAAAACCTTGACCCCTATTGGAAAGTTGGCATGACTCATAACTTTCATGATTCTAGAATTAGAGTACATTGTAAGGCCGTCACACAGCTAACCTGTCGTTTTCCTTCTTCCCTAACTAGGCACTAAAAAGCACCTTAGGGTTCCCACTGATTCGGTTTGAAGATGCTGTGATCAATCTGGACCCGTTCACTCGAGTCCATCCCTATGAGACCAAGGAGTTCATCATCAATGATGTCCTCAAACATTTCCAGGAGGTGAGCTTTGGAGAACTCCTTAGCAACTGGACCATAAGCAAAATGTTTGTTTTGGTTGTTTGGGAGTCTTGATTACTAAGACAGTACTACTGAGAATCCAGTTTAAACATTTTAGCTCTCAAGTTATGTATGAGTCAGTCATGTCCTATGAAGCCCTTATATGTCACAAAAATCTAACACAGTACATTTGACTTGTGATCTGCTTGTTTTGTTTCTCAGAGCTAGTCTCAGGCTTTCACTAGCTTAGTCACAACTCTTAATGGTTTAATTGATACTTCAGTAATATCACATTTTATTTAATAGCCATGGGCCCACTTTCAACAACCACACCAGTGTTCTTAGAGCCTATGAGAGCCTGCCCTTGAGTTGAACTTGAAATTCTTTTAGCAAGTTGGACATTTTCCAGTATGTGTTTATTACTCAAACTGCACAGATCAAAATATAAAGCCAAAACACATTTTTCAATGAATAGTAAAGATTATACACTATTTGTTAGCTTTCAAAGTTAAAATATGTCCTATTCTTGCTTCCTTTTCTCTGTCCCTCATTTTCTTCCTTGACTTTCCTAATTGGTGATATCTCTACTTAACTGTAAGGAGACATTATAGCAGATGTCACTGGAGCCTGGAGTCAGGTAGTGGGAGCTACAGGACAGTAGAGGGTTGTTGCTTCATAAGCTACTTTATGCCCTCACTTTCCTCTCCACCCCAGCTAAGGATGGGGCACTACATCTACCTTCTCTGCTCCTGCCTGATTCTCTTTTAGTAGGGATAATGGAGAGTATGATGTGTAGGCCAACACTCAGAAAGAATAATCTTTTCGATTTCATAGCTATTTTTCTTCTTCTAACTGGCTTTGAAGTTTATTTCTAAGTGTATTGGAAACAATCTGGTGTACATGTATTGGGAGAATTTTAGGTGGAGCCTATGATAGGACAGTAAATATAGATTAAAAGGTAATTGTTGGCAGTGATGGGAATGGAGGATAAGACAGATTTCTGGCCTTTTGCTGGAGACCCTGATATCTGCAGTTACAAACTGGTGCTGATTTGATTTTTCTCCCCAACCTCCACTCCCCTTGACAGGAACTCCTCAGCCAGGCAGCTCGAATCCTGGGATCAGTAGATTTTCTTGGCAATCCCATGGGCCTTTTGAATGATGTTTCTGAAGGAGTTACTGGACTGATAAAGTATGGAAATGTTGGAGGCCTTATCAGAAATGTTACACATGGAGTGTCAAACTCAGCTGCCAAGGTAAGGGACTAGAGATAAAACCTTGGTGAGTGGCCTTCCTTATGAGTCTTCTGTATCACTGTAGTGTCTCTGGTAGTTAAGAGGCCATGAGAAGCTACCTTTGCAGCATATCTTGCCCTACTGTCCCTTCTGTCACCAGCACCATTGAGCATGCCTCCATCCCCTCTTCTTCCTTCCCCTGTGTATTGACTGCCTCTGTCTAGGCTCTATGACCCTCTTACCTGAGTTATTGCACTAGCTTCCTGACCTTGGGTTTCATGCATCTTTTACATCACCACTAGAAGGAACTTGCTTTTTAAAACATGAAATTGATGGGACTGGGGGTGTCACTCTGTGTTAGAGTACTTGCCTAGCTCCAAAAAAAAAAAAAAAATATATATATATATATATATGAAATTGAAATCCTGCCTAAAATCTACCAGCTAATCCCCACAGCTCACAGAGAAACCCAGCCTTCTGTAGTGCCGTGGCCCCACACAACATTTGAAGCCAGCCTCGGAAAGACAATGGGATAATGCCCTTGTGTCTTGTAGCCCAGTTGATCTCTTTGTTCTCTGCGATTTTACTGTTAGTAGTCCAGTAGAAGCCAATTCTATGTGAAGCTGGGGAAGGTGAAGGTGGTTGTGGTGTAGTGGCTATTTGACAACATAGCAAAGGCCTCCAAAGAGCTCTGTTTCCTTCCCTTCCCTTTCTACTCCACAGTCCTTTCATATAGAGATGGAGGTTTCATGAATGAGCAAGGCATGAGAAAGCACTTGTACTCTTTACTGATTTCCTGCAGGGCATTTGCTGCAGTGAGATCATGGGAGCTTTTGCTGTTGGGAGGGAGAGGTGGCTCTACCAAGAGACATGTGGGATGCATAGGGATTGAGCTTGAGGAGCAAGTAAGACAATGGAATTGAATAGCATTTCTATATTGCATGGTGTTACGAATAATGCGTGAAAGCTGGGGATTTGGTCCTTTTTTTCCAGACTGCCATCTAGAAATAATAGTTGTTTTGTCAGATTGGTTTTTTCAAGGCTGTAGTGTGACTGAGCCAGACCAAAAGTGTACTGCTTGTCTTGTGGTTCAAAACGGGGGAAACTTGCTTTTAGAAAAAGGGTGAAAAGGTAGAAACGAAAGAAACTTTGCAAAGCACAGTTAAAGCAGTAAAAGTCAGGTCCAGCGTCTGGACGACTGTTCGTGCATGTTTCTGTTTTGAATCGTTTCTTGCATTGCTCTCAGACCTGCACCCTGATAAAACAAGAAACCTCACATTGATGGCCCAGAGTCCATATTGCTCTTTAACTTTTAGCTACTTGCCTTGATATAAACAGATGTTCTTAAATATTTAGTTGTAACTGCCCAGTGTAAAGATTTTATTAAATTTTGTTAACCGTATTAAATTATAATTAATATAGGAAAGTCTCCTAGTGATACAATTTCTTTCTTTGTTTTTTGTTTTCCTGGACTTCAGTAGCTAATGATGTACATAGGGGCCTTCCTTAACTGGAATTGGAAGTGCAACTACTTTACGGGCTTATTGTAAGAACAAAATGGGATAAGGCATCATGAAAATACTAAAAAATGCAGATGGAGGAATGGATCATCATTTCATCTCTAACACTTGCATTAAGACTTGAGCCCCCAGGACATCATCAGTGCACTTGAAATGAAAACCAAGCACTAAGGTCTGCCAAGGAGGAGGGGCTTGGGCACTCAGAGTAGGAGAGTCAGCCCCCATTCAGGCCAGTTTGGCTGTTAGGAAACCTCTGAACTTAACCTTCTGGATGAGAGTGAAGAAGCTGTCAACTCACCTGTGACTTCTCAGCAGGTGAGACCTCTTGTAGGTTTCTCCAGTTCCTCTGCAATGCCCTTTTTTATCCTCTTCATTTATGGAGTTCTCATTTGTTCCCTGGTTCTTCTTTTTCCCTCCCGGAAAACTGCTTTTGAGGTTCAGGGGTTAGCATGAAAATATAACTTAAGGCAGAAAAAAAGGGCACACCCCTCCTCTCTATATCCTCACCCCCGGATTTATATGAAGGCCTGGTGACAGGGCTAATGCTTTATTGGACATCGTGCTTTATATTGTCATTGGATTTGCATAAGGGACTTTCCAGGATCCAAGTTCCTTTTGGGATTTTCATTCACATATTTGTTTTGCCCTTAGAAAGCTAATCACTATTCAAGTCACAGGGTGCTACTGAAAGGAATTGCTTTATAATGTATTTTGATAAGAAGAACCCTAGATTTGTTATAAATTCATCCATATATCTCTAAGATGAGAAGACAAAGGAGATTAAAATTGCCACTTCACATTGGAAATGATAGATCCAAAAGCTGGGTCTGTCAGCTAAACACTTATTCTGGTTATCTTTGATTCTTCTGTATATGTGGTTGTGCTAATGATCTCCATTTTCTTGTCATTTTGTGGGTTGAAACTAGACCCTTAATGTTGCTTTGGGGGGAATGTTTTGTTTGCTTCTCTGTATACACAAGGGGAGTTTAAGGAAGTGCAAATGACCACAATAATCAACTTTTGGCCTGTAGGAAGTATTCCAGTGATTAAAAGGAGGCAAGAAAGACAGTCTTGTACCTCACCAAGCCTCAGCCAGCCTGTCTCATTTCACTGCAAAGACTGAGGGGCTTTTACTTGGCTTGATGACTTTGAGTAGAGTGGAGAGACTCCATTAAACCTAAATTAATTAATTATGTGTGTGTGTGTGTGTGTGTGTGTGTGTGTGTGTGTGTGTGTGTGTGTTTACAGTTATAATTGGGTTCCCAAAGACATTCATGCCTCCAAAAAATCATAACCCATTATGTAAGCATAGGACTATACATTGAGGGGACCTAGGGGCTGGTAGTCAGAATACTGGGCTCTAATCCCATTCCTACCTTTAAACAACCTTTTCCTCTGTTAGTCTTGAGTGTCTGTCCTGTTTTTTTAAACCTAGGAAACGGTGATAGAAATTCCACCTATCTTATCTGAAGAGCACAAGAGATAAAAGTAGGTGAAAAGCCAATGGGAAGTTGAAAGGGAATTCATGCTGTCACTTAAGGTTAAAGAAGCGGAGTGTGGTGGCTCAACTGGTATAATCCCAGCTCTCAGGAAGCAAAGACAGAAGGATTGCAAGTTAAAGGCCAGCCTGGACTACATAGCAAGATTCTGTCTCAAAAACACCAAGCAAACAAAGAAAAGGGTGTAAGCATGCAGGTCTTAAGTCATTTGAGGATAAATGAGATTAATTAACAGCAAAATCTTAATATCAGGTCTATGGTATGTCTACTTCTGCAATTTCTTACCTCATTTCTGTTATTTATTTCATGCTGGTCTCAAAAGAAATGCCCTTTATCCCCATTATTGCTCTTGTCTTCCCTTCTCATTGCTCAGCTCCCAGAAATCAATTTATGGATTCCAAAGCTAAGGTGATGTGACTTAGTGGTTAGCCACCAAGTGTGAGCCTCTATCCACAGCTCCTCTGTCTAGATCTTGGCAAGGTGACTCTAGCCCTCTGGGGACCTCCAAAGATCAGAACTCACTCCTGAGATCTTGGCAAGATAGTTGCCTCTAGAATCCTTTATAGGAATGTTGTTTCCTTACAAAAAGGACAGCACGGAATGTTCCAAACCCAGGTTTCTTTAACTCTGCCTTATGAATTGTAACTTTCTCCTAGTTGTGTGTCACATGAATAGCTGCGAGATCCTTCAACTTGTTTCAAAGTCAGAGAATTGAGGGATAGAGTCTCCTACACAGACAATTTCACTCATGTCTACATCAGTTGTGTAATTTTTCATTTGCTTACAAGAAACTTTTATATTTACATAACTGTTATCCAAAAAATAAAACTTTCTGTTGGGGTGTGTGCTAGGGTTTGTAATCAAAGGGCTTTGTGCTTGCTAGACAGGCGCTCTACCAGTTGAGCCACTCGTCCAGACCTTTTTGCTCTGGTTATTTTGGGGATAGGGTCTCACTTGTTGCCCAGGCCAGCCTGGGCTCTGATGTTCCTGTTTTATTCTTCCCAACGAAACTGGGATGACAGGTACATGCCACCATGCCCAACTTTTTTCCATTGAGATGGGATCTCAAGAACTGTTTTGCTTGGGATAGCCTGGAACTGCGATCCTCCTGATTTCATTCAGCCTCCTGTGTAGCTGAAATGACAGGCACCCAGCAAAACTTTTTTTTTTTTTTATTATTCATATGTGCATACAAGGCTTGGTTCATTTCTCCCCCCTGCCCCCACCCCCTCCCTTACCACCCACTCCACCCCCTCCCGCTCCCCCCCCTCAATACCCAGCAGAAACTATTTTGCCCTTATCTCTAATTTTGTTGTAGAGAGAGTATAAGCAATAATAGGAAGGAACAAGGGGTTTTGCTGGTTGAGATAAGGATAGCTATACAGGGCATTGACTCACATTGATTTCCTGTGCGTGGGTGTTACCTTCTAGGTTAATTCTTTTTGATCTCACCTTTTCTCTAGTTCCTGGTCCCCTTTTCCTATTGGCCTCAGTTGCTTTAAGGTATCTGCTTTAGTTTCTCTGCGATGAGGGCAACAAATGCTAGCTAGTTTTTTAGGTGTCTTACCTATCCTCACCCCTCCCTTGTGTGCTCTCGCTTTTATCATGTGCTCAAAGTCCCATCCCCTTGTTGTGTTTGCCCTTGATCTAATGTCCACATATGAGGGAGAACATATGATTTTTGGTCTTTTGAGCCAGGCTAACCTCACTCAGAATGATGTTCTCCAATTCCATCCATTTACCAGTGAATGATAACATTTCGATCTTCTTCATGGCTGCATAAAATTCCATTGTGTATAGATACCACATTTTCTTAATCCATTCGTCAGTGCTGGGGCATCTTGGCTGTTTCCATAACTTGGCTATTGTGAATAGTGCCGCAATAAACATGGATGTGCAGGTGCCTCTGGAGTAACAGTCTTTTGGGTATATCCCCAAGAGTGGTATTGCTGGATCAAATGGTAGATCGATGTCCAGCTTTTTAAGTAGCCTCCAAATTTTTTTCCAGAGTGGTTGTACTAGTCTACATTCCCACCAACAGTGTAAGAGGGTTCCTTTTTCCCCGCATCCTCGCCAACACCTGTTGGTGGTGGTGTTGCTGATGGCTATTCTAACAGGGGTGAGGTGGAATCTTAGTGTGGTTTTAATTTGCATTTCCTTTATTCCAGCAAAACTTTTTAATCTAAGAAACCCTTAGGTGTTAATTCTAGATGTTAAGAGAGAATGCTATCATTCTCTCTTCTGCTTCTATAGAAACTGTTTGCTCTGCACAGCTGCCATCCAGTGTTCCAAAGGGAAGAAAAGCCAACAGCAAATTTACCTCCCTTTCAGCAGAGGAGGGAACACTTTTGATGGTCACTAATGGAAACTCTGTTCAGTCGTGTCCTACTTTCCATCCTTCTCTTTGTGTCTTTATCAAGTTAATATATGCTTTCAATTCTGGGTACCTTATTGTTCCCTGGTACGCTTTGATTCTATGTTCATTACCTGGTTATCATGGTCAGTTGTTCATGGAGATCATAATTCCTTCTTCATTATTTGCTGCATGTTACTTCTGCTGGTCACTTTGGCAGTTGTATGGTGGGCTTATTTATGTCCTCTTTTGCTTTTTTGTTATTTCTTTCTACCACGTTCGCATTTTCCAGTGCCAGCTTTGTAGGTCTAAATTTTTGTTAAGGAGATGTGATTTTTTTTGTTGGTTTTTAGTTAATACATTTTATTCTATGTTTTAGTCATTGCTTTATTATCTTAAATCAGTTTTATTTCTATGAATTGTATAAAGCTCTAGTAATTGTGTGGTAGTTCTTGGTGCCAACAGTATGAGTAGGAAAAGGCATAGTTGTAGTCAGAATAGCGTGCTGCATTATGGCATGTGAACTCATATATAAACATTTATTGAATGCCTTCTGTTTGTCACGCCTGGTGGTAGACCCTTGTGTATGTTGTCTTGCACAGGTTAGTTAATCTACTCTACAAATCAGGAAGTGAGAGGTTAAATAACATTTTCAAGGTCACATAACTAGAAATGACAGGGGTGGACTTCATCTAAGTCCAGCTAATTCTAAAGGCCTTTTTTTTTCCTCTCTCTCTCTTTCCTTTATGGTGTTTTTTCTTTGTGTATATAAAGGCTTTTTTTTCCAGGTACTTTAGAGAATATAAAATATGAATTACTGCTAACTTCCCACTAGAAGTTTGTTATTTGACATCATTTTGTTAGCTGATAAACCGACTCCTACCCTATCATCCTTGTCACAAAGCAGACCTTGGGAAATGGTATGGTTGTGGTCATTCTTGGGTCAGAGCAGCCATGACTGTCACCATCTCCTTCATAGGCACTGAGAGCCTGATACTGTAAATGTGGCTTTAATTGTGTGATATTATTTGTCCATCTATATAACCTGGTCATGTTAGGCATTAGCCCCAATATGTACATGAAAACCGAGGCCCAGAGAGGTAAGGTGATTGTCTATTTTTGCCTCAGCAACTGCAAGAAGACTGGACCTTTCTGGAATTCTCAGTTTTGGCTACACTTCTAAATACCATCATTAGGTAAAAAGATTTATTGTAGACATGCCCCAGTATATTAAAAAATAAAAACAAGAATAGGAAAAACAAAAAGTAAACAAGATAAAAATGCCTTAGCCCGGTGTGGTGGCACACTAATACCAGCACTCAGGAGGTTGAAGCAGGACAATTATGAGTTCAAGGCCAGCCTGGGCCTTGTACTCAAAAAAAGAAAAGAGCTCTGCCTACTCTCAGAATGAATTCTTAAGGATTTTAGGAAAACTGTGTAAAGATAAGTAGAGAGAGAAGGTCTGACTGTTTCTGTACTTTGATAGAAAATCTAGCTAGAGCTTTAGATAATGCTTTCTTTGCTCTCTATTTGGGGCAGCAGTGTGTGAATGAGCTGCTTCCCTTCCAAGAGAACCTTCTACTTGCCCTTTGTCTCAGGAAACCAGATCTGGGGCATTGCAGTGATCCAGTGGAAACTGACTTTCCTTTCCCTGCACTTAGATATTCTCCACCAGCCCCTGCCATCAGCCAGCCTTCTGTCATATGTACTGTGACCTTGTTGAGGCAGGAGGGGTCCATCTGCCTTTTGTTTAAGAAACAGAATTTGTTTGTGTGTTTTGCAGGCAGTGTATTTCTAAGACTCAGACAAGACTAAAGCACTGTTTATTCAAGGCGGGTGAAAGTTGTATCTTTGCACAAAAGAATGCACTGCATGAATGCCTGCCTGGATTCTAAAGGCAATTTATGACTTGTATCTGCTTTTGTCATTATGTAATGACTGCTCCATTTTATTGTTGAGCTGATTATCCCCATAATAGCTTTTCCATGTACCTATAAGCAAAGAATAGGTGGATGCCTTCTTGCAACCATTGGGGTTTCAGTGTGTTTAAGTTGGCACACAACTTTAAAGTCAAATGACACTCACTTCAGACAGTGATCTGTTCCTTAGAGAATGTAGGGTTTTCTACTTTCAAAAAGACTTTGATCCTAAATAAGGCACCTGAGAGATTTCTTTTTTAGTCAAGAGGAGCTGCATTCGAGTTATATGTAGAGAAATGACTCAAATGTTTGGCATCAGAATTTTTGTTTTATTTCCCGCTAATAACCTTGAAGACTAAAATGATTCCCTTAGTTTGAATTCTGTTTGGTTAGAGGCAAATTTTTTATGTTGATTGTTAATCCATCTTAGTAGGGCAAATCCCAAACATCTCGGTGATCAGGAATGTTTTGGTGGAGAGGAGAGGAGTTGGTAACATGATAATCTCAGTGACCAAAGTTCACAGCAGCCTCACTATTGGCAGAGCCAGTTGAATGCACTGGCTTTCCTCTCCTTCCACCTAACCAAGCAGCTCAGCAGTCAATAAAAGAAACAAGACAGAAACAGAAGGACGGAAAAGTTCGAAACTTGTCTTCATTTCCTAATAGTAGCCCAGTGAAAAGTGAGGTTCTGAAGTTGCCTTCTTAGAGCTGAACATGGCATGTTTCAGAGGAACTCACTTCATCTTCTCAGACTGCATCTGTGTGATGGAAGTAGTGCTAAGTTGAAAAGACAAAAAAAAAAATTGTGTCTTCCCCAAGCTAGTGGTTTTCTACCAAAGAGCAAACATGATTAGTGTAAAAGAATAATACTTCATGCTTTCTTAGGATGGCTGGCTACCCTAGGGTTTAGTAATGCATCCTTTTTCTGCATTTTTATTTCAGTATTTGGCCTTCCCAAAAACATTGTGGCAAATGAGATGAACTACAACCCATTTTTATAAATATCTGAAGGACAGATCAAATTCTCATTTTTGGCAGTAAAAGATCAAGACACTGTGTTTAGAAGATTCCTTGAATTTCCCTTTAATTTGTCCTTCCTCCTTTATAATTGTTATCTCTAAAAGTCTCCTTTTTTTTGTTTTTAAGCTCAGAGTTTCAGCTTCATTATTTATTAACATTCAGTATATGACATCTGTAACTAAATCAGAATAGAATTATTGCTCCAAAATGTGTGAAGCCCAATTTAAAATATTTAATAATTCCATTATA
This sequence comes from Castor canadensis, assembly GCF_047511655.1. NCBI lineage: Eukaryota > Metazoa > Chordata > Mammalia > Rodentia > Castoridae > Castor > Castor canadensis. Next base: position 154,248,156 of record NC_133392.1, on the reverse strand, counting down.
ATACTCTGAGGTTGTCACATAGATGTGAGAATTCGTATGCATATTTAAACCAATGAAACATCGCCATCCTCCTCCTCTTTCTCTTCATCATCATCTTCATCACTCTCCGAGTCATGCATCTATATATTGCTGGCACAGTGCCCGGCACATAGGGTGAGAATGACAAATGTTTTTGAAATAACTGAACACATAGGCTATGACTGATATTTGACACGACTTTTACGATGTGCAAAGCCGTTACTTCTAAAAGTGTCCATTTTGAAGAAATACTTCTCAGTCAGTATCATGCTTAAAAATCAGAAGGAGATGTGCAGAATGCAGCACATCTAATGCAGACTATTCTATGTCCATATGGAATAGGACTTTACATGTGCTATCTCATTCAATTTTCACATGAATGCCATAAGGAAGAAAATATTGTCCCATTTTAAAGATGAGAAGAGTGAGACTCAGGATTGGTTAGTAACCTTAACTGAAGTTTAGTAATTAGTGACTGTTAGCCAAAAGCTTTAGAAAAAAGCGAATTTGGGAGTTGGCAGCTATATTTTTCCTCCAAAACAATGCTTCTCAGGTGTAGTCCTCCACCATACCATCATAGAAGCAAAAACACAGGTGATTGCAAACATTTAAAAGTGAGGCTCAACTCTTGGGGATATACCCAAAAGACTGTTACTCCAGAGGCACCTGCACACCCATGTTTATTGCGGCACTATTCACAATAGCCAAGTTATGGAAACAGCCAAGATGCCCCAGCACTGACGAATGGATTAAGAAAATGTGGTATCTATACACAATGGAATTCTATGCAGCCATGAAGAAGAACAAAATGTTATTATTCGCTGGTAAATGGATGGAATTGGAGAACATCATTCTGAGTGAGGTTAGCCTGCCCCAAAAGACCAAAAATCGTATGTTCTCCCTCATATGTGGACATTAGATCAAGGGTAAACACAACAAGGGGATTGGACTATGAGCACATGATAAAAGCAAGAGCACACAAGGGAGGGGTGAGGATAGGTAAGACACCTAAAAAATTAACTAGCATTTGTTGCCCTCAACGCAGAGAAACTAAAGCAGATACCTTAAAAGCAACTGAGGCCAATAGGAAAAGGGGAACAGGTACTAGAGAAAAGGTTAGTTCAAGAAGAATTAACCTAGAAGGTAACACCCACGCACAGGAAATCAATGTGAGTCAACGCCCTGTATAGCTATCCTTATCTCAACCAGCAAAAACCCTTGTTCCTTCCTGTTATTGCTTATACTCTCTCCACAACAAAATTAGAAATAAGGGCAAAATAGTTTCTGCTGGGTATTGAGGCGGGGGAGAGGGAGGGGGTGGAGTGGGTGGTAAGGGAGGGGGTGGGGGCAGGGGGGAGAAATGACCAAGCCTTGTATGCACATATGAATAATAAAAGAAAAAGGAAAAAAAAAAGGCTCAATATAAGTAATACTAGGAATGATCCTTGATATCTCGGAGTTTGTGATTCATGTAAGGTAAGAATGTCTCATGAATAAATTAGATTAATAAAAGCTGGAAAAGTCAAGGAAGACAACCACTAGCTTGGGGAAGACACAGTTTTTTTTTTTTTTTTTTTTTTTTGTCTTTTCAACTTAGCACTACTTCCATCACACAGATGCAGTCTGAGAAGATGAAGTGAGTTCCTCTGAAACATGCCATGTTCAGCTCTAAGAAGGCAACTTCAGAACCTCACTCTTCACTGGGCTACTATTAGGAAATGAAGACAAGTTTCAAACTTTTCCGTCCTTCTGTTTCTGTCTTGTTTCTTTTATTGACTGCTGAGCTGCTTGGTTAGGTGGAAGGAGAGGAAAGCCAGTGCATTCAACTGGCTCTGCCAATAGTGAGGCTGCTGTGAACTTTGGTTACTAAGATTTTCCTAAAAGTCAAAATTGAGTGAATCTTGGAGAGACAACATTCTTTGGTGAGGATGTGATTTAGGAGAGAACAAAATATTTAGTGAGCACAAATTCATAGTATTACTAGTAATGACAACAGCCATTCATTTAGTGCTTATTATGAACTCACACATGTAATCATAGTTACCCAGGAGGTAGACCTTGGAAGAATTGAGGTTCAAAACCAGCCCAGGAAAAAAACTAGTGAGATCCCATCTCAACAGGACAAACTGGGTGTGGTGATACATGCCTGTTATCCCAGCTATCGGGAGGTGATAGGTAGATCTTGGTCAAAAACACAAGACCCTATATGAGAAATACCTAAAGCATAAAAGGGCTGGGGGCACTGTCAAGTTATAGAGCACCTGTCCAGTAAGCCTGAGGCTCTGAGTTTAAACACCAGTACCATCCCCATACCCCCCACAAAGACAGTTCAAAGAATTTTCCACTCATTCCTCACTTTAACTCCTTTGTGTTGTGCCTTGGAATGTGGCCTTTTCCAGTTGGAATTTACAGGATTTATAATTAACCTTTTCTATATGGGAATCCCTAATCTAGTGTAAAAGAGTTGAAATGGGAGAAAAGAGAGTTTTTGTTTTTCTAAATAGATGTTCATGTCAAAAGTATTTGTGTAGACTGACTGGTGCTACCTTCACCTGTGGGACTCAGGAGCTATTCAGATTTAAATCGTGTGGGATCTGCAGCCCCAGGGCTCTGCTCTGGCTCTTCCCCAGCAGAGCTTGCCTCGAGGAGGTGACCCTCAGCACCCCGTTCCTTGGAGTGTATGTGCTGAATTGAAGCTTCCTCAAGCTAGTCCTGAGCCTCATTACTTGAAGCACTTCTAAGCAATTAGGATGTCATTTGAAAATAATAATATTTAGCTTTTAGTGCAGAACACCTGAAACTAGGGACAATTGTATTTTCAATTAATGGCAGAAAATAAACTCATTCTCCCAAGTAGTCCCTTTCTTTCCTCCCCTTAGTCTTTCTCGTACAGCTTTTAAACTGGAGACATTTTCTGAGTTCTTCCAGCAGATTTCAAATGCTTAGCGATATTATTGCTTGAGTTAAGAAACCAGGTGGAGAATGTTGAGGACAATGTGTTATTCTGACGGCTTTATGGTTGGTTCTGTTTACCTGTTCTATGGTTTCTGTCCTGGAGGAAAGGGAAAATATAATTAACTTCATTCCTAATTAGAATATTAAGAATAATAATACCACCTTGCATTTATCTTTATTATGATGGTTGATGAAACATTTATATTTGACTCTTTTTGTAAGCCGAAACCCAGGCAGATATCAGCAGTAGTACTGCTACTACCACCATTTTACAGATGAAGACACTGAGACCCAGTGGAAGAAAGTAACTTGTTTAAAGTGGCCTAACAGAAGCTTCTTTGGACTTCTTCCTTGGTCTCCTGACTTCTAGAACCTTGCTGGATATTACTTCTTGACTTTTCCCTCAAACTATGGAAATGGACATCTCCACATTGTAGCTTCTACTGCCTCTGAGCCTTGTTTGCAAGTCCTCCCTGCAGAGTAGGCTTCAGACAGAGGTAGATAAAAATGTGGCTTTCCTCGTAGAGACTTCCTGAGTCAGGTATTAACCATGGCGCTATTATGTCCGATAGTTGGGAACTCACAAAGCAAATGAATGATGAGAATAATTCTTGGAGCAAAATTTTGTGGAGAAAAACTGAAGAACATTACATTAAGCAATTTCTACAATGTTAGTGGATGGGGAAATCACGATAAGTGAGACCATGGAAGAAAAAGGGAACAAGTCTAACAGACTGGCCTTTTCTTTGCCTTTCCTCTAGCTAGATGGTATGTCCAGAAGTGATGATATGAGCACTCAGTTGACCAGAGAAGTACTGCAGAGGCACATCACACTCCTGTCCAACAGGCAGATGGGAAATGTGTTATCTCTTTTCCATTTCTATGAAGTAGGAACTTTCTAGTTGTGAGGAAGGTGGAAATAAGCTCAAAAACTAGGAAGCTCATGGAATCAGGAGAAAGCAAGAAGAGAATGGTAGAAAGCTGACTGTCCAGATCATTCCTAGTCACGCTTGTTCTCCCCTCTTCTCGCTCCTGTGCTCAGAATCATGCCTCAATTGTTTGAGATATCCTTCGCCCATCTCCGGCCAGAAGCTCTGTGTTTGTAAGGGCCAGCCCAAATATCACGAAGAATGTGCCTTTTCCCCACTCCGAGTTCCTGTGGCACTTCTTGCTTCCATTACGACAGTGGCCACATTTCCTTGAATCATAACCAGTTGTGCACATGCCTCCAGCATCCAACAGACATCTTGGCCAGTTAGGTGCTGGGTGCTATGGAAGATGCATAGGAAAGGAAGATGTCACTTTTTTGTGTGTGAGAGACATGGAACACGTGAGGCAGATGTGGACTAGGGGTCCATGCAGAGGACTGAGTTATGCAGCAGGGATCTGTGTGGACTCTGGGTGGTCATGTGACAGAAGTACTATGGGGGCTATGGTCAAGGACACTATTGTGTTTCTCAAGGATGAGATGGCCCTGAGGAACTGTGGAATGCAGTGTCTGTTTATTCCTGTGCATCTCAGAGTAGACTTAATGCTCCTGGAGGGCAGGATCTTATCTGACTTTTTTTTTTTTTGTCAATTTCCCTGGTGACTAGCCATAAATCTTTATTATAAGGAAAATGGAAGTGATCCAGGTTTTATCCATGTGGACTGCCTTATATAGCTCAGTGTGTTCACCTGGTATACAGTCAGGAAATAGTTGTTAAATGAAATATCTGCTTGGTTTTTATTATCTTTTTTCTGTTTCTTAATATGAAATAAACAATCTTTTTGAAAAGTTTACTTACAGGCTAGGGGTGTTGGTCAAGTAGTAGAGTACCTGCCTAGCAAATGCAATGACCTGATTTCAAACCCCAGTACTGACCCCCCAAAAAAAAAAATATATATATATATATAGTGTGTATATATATATATATATATATATATATATATATATATACACAAACACAACTCTCTGCTCCAAACATATCTGTGAACTGATGGATAGCCAAAATCATGCTATCGAAATAGAAACAGGGCACTTGGGATGCTGAGGTCATGAGTTTGAGGCCAGTCTGTGCCATACAGCATGCCTGTCTCAAAAACAACCAGAGGAAAGCAGGAAGGGAGGGAAAAGAAGGAAAGGAAGAGAAAGGGAAATAGAGGAGGGTGTTGACTTTCAGAATCCATGCCATCCCTCAGTTCTTGCATAGCACTAGTGAGTGACAGATGCTTATCAGACACTGGTCTGAGCCTAAGGAGGCCAGGTGAGCACAGCTGGACCAGGCCTCAATTGCCTTAAGGTGGTGGTAGGAAGCCTTGGGAGACTTACAGGGGAAGGAGAGGCAAACCCAATCCCTCTTAATATAATGAGTTAAAGTAATATTTATGGAAAGTATCTGTTTGCTTTATTAGAGGAGAATGTTTAAGTAAACATTTCCTGAAAGCGCTTAGATTTCTATAATAAAACATTAATTTAGAGGCATTAACTTTCAGTATTTTCACTAAAATGAAAATTAAGCAGAAAATGTTTCCAAAACCAGCCCATTATTTACATTTTGTTGTCTTTGTAACGGTCAAGCAGGGTGTTGTGGCTGTTGGGGTTATCTTCTCTTTAATGGTAACTTGGAAATGTGCAAGGATCATGCGAAAGTTATAAATAAGAGGTGCTAATGGCTCCTCGTAGTCTTGTAGAAATTCAACTTTTGTAGTGTGTTCTTTTTGTTTTTGTACTGGGGTTTGAACTCAGGGCCTACACCTTAAACCACTCCACCACCACTTTTTGTGATGATTTTTTTCCAGATTGGGTCTCTCTGACACTAACTGCGATCCTTCTGATCTCTGCCTCCTGAGTAGCTAGGATTACAGGTGTGAGCCACGGTGCCCAGGTATATAGCATGTTCTTCATATCATTTGATCTTCACAAACTTAAACATCAAAGAGTCAAGTAGTATCCCCAGATGAAGAAATTGAGTCAGAGTGCAGGTAATTGGCAGAAGAGGAAGAGACCATAGATCACACTGATGCTTCTTCCTCTGGAGCCAGAGTATTTTCACATCTGTGGGATCACAGAGCCTTGCCTCATCCCTGTGGGGCCAGTAGGGTGGTGTGATCATCACTTTCTTTTTAGTGACAGGAAAGTAAGTCACATGGGTTAAATGGTCTTGCCAAGACCAGGCAGTCATTGTTGGACCAAGGCTTATATCTCCAAGCCCCTCCTTTTCCCACCTGACTGAAACCTTCTGAGAGGAGAGTCGGAAGAGTGACTTACATAGGCCAACAGCTTTGGAAAGTCTAGCTTCCAAGAGGGCCTCCCTGTCCAGCAACAATGCTGTGTTATGTGAGGGTGGCTTGTAAAAATCTCAGTTCACATGAATCTCCAGTCAAGTCATCAAGGAATAAAGCAAAAGGTGCAAAGCCAGACAGATTCTAGCAGTCTGTTCTAGGGATGTTACTGGCCTTTTGATCTTGTGTCTGGTGGTGTGAGCAAGTGAAGTTTGTGGATTACTACAGAATAATTGCCAGGACAAGTCAATTAAGTTAAATTAATCAATTGACAGGACAAACTAAGGTGCCTCAGTGAATAAGTTATATGGGCAGATAAAGGTTCATGGAACTAAACAGAGGAAGAACTTGCTATTTTTTCTCTGTAGAAGATAAATTGTACAGTGAGCCATAGCTAACTACTAGTTTTTCATTAAAAAAAATGAGTTCAGTGAAAAGCCCTGTTTTACTATTTCACACAGTAGCACACGTCTTGTATTCTTCCTCAGATGTCAAACCAAGTCTTCTCGCTTACTCCCACCAAACATGCAAAGTCTGCTTTTCTCAGATTTGGTCTCTTAGTACCACTTCTGACACTTTCATAGACACTTCGGATAGCATCTTTCGGAAGGAACATCAGATTATAGGTGGGTAACAGAGAGTCCCAGTGAGCTTCTCACCTCCAGTTAGTTACAGGGGCAGTTTTTAAATGCAGGCCCTCTGGCTACAGGGAGAATTGTCCTTGAGACTAGGAGGCAGCTTGTACCTGCACTGCCTGCTACTTGTCCTTTAGAAGTGAGGGAAAGAAAAGTAATGGGGCCAGAGCCCTGATGTTGTGGGGATTTTTATCTGTTTACATGTCTGTCTCCCACACTAGGGAGGACAAGGGACTGAGTCTTCTTCCTCTTTATGCTTTAATCTCAAGCACTGTGCCTGGTGTGGAAAACACCCTGGAGGGTTTGTTGTGCTCAACAGTCTGCTTTGTGTAAAGGTCAGCTCACCTGCATGGGGAGGGAAGCAGAGCTCTTTTGAAGCACGCCCTATTTCATTAGTCTTTCAACAGGATCTCATCCAGCCAGTAAACCCATGCACAATGGTACCTCCCCTGAAAACAAAGCAAGATATCCCCCAAGAAGCACCTCAGAAACCACTCTAATTAGAGATAGAACACAGTTGCTGAGACAAGGCAGAGATAAAACTCTAATAGACACATAGCTAGCTGTTGGTGCCAAAATTAATGGAACTGTTAGTTAAAATGAATCTTTAGGGTTTCTCTAAATTTCATATATTCGGCTACATTTTATTATTATAATTGTTGTCATTGAGTTCCTTCTAAAGTCTGTGAAGAAAAGAGAGATAGAACCTTCAGCGGTGATCTAACCCTGGGAAGAAGTGGCTGCTTGACCTTCCTTAGTGCACACTGCACATGTGGACGTGTTTGCATGCCCGATGTCCAGAAAGCCCAAAGGAACCTGAAGGTTTTGTGCTTGATAAGAACACTTGTGTGATCTGAACTCTGGGCCTCTTCTGAATCCTCCTTCTAGAAGGAGTTACCTGTGCTGCTCCAAAAAAGTGCTGGCGATGGGAGTCTGCTCAGTTTACAGCATAGTCTCCTCTGCTGACTGTGTGGAAGGCTCTGGAGGGCTCTCTGGTGTCTGTGCAGGAGCCAGGTGTGGGGGCAGAGGGAGCCATGACAGGCTGGATACTCCTCACATGGATTCAGCCTGGGGGAGAAGGGGAGCAGTCACTGTTGAGCCACACTGTCCTCACTAGAAGCTGCTTGAAACCTTTGCTTTGAACACTGTCAAAGCAGCAGGCCAAATGGTGACTGAGTCCTGACCCCTCTCCAGGTGGATGAACAGCATTCTTGATTGCACCAAGTCTGCCTCAGGGTCCTCATTTGAATTCACCTGAACCACCCCCTACTCAGGGAGCCCCTCCATGGCCCGGCAGAGGTGCTTTGTCAAAGCAAGATTACAAAGAGTTAACACTTTTGCTTTTTCCGAAAGTTATCTGTGAAGAGTATTAGTTGTTTAATAAAGCGTGCCTGCCCTCCGAATGAACCCGCCAGTGACTCTGCAGCTGGGGTCATTCCAAGTTCACTCGGTGGACTTTTGACTGCCTCTGTGTCTGTGAAAACAGTCGGCAGCTCCTGCGGGGATCATTCACTCAGGCCCGTAACACAAAACTATTGCCAATGGGCACCTGCTGGGCCAGGTTCCCAGGAGGGCAGGAGGAAGGTACCAAACTCCTCAGGCATCTCTGGAGATAGGAGCAGCAGCGGCTCTGGGATCTGCTCATCTGCCTGCCTGAGATCCACTGAGGCCTGGCCTGCCTGTGTCAGGAGTGTTAGGCAGCTCTCTTGGGGAGCATGTGAGCTGATTAAAGGCCTTCGACAAAGAGGAGGAGGAGGAGAGACAGAGATAGAATGAGGAGGAAAAAAAGAAATAGAGAAGAAGGAGGAGGTAAAACACAGAGACAGAGGAGGAGGAAAGAGACAGACCCAGAGACAGAAGGAGGAGGAAGAAAAGAAATTTGGAGTGCATTCCCCAAATTTCCAGTACAGTCTCAAAATAGAGGAAAATAAATTAGTCTCAGGATTTGGTTATTTCTAATCTTAAATTGTCATCCATTCTGCCTGAGACTATTACTTATTGGTTTAACTGTTCTATTATGGAATTCCACATACCATTAAAGACAGACTGCCATGTTTTCCCTGAAAACACCCTGTTGTTGAAATACTGTGGGCCAGTAGATTGCATTTTGCACATTTCCCCACCTCAGGGTAAAACACAGGTGGATACTAAGTACCTGTGTTCCACACATTCCCCTTTTTCTTGGAAAATCAAGCTGCCATCTCTAGAGGATGTGATAGGGATGAGTAACTTGATACATGGTGTGTACTTTTGAATTTTAGCTGCAGAGATGGTGGCAGCTTGGCAACTATGCTTTGAAACTGCCAGTGCCTGCATATTACATCTTCCAGTCACACCCACTCCAGAAAAGACATGTCATTTGAAAAATGTTGGATTTTCCTGCTCTTTTGTTTATTTAACCTATGTATTTCCTGCACCCCCAACAAGCAGTCAATTAACTTATTTATAGGCTTAGGGTACTTTTAAGTCTGTGGGATTTTCAGCTGTGCCTGCATAATGATACATTTTTAAAAGGCTGTTTTGTTCCCACAAAAGCTCAAGCCTTTATTATGTACTTCTGGTCCATTTCACATAAATTTGTCTCTGTGCAAAGAAACATTTAGATTAATCTTCTACTACATGGTAACAATCCTAGGAAATTCCAGTCAAAAGCCAACAACCTGTTTCCTTCATTCTCAACTGTGGCAGTATCTGACTTTCCATGTGTCCTGATAAGAAGAGACAACAATGTTAATTTTGTATTTCCTTGGCTTTTGTCTTCCATAGTTTGTTGCTAACACTGCCCAGGCAGCTTGTGTACTGTATGGAATGTGGAGTGTTAGTATATTTTTACTGTGTTTGTGTATTAATGGTATTTATCCTTATTCCTCAGTATTGTAAAAACATGGGATACACTGATACTCATTGCACCATTGAAGATGGTCTTGAGTTTAACCTGGTAGTGGAATGAGTCTCTATTAAAACAGCACTAGCTGGGCTCGGGGTAGCTCGGTAGTAGACAACTTGCCTAGTGTGTGCAAAGCCCTGGGCTTAATCTTAAATGTTAAAAAAAAAAAAAAAAAGGGAGGCGAGGGTGGATAGAAATTAATGTTTATTGACTGCTTCTCAGTGTGCCTGGTACCATTCTGAGTCTTTGCACAAACTGATTTGTTTAATCCTCGTAATGATCCTCTGAAGTGATCATTTATAAATTAGGACCTTGAGGCTCAGAGAAATCAAGTAATTTGGTCAAAATTAGGAAGAGGGCTGTGCCAAGAGTCTAGATTGCCTGATTCAGAGCCCATGTTCTTAGCCTTGGTGCAAAGGTTGCACTCTTATCTAGTAGGCTTCATCCCTGGCCCTCTCTGCAATTCATATTTGTAAGAATTGACCATGTAAGGCTGTATTCTCAAGGGGGTACAGAGAATTTGAGCCACAGTTTAAAGTCATTTCCTGTAGTGCCCTCTTGTATAATTAGCGCTTATAGATACCACATAATCTGAGCCAAAGCATGCAGCAGGAAACCAGGAAATGATTCTAACCGACCTGAGACACTTAGTGAAGTGAAAGCATTTTAAATTTGTCCCAGCTCCATGCGCAGAGCTGACAGAACAAAGACGAGAAAAGTTTCACTTCATATTAACAGATCTATTTATTGTATCTATCCAACTAGTTGACAACCTGTATGTAGTCAGCTAGAAATGGCAGGATCTGTGCTAAGACACCAGGGAAACAATCATGAATAAAAGTCTTGTCCTCTCGGGGTCACCAAGCAGCAGGGGAGAAGGTCATTGGAACTAAATTGTGCAGTGTTCTGGGTGCCCAGCTGAAGGCCGCTGAAGTTCCAGTAGGGGCCTACACAGAACGAGGAATACTAGGGCTAGATCTTGAAGTCCAAGGTGCTGCTTACCACGTGGATAAGAGCTAGTGGGGGACAGGAGGAGACACAGGACAGAGCTTGGGGTGTAAAGCTATAGGACTTGGAGGAGTTCATTGGCACCAGAGCCTGGGGGAGGGCCACTCAGGCAGATGGTCTAGTCAGGAGATGACTGGCTCAGTTCGCATCTCCTCCCCCATGATAAGTGAATGTAAAGGGAAGAGACTTAACTGAATATTTCTCTTTTTTGAGCCTAGCATTGCCCTGGTGTGACTATGAACCACATATAGAAAATGATAACTTTTTGGTTTTGCAAGTGTTTTTGTGTATATGGGTAGAAAGTTACACTTTCATAGAGAAAGGCAACACAAACAAAAAAGGCATCCTCCCAGACCCTGGGGTGGGGCAGGGGCTGGGGGGCAACTCAACTTTTTATGTACCTGAGCAAATAAGCTCATTTGCTATAGTAGATCACAGGTTTCCCACACTGTCCCTTTCTGGCCAAAGTGGCACCATTTGTGCTTAGACCTGGTCTTCCTTGGTACTGATCTTAACCAGCCCTTCTATCCAACACAGCAGAAAAATTCACCCTCCCAAAGTCAGAGCCAACAAACTAAGGGTCCTTGCTAAAAGCGAAAGGAGGCCTTCGGACCTGGCTTGAAGCAGCCAGCCTGGGAAGGTGGGAAGATGAGAGATAGCAGGTCCATTTTCAGCTGTGCTATGCTGTTCTGCATAACTTGGAGCTCAGTAGGTGACATGTTTGCCATGATTTTCAATCAACATTTCGGAAAATTGTCTGAGCCCATTTGACCAACCATTAAACTTTCTGATGATTTTTTTTAAACTCATAGTTAAACTAGATATGATCTCAATTTGAGAGGGATGAGCATATTACATGTTCAGATTTTTTTTATGGCTTCTACCCCCACCCTCCCTGTCCCATCCATTCCAGTTGGTAAATTTTTCTCTGGAAATCCCTCCTTTCCCATTTCCACTCAAGGCAGCTAACAATATCCAAATTTTGATTGGCACTTTAGTTTTCTGTGATTGGATTAAAAGAGGACATTTACCTTGAGGCAAACATGACTACTGTTTTCTGCACATGTTAAGGCTAAGGCAAGATCAGCTTCTATTGATTTCTGGAAACCTTTGAGCCTTGATGTTTTCCAGCTGCTCATAATCATAGTGCTGGGTGGAATTTCTCCAGTCTTGGGATGGGAAATAGATGATGTCCTTGAGTAAGGGTTGAACTTAGGTTGGGTTGCTTGGCATACATGGTGAAGAAAAGATTCTTTGTGCAAACCTGTCGGAATGCCTATCAGGATGGAGTCCTTGTCCCTGGCTTTCTCTACCCACCTTGTTGTATGCCTACCCCTGGCATCAAAAACTTGAAAATTTGTGGCTGGCCACTTGTGCCCTGAACTTGGTAGACTGAATCACGGTTACAAGACTTGGAGAATTTGCATATGCTGTAGATTGAATGTTTGTGTCTTCCCCAAATTTGTATATGGATATCCTGACCCCCAAGGTGCTGGTGTCGGATCACCTTGGAAGGTGATCAGGTTAGAGGGTAGCCCTCACAATTAGGATTAATGCTTGTTTTGAGTCAGGGTCTCACTATGTGACCCGAACTCATGAGATCACGTGATTCTCCTGCCTCAGCCTTCCTAGTAGCTGGGATTGCAGGCATGAGCCACTACACCTAACTGGATTAGGGCCCTTTTAAAAGAATTTGGAGAGGTAATTCACTTCTTCCATTGTGTGAGGTTATAGTGAAAAGATGGCCACCTAGGAAGCAGGCCTTCATGAGATACCAAGTCTGCTTTTACATTGACTTTGGATACTCTAACCTCAGCACTGTGAGAACTAAGTGTCTCCTGATAATAAGTCACCCAGTTAATAGCTTTTTGTTATACTAGTCCAAATGAACTAAGCATATGATATAAGATGTTGTTTCTTTCCTCTTTTCTTGATTTCTTCACACATGGCTTATTTCTTCTTTCCATTCATCCTTCTCTGTTCAGTGGGGGAAACAGTTTTGTACAGGGTAGGTACTCATTTACCAGGGGAGGTTGGCCTCCTACCTCCTCCTCTCGAACCCCAGACTCCAAAAGTTCTATCGTTTGGACATTTTCACAGTAGAGCCAACTGCCAAGGATATTCTCATTTGCTTTTCTCTCCACAGACAATTCCTGGCCAACTAACTGTGCTTTGGATGTCTGTGTTCTGAATCAGAGCTCAAAGCTTGAAATGTAAAGAGCCAGTCCTGTGTGCCAGGCCAGTGCTGAGCACTTTTTACCATTCTCTTTTTCTGCTAGCTGCTCAAATACCCTGGAGCTGCCCCTGACACCCTGACACATGTCTAGACCATAATCAGGTCTCACCAGCTGTACCAAAATCTTAACATAGCTAATGGCACAGCATTTTTAAAAAAGCACCGTTTTCTGAAATTCAGAATTTCAAGTTCAGATGATTGAACAATCTTTTTGGTCATTTGTTCCCAAAGCTATCTGGGTTCATTCTGTTGCTTAATGGGAAGACCCACACACATCATTTCCAACATCAGATAAGAGCACTGTTAGTCCATAAGTTGGTACATCCAAACCTGTGTCAGGCCCTATCCATAGCATGGGAATACGGTGGTAGACAAGATAGGTGTCACTCCCCTTTGAACTAAAGGTTATTATCAGCAAATCTCTAAAGAAGATTTAATTTTTTGTTTGGGGGATTTTGGGAAAAAGAAAACACTTTCCAAATTTTCTTTTTTTTTTCTTCAAAGTTCTGAAGTTCATTTTAAATCTATTTTACCAACTTAGAAAGTTTGTGGCAGTTATCTTAAGATTTAAGAACACCCAAGCAGAGAATTCTTGTTTTTCTGTCTCTGCTCCTTTGTTAGACACTGCAGTCATTAAAGACTCTCTGGGAGACTCCACTATTGCCCATTAGCAAAGCCAAGGTGCCACACACTGCCAAACAACAGGCAGCTGTGTCGTCCAGGGGCCTCCAGCTCTGTGGGTTCCCTCTTTTTTCCCCAATTCGTCTTGGGCTCTGGGTGATTCTGTTTTTCTCTCTAGGTGCTGCCCTTCTTACCTGCAGCTAAAGAACAAGTGCCATCTGCTTACCTAGGAGAGGTGCCAAGTGGTCTGTTGCCAGTGGTCACCGGGTACATCCCCTGTCTTTTCAGTCATGCCCCGGCCATGGGGTTGAGTGACATGCTTTTGAGCCCTGCTTTACTCTGGTGGGGGGAGGCGTGGGGAGGAATGGATGGAACAGTAGCTTGAATTGGGGAGAAAGCTAAAGGAAGGCACTTTTAAGATTGTGGACATTTAATTATTTTTGTAAGTTTGAGAGGGAGAGGCCAGAAAAGGTTAAAGATATGGTGGAGGTATACCCAGGGCAGGGTTTTAGCACAGAAAACGGGTCTGCATTTAGGGAGAAGTCATCCCAGTTACTCAGCTCAACATGAAAGGGTGGAAATGGGACTTGCCAGTGGAGTGTGGTGATGTCCACCTATAATCCCAGCACCCAGGAGGCTGAAGCAAGAGAACGAGATTGAGGCAAGACCTATCTCAAAAAATAAAACAAAACAAAAACACATTGGGGGTGGTTCTTAGTGAACAGAATCTATCCTTTGTGTGAAGTGGAGGTGGGGTCAGGTTGTAAAGAATTGAAAAGGAAAGCAAAGCAAGTCCTTCTAGCACTCCCACAGTCTTCCAGCACTGACCTGGGTGGATAGGGTACAAAAGATGACCAAAGTGGCCCCCATTCTTAGTACCTGAACTCAGCTTTTAAGCCTAGCATGCAGTGCAGATTTGGCAGAACACAGATAGAAATGCAGAGCTGCAAAGCAGTCACATTGGAAGTAGTAAAGAAGGAGTGACTGGCCCTGTGGGTCTGTGAGCAGGGAGAACCTGGAGTTGAGAGGTCATGGATTAGTAGCATCCTGCTGGATGCAGGAACAACCAGGCGGTAGCTGCCATAGGTGTGGCTCTGATATTAACTGTCTACTCACCTCCTAGGTATTTCATCTTGAACAAGCCGTTCGTCATCCAGACCCCTAGGCCTTTCATCCAGTCTCTGCTCAAGTGAATAACAGTCATGTGATCATCCAGATATAAAGTCTACATAGAAGGAATTAGCTGAAATTTAAGATTCTGTTATCTCCTGAGTTTAACTTTATAATCTGTGTCCCTACACATAGTCAGACCTCTAAACATGCACTTTCCAACTAACAGAAATATATCATGAGCCACATATGTAACTCAAAATGTTCTCAAATCACACTAAAAAAAAAAGAAACAAGTGAAATTATTTTTAGTGTTTTTATTTAACCTATCATATTCAAAATATGTTCAT
Source organism: Castor canadensis (assembly GCF_047511655.1). NCBI lineage: Eukaryota > Metazoa > Chordata > Mammalia > Rodentia > Castoridae > Castor > Castor canadensis. The sequence goes on along the minus strand of NC_133392.1, from coordinate 154,233,072 downwards.
TTCAATATTTAATGAATAATATAAAAATAATTGAGTTTTGCATTCTTTTTCATCTTTGAATTTCAATACATATTTTATACTTATAGCATATCTAAATTAGTACTAAACATTTTATTTATTGATTGATTGATGGTACTGGGGTTTGAACTCAGGGCCTGCACTCTGAGCACTCCACCAGCCCTTTTTTGTGTTGGGTTTTTTCAAGATAGGATCTCTCAAGAACTGTTTGCCCAGGCTGGGTTCCAATCATGATCCTCCTGATCTCTGCCTCCTGAATAGCTAGGATTACAGGTATGAGCCACCAGCTCCTGGCTGTACTAAATATTTTAAATGGTCAGTAGCTGCCTGTGATGTGAGCTCAACTTCCTGTACTGTGTAGCTGTAAACTAAGAGATGAAGCTATAGTTAGATGATGTGACCTTTTGTTGTATGTCTGAGCAGGCAGGTTTCTGCTCTCTGGTCTCTGGTGAACTTCTTGGGACATATAATCCATCCTGTCCCTGTGTACTTCCTGGTCCACATCTCATCCTGTGCTGAGTGATTTGTTTCTAACACTTCCCTTGCTTTTAATGGAGAAGGAAAACATGGACTGGAGAAAGAATTTTTATGCAGTTTGATTTTGTCCTCTAGTGTAACCTCCAGTGAGAGGCTGTCTACATCATTCCTCCAGACTATAAGAAAAAGATTTTTCCTTTTTTGATTTTCATTCATTATTGTTGTACTGTGGGTGCATTGTGACATTTACAGAAGTTCTTACAATATATCTTACGTTCATCCCTCTGTCATTCTTCTTTACTCCTCCCTCCACTTCTGGGATAGTTTCATCAGGTCTTATTTTTCCATTTTCATACGTAACTACATAGTATCTCCACCATATTCACCCTCCTACATCCTTTCCCCACATCCTCCCCCTTCCCACTGGTACCTGCCCCAGACAGGACCTTCCTGTTCTCTGTTTTGGAAAAAAGACATTTTTTGTTTGTATAAGATAGCTATACAGGGAGTTTCATTGTGACACTCTGTACATATGTATTATAACCCAAATTAGTTCACCCCCTCATTTTTCTCCATTCTACTTTAGTCCTCTCCTTATGGTGATTTCAGCAGATTTAAAAATTCTATATTCATTCTTGTATAGGAAGTACATCAACCATATTCACCTTTTTAACTGCTTTCTTTTACCCTCCCCCTCTTGTATATGACCTTGCCTTAGCATGACCCATTTGTCATAATATTGCTTGTTTGTATTGGGTCTATATTCCACATATTAGAGAAAACATGGCCTGAATAACTTCATGTAAGATGATCTTCTCCAGTTTCATCCATTTACCTTCAAATGACAAAATTTTATTCTTCTTTATAGCTGAATAAAATTCCATTGTATATAAATACCACATTTTCTTTACATTGCTGTTTTTTAAATAATAGGCAGCAAATTATTGAGGTTTTTTAAGCTTGTTTTCTTTCTTCCTTCCTGCCTGCCTGACAAAATTCAGAAAACATTCTGTCTGTGATATTTTTGCCTATTGTAATATTTTAAATACAGGCAAGATTTTCATGAAGTTTGATTTTAAAGATGAATACTGCCTTAAGTATTCCATAAATATTTTTTCAATTTTGCACGTGTCGGTCAATAGTGCATTACATGGTACAGATTCAGGTTAAAGACCAATGAAGTGAGCAGTCCCTCGTGTTGGTGGTCAGCCCACTATAGAATGTGCCCGCATTGGGGCGGCCTCCTGACCACACCCCTTCCTTCACTTCCTGCCCGGAGGTCATCACTGTCCTGGCTGCCGTGTTAATCAAGTCTTTCTATTTCATACATAATTTTGACATATTTATATGTTTCACCAAACAATGTATTTCTTAGTTTTGTATGTTCTTAACTTTTACAATAAAAAAAATACCAAGTATGTCCTTTTCTGATTTTTTTTTTTCAACTCAACATTATACTATTGAGATTTGCCATGTTAACATATAAAGATGTAACCTTTTGGTTTTGTTTTTCCTTTTTTATGGAACACTTCACGAATTTGCGTGTCATCCTTGCGCAGGGGCCATGCTAATCTTCTCTGTATCGCTCTAGTTTTTTAGTGTATGAGCTGCTGAAGAGAGCACAAGATGTAACTTTTTCATTTCCACTGCTACTTAGTATTCTATTATAAGAATGTGTCATAATTGATCTATTTTATCATTAAATGTTTGGACCATTCCACATTTCAGAGGTTTTTCCAGAATGAACTGATGTTGCAAACATTCTTTTCTTTTTTTTTGGCAGTACTAGGTTTGAACCCAGTGCCTCATGCTTGCTAGGCAGGTGATGTACCACTTTAGCCACACCCACACCTCCAGCCCTCGTGCAAATATTAATGTTCATGTTTCCTAGAGCACATATACAGGAGTCTCTCTGTTATGGTTTAAATCTGAAATGTTTCCTAAAGGCTCAAGTGCTGAATGCTTGGTCCCCAGCTGGTGGTGCTACATTGGGTGGTGGTGGAACTTTGGGAGGGTGGACCTAGCTGGAGGATTTAGGTCACTGGGGTGTGCCTTTGAAGAGCACATCTTACCCTTGGCCCCTTTGTGTTGCTCTCTGCTTCTTGTCCACCATGAGGTGAGCAGCCTCCTCCTCCATTCGCTCCCACCGCCATGATGTTCTGCCTCACCGTGGGTACAGAACCAGTAGAGTCAAGGACTATGAACCGAACCCTCTGAAACTGTGAACCAGAACAAACTCTTCCTCTGCTGTTTATGTCAGGTATTTTGTCACAGTTACAAGAAAGTCTGACTAATACATTCTCCATTACAAGAGATCAGTTACTTGGTCATAGAGTATTTGTCCTGTCTTTTTTTCTTTTTATTTTTTTTCATGCATATCAGACAATTGCAAGGTCACTATGACATTTTACTACTATTTGCCTTCTCAAATACTACCAGGTAGTATTTTAATTCTATTTATGTTTCACCCTCATAGACTATTAAATTTTTTATTGTTAAACATTTGGACCATTCCAGAGGTTGGTTAGCATGAACTGATGTTCATGCATTTTTTTCTCCCTTCTCTCCCTCCCTCCCTCTTTCTCTCCCTCCCTTCCTTCCTTCTATAGAACTGGGGTTTGAACTTAGGGTCTCACACTTGCTAGGTAGGTACTCTACCACTTGAGCCACACCCTCAGCCCTTTTGGGCTTTGATAATTTTTCAGATAAGGTCTCATATTTCTACTCATGCTGACCTGGACCACAGTCTTCCTATTTGTGCTTCCTATGTAGCTGGAATGACAGGTGTGCACCACCACATCCAGCTATTTGTTGATATGGGGTCTCACTAACTTTTTGCCTAAGCTGGCCTCAAACCACAATCCTCTCAGTCTCTACCTCCAGAGTAGCTGAGATTACACATGTGAGCAACCACACTTAGGTTACTTTTCGCTTTAAATGCTCACTACTCACTTAGATCTATGCACAGGTATTTATCTTGTCTGTTGTCATTCAGGCTTGCTTCTGAGTCATCTTCCTTCCTAGCCAGAGAACTTTCTTTTGTTGGTCTTCTGATGATGAATCCTCTCAGATTTATTTTTCTTAAAACATCTTTATTTCACCTATTTTTGGAAGATATTTTTACTAAGTTTAGAATTGTAGATTGGCAATTTCTTTGACCCCCTTTAATGGTATTGTTTCATTATTGTTCTGTCATTTTCTTGAAATAGCTGTCTGTATTATTGTTCTTCCTTTGATGGTAATATATCTTCTTTCCTTTGACTGCTCTTCAGACTTATTCTTTGTCTCTAGTTTTTAATGATAATATACTTTGATATCGCTCTGTTTGGGATCTGTACACCTTCATAAATTCGTAGCTTGATGTCCTTTGACAGTTTGGGGAAGTTCTTGGCCGATGCCACTTCAAGTATTTTCCCCCCCTGCCCCGCCGCCTTCTCTCTCCTGTAATTTCAGTTACTGGGACCTTTTGATTACATCCCACATGCTTCTCCTATTTTCTGTGATTTGGTCTTCCTTCATGCTTTGATCTGAATATTTTTGCTGCCTTATTTCCCACTTCACTGAGTGCTCTGTCTACTCTGCTATCCATCTATTAAAATATTGATTTCAGTTTTTTGGCAAAATTCTCCATCTTTTAATGCAGTTTTTGAAGATAGTAATCATAGTGCATTGGTAAGTGATCTGTTTTCTTTTTCTTAGTTTTTGTCATTTAGAGCTATTTCCTTACATATTTGTTAATTTTTACTGAATACTGGATATTGTTTAAGAAAAACTTTAGAGGCTCAGACTGATACTTTTCTCCCAAGATGATTTAATTTTCTTCTTTCCTTTTTTTTGCTTTCCTCTTCTTTCCTTTTGTTTGCTTTCAGGTGCCCAGTATTTTTAACCCCCTCCCCCTTCCACCCCCCCCCCCAAGCATACCTCTCCTGCAAAACTTTCGGAACTTTCCTCTGCAGTATGGAATTCTAATGGCACGAATTTCCCAGAGGGACTTGTATTTCAGTAAGGCTCAAAACCCACTGCCTACAGAAGGGTCCTGAGGAAGGATTCTTTCTTCTGGCGCTTGACAATGGAAGGTAGGGGTGCTGATGGAGCATAGGAAGTAGAGAATACAGCACCCTCAAGCTTCTGAACTCAAGGGAGTTCAGAAAATTTAGGCCTAAGAATCAGTTCTGTGTAGGTAGGAAAGTGGGTGAATCTTTCTGGTAAACAAGGGTTAATTAACTCTCTTGTAGTAAAAAGCACATTGAACCCAGAGCTCCTAGTTTCCTTTCTTCTTTCTGGTTATCGGCAGTTTTCTTTTATAAGCAACACAGGCATTAGAATTGGCTCATTCCGTCACTTTGCAAAGGGCAGCTGTCCAGTTAAATGGGTTGTGTTCCCTTCCTCTTTCCAGAACTTTTCAGGCCTGAAATGGAATGACTGGAATGGGAATGGCTTTAAAATACCTCTAGGAAGGGGATGATGTGATTCTCCTTGGTCACCGCTGGGGAGTTGGAAGATGACCGAGGAATACAAATGCCCCCTGTGAAGCCACTGAAGAATCCCAGGAGGTGTGCCAGGCAAAGCTGGGAGTTTCTGGGGAGCCATTAGGAAACTGCAGTTATTGTATTAATTTTAGCTTACCTAAAAGGTGAGAGTGTTTTATTCCTTTTTAAGAAGAACTTTCTTTTGGCTTTTTTTTTTTTTTTTTTTGAGCCTGGGTCCAAGTCAGGACTCAGAAGAAATGAGACAGGACTTAATTTAAGTACCTTAGGTCTGAGCTGCCTCCCATTCCTAGTTCATCATGGGTTCAACTCCATGTTCTCCCAGATGCTAATAAGTAGTTCGCAGTGATAGCCCTTTTTATTCATGCATGGCTTTTCTAGGTAAGGTCTTAGTGATAGAGTAACTGTGGGTAGTGATCTCTGTCTTCAGGATAAAGAGGTTCCTAAAGAAGATGTGTTTTGCACATGATTTGCCAAGCCAATGCTAATGACAGTAGTGGCCTCTGCTCTTCGTAGTCATTGTGCTTTCCTAGAGTGGAAGAAATTTATCCACCAAGGCAGGCATTTTAGTGTGGCCATCACAGAAGGAGTTTTTCTTCAGTTATCATCTGTCTCCTGGTTTGGTGCTTAGCACAGACATTTGTGAAAATTGAAGAGCCTTATTCAGAAGGCAAACCTGAAGCCAGCACCCTCTGTACAATACACCCTAGGCTTCCCTCTGTGTGCTTTGTAGGGGCTTTCGGCAGTGGCTAAGTGGGTCCTGGTAGCCTCAACATAGCCACTTCCCCTTCAAAAAAAGCCTACAGTGAATATAGCTAAAAAGGGCACACAGTTCCACACATAGCTGAGTTTAAAGATGGATCGTGTCTACGTGATTTTTATGACTGTTATAGAAAAACAAAGTAGGACCTGGCTGAGCCATGACTCCTTGTCTGTTGTTGAAAAATCAGTCCTCCTGAGTCTGATTATTTCTGTGCTTTTAGCCTTATAGCACACTCCAGCAGTCCTTTATAAAGAAAAAGTAAAATCCTATTATGGATGTACTTCAAACCACTCTGAGCTTCCGGATTCATCTGAAACAACACCTGAGTTCATAACTGGGTCACAGCTGCAGAACAGCAAGAGAGACTTGCCAATCCAACGGGCATGTGTTAAGACCCTGGGTAGTCTTGAGGCAGGATGTTGTTGCATGCGTTGGACCTTGTGTGCTGAGATAATTCTGGGTGGCTGTGCATAACTTTGTCTCTTAAATGAAAAGGAGTGTCTATGGCCTGATAAGTGTCTGTGAAATGGAAACATGGTGCATGTCTTAGGGCAGGAGAGCTTCTTGATCAGAGACCAATACGAAGGCAGAGGGGAAACAAGGCCATTGGCTGAGGGATGTTGCTGAAGTAGATTGTCAGTCCTAGCCTTAAAATGTTCTTATTGTTCTTATTCAGGGTCCCTTGCCTGGATTCTCTGACCTAACAGCTATACATAATCATAACCAAGTAGAATTGAAAACAGACATCATCTTGTAGATAGAAAGCTAGGGTCCAGAAATGCCTCTTTTTTGCCAAACCCCAACTTGCTCGAAGCCTTTTGTTTTTTAAGTCCCCACCCCCCATTTCCGTCACCCTCCATCATTTGGCCAATAGAAGACCAGCTGCTTGGTTTGCCTTTTGTCAGTGACAGTCATTAGGTTTTGGACCATATTTGCCTTTAACTCTTCCTGCTCATAAGTATTATAAAAAAGGTTCTTCACTGTAGAGACTAAACTCATGCAGAATAATTTTTAATTGTGGATATTTTAATATCAAACAGAAGGGAATAGTGAAGTTTGGAAGTGACTTAGGTCTTGCATGACTCTGAGGTTTCCCTGCTGGCTATCAGCAGAGTTGAAAATGACTGAAGTTTAAGGTTCCCAATTGTTCCAGAGAAACTTGTAGAAATTGATGGCCAGACATTGTGCCAAGCATTCTGCTTTCATTACCTCTGAACCACTCAAAGCAACCCTCCAGAGTAGAAAGAATCTGCTTTTTGCAGATGGGTAAACTGAAGTCCAGGCACGTTGAGTGGCTCCCACCAGGATGTGGTTTGCCTGTTCCACTCCATCATGGCACTACACAAAGCTCCTGTCAGCTTCTGGGGCCCAAAAAGAGCTTGTTTTTTTGATCGTGTGTGTTCTAGCATAGCTTGTTCCAAGGCAGAGCTGATCAGAGTTGGAGCTGTGCTGGTAGCTGAGACTTGCACTGTACAACCTTGTTCTTGGACAAATAGAAACTTCTTCCTCATGCTACAGAGTCTTGTAACTTCTTTCTCCCTTCCTATGGAATGTAGTCATCATTTGCCCTGGTGACAAGGAAGATACTATCACCAGCAATTATGTAGTGGGGCAAGAATATTAAAGAGGAAATTTCCACCCATAGGTAAATAACTGTAAAAAAAGAACCCCAAAGAAGGGAGAGAAATTCAAGCCCAGGCTCCTGTTACATTGGCCAAATACCTTTGGCCTCCCATGTTTGCCAAGTGTTGGAAAGGTCAGGAAAACTGACAGGATAGAACAGAGACAGTGTGAATATTTTCCCTTGCACTATTCCAGCATCTACTTAAATTTTCATTTTATGAAATAAGCATTCAGAGCCAGGCCCCAAACCCAAGCAAATTCGCAGTGTCTCCATGTGTGTGGACAGTGGGATTATTTTTGGAAGGTGGGGTGTTGACAAATAGCGGTGTTAGCTATTCAGGAGAAATGGCATCTTGAAGTAGCTCTGAGGTTTTACCCTCTTGCCGAAAATACTGCTTTCTAGAACTTAATGACTTTGGACTCTGACTCAACTTCACTAGTGTAGTGAGTAGTGAGCTTCCTTCATCAAAATAAGAGGGAAAATCATTGCCTTTGCAAGTGCAGGAGCAGGTTTTCCAAAGGACATTCTGTTCCTTGGCACCTTTCATCTTAGCTAGGACAACATTCACTTGAATACTTAAGTATTTTGTGAACTTGAACTTGCTACAAGATGAGCTAGATTGACTTTGTAAATGCCCTTTTGGTGTAGAGGTATTGATTATAACCAGCAGAGTGACAGATTATCTATAGATTACCTCCCTGGTGCCAGTCCCTTTCACCTTACCAGCCTAGCATACTCTCTGCTCCCAAGCTTTTTCACCACAACTGAGGGAGCCCCATGCCAGCTGCTGTGAAAGCCCTGTGGAGCGGAGCCTCTTTTACAGAAGTTCAGATGACTTAGTACTATTTTATTGAATGTCTCTTACATATCCAGCTCTGTGCTAAGTGCTTTGTATTCATTATCTAAGCCTTATAAGTAATATTTTATCCCCATTTTGAAGAAAATGAATTAGGTTCACAAAGGTTAAGCTATTTGTTCACAGTCGAAGTCGACAGCTAGTAAGCGTCAAGTCAGAATCTGAACTCAGGTGTGATAATCTTTATGTTATACCCCATACATGCCTTGGCCTGAGGTCTTGAAGGCAGGAGCATGCTGGTCTCTAGCCAGGCCCCAGTGAGGCTTCCACACATGTTGGATTGCTGGTCCATCTACTGGCTGCATTGCTCAGTCATACTACTCACGTCCTGATGATTTTCAGCCTTTGTTCTAGAGCCACTGGGGTGCACATCTGCTTTATCTGAATGAGTTCAGGATCTGCCTCCAGGTTTCATTCACCACAAGACAACATGAGAGGGAGGGAGAGGATGTCCTGGATTAATCAAATCAGTGCCTAAATGACACTGTAGCTCTTGTGAGCATCTCTGCTCTGTATTTATCTCTTTAAAGTTGAGGACAGCCTCAGTGAAGACAAGGCTGTGGGGCTCCCACAATGAGTAATCCTGGAATCCCCTGCATGTGCTCCCACTGTCTTTGAGGGAGAAATAAGAGATGGGTGTGATTTACCTACCCACGGGGCAGGGAATGAGAGATGGAATTGAGGATGACCATGTAAGTACCCTCACAGTAAAAGGTGGTCACATGCTTCAGTACTCAGAACACAGCAGACTGGACCAAGGCCCTGACTTGACCACTCTATCTCTATTTGGCTTTGGTTTTGTTCTTATAAAATGTCTCTCCTAGGAAGATCTAATTAACTAACTTCCCATCAATAAGGATTTGATTGGATCATGAATTTCAGTACCTACTCAAGTTTTCTGTTCTCAAAGTTGCATTAAATTAGGTAAATTGAGTTAGGTTTAGGTACCTTCCCATGGCAAAGGTCAAGAACCTAGCCAGGTGTGGTGGTTCAAACCTATAATCCCATCTATTCAGGAGGATGACCACCCTGGAAAACACAGGGAGACTATGTGAGGTGCCTGAGAAGCACATGGAAGAATTGAGCATTTAGAGGGAAGAGTGACCTCTGAAATCTCTTCCCTGTTCTTGGGCCAGGATGGGCCTTTGTACAGAGAACACCTGGGAAACAGTTAGTGGTGGGGGACTGGGGCAGAACCACTCGACAGGAAGCTTTTGGCATAGACTCCCCATGAACCTTGGATAGTAAACTGGTTTTACTGTCAACTGGGTCAGAAGGAAAGGAAGTAGTATTGGGCGCTAATTGAGATTGTTTTCCTGTATTTTCTTGGTGGAGAAAAGTATTATGGGATATTTTAACTTTTCCTCAGTCAACTATCAGATACAGGTTAGAGGGCCTTAGCTTAAGCTTTCTTCCCAGGAAATACTTTTCTCAAGTCAGAGCTTAAGGACAGGAAAGACCTGAAGAAAACCCTGGAATGAGCCTCGGTGCTCATGCATGGTGATGGGCTTCACCTGATTGGGACCTCGCTGCCTGTGAGGTGTGGGGGGTGGGGCGTGCAGACCCCGATGAGGAGTGCTAGCAAGCTACATAATGCTAGAACATAGCAGGGATTCTTTTTGACCCTTTCCAAAACAAAGGCCACGTTTCCCTCTCTGGATTCTTGCCATTGGTGTGTCGTATATGCAATTGTTATTTTCACACTGAGACTGTCAACTCCTTGTCAATCTCATTGCAGACCCTTGAGCTCCTTGTCCAAGGCTGATATCTGTTGGTATCCTCAGCAATACCTAAATCCATGCTGGGCCCAGACTCAGTGCTTCATAAAGACATTCTGCCTTGGCTCAGAGATCAAACACTATTGGAGCCAAAAAGGGTTTTTTAGAAATCAGCAAGTCCAACATTGTAACCTTATAGATAGTACTGTGACAAAAATCCCACTTTGGGGGATAGTGTGTGTCTCCTGGATTTTTGTAAGTTAAACCCCAGTGCAGTTGACCATACCTGTAAAGATTTGAAAGGCTTTCTTCAAACAGGGCAGGACATGCATGTAACAATGGTTGGAATGCTAACTATAGATGTCAGACCCTGACATTATCACTGATCTTTCCAGCCACATCCCAGTGCAGAGGAAGGTGAGAACTTTTGCTTGGGACCTTGGTACAGCTCTCACAGAGGTCAACAGAGCTGGAGTTCAGTTCAGTCAGATGTCCGAGCTCATGGCCTGTATCATGGTGGCTCTCATTGGGGTCTCTGACTAAAGCTCCTAATTAGTGGTATACAGTGCTGGCTTCACAGCATCCCATGGTACCTGCCTCTCATTGTCCTAAAAGAAAATACAAAATTAATTTTCGTTAACTTGAATTCTCTACTTAAAACGAGGAGTGATTAAAAAAAAAAAAGGTAAGGCAAAAAAGCAAACAGTGATAGAGACTGGATTTCCAGAAAGGTCAGTGCCCTAGATCCTAAAAGCACTTGGGCTCAGTGAAAGGAATGAGTCCCATAGCAGAAACCAATGCCAATTGTTCCTCTGTGACCATACCTCATCTGTCACTAGTGTCAAGCAGCCTCAGGACTGTGGTTTCCAGGACAGATCTGATCTGGGTTACCCCCTGTATACTGAGAAATCAGAAATAAATGGGCTCCCAGAGTACTGGGGCCCTCTGGGGAGTCTGTTTGCCTCCAGCCTTTCCGTTGAGCTTTATATACAAATAAAGTGAGTGTTCAAGGTTATTCCTGGGTCACTGGCACATAAACCACTTGTTTTGGTAGATCCTTCCTGAGAAGGTTAATTATATATTTGATATCCTTTTCTTTTATGCTTGCATGATGAGGATAAGTACCCTGTGGTTTATTAACTGTCACTTTAAACCTTTTCAAATTGTCTTGTGACAAAACAGAGTTTTATGTCCTTTTTCTATGCAGCTTTGACACATGAGACAGCTTCTCCGGTTAAAGTATGTCAGGATAAATAAAATGCTCTAATTTGTGGGGGGCGATAGTTTTGTATTTAAAGCCATGGGCTCAAGTCTGCTGCTCCCGTGAAAGGGGCCCTAACCTGTTCATCTTTCCATCCACTTCCTTTTAGTAAATGGGTCTGGGCGCTTGGTTGTTATTGAATGAGTGAAAGAAGGCAGTACTTCAGGGAGGTAGATCACTCTGGTTTTTTATTTTTTTGCACTTCTAGAGATGGAAACCAGGGCTGCCTGCATGCACGGCAAGTGCTCCTCCACTGAGCTGCAGCCTCAGCCACCTCCAAAATTCTTGATGCCAAACCCTAAAACAGTAATCTGACATGTTTCCTGTTTAGAATCCAACTGATCCTTAGAGCAAAGGACTGTGTCCTTGCCATCAAATAATCCCAAACCTCACTTCTTCTCCCCCAAGGCCATTCTGTTATACTTTCAATTTTTCAGTAAATTGCAGTAGCACAGGTAAGTATCCACTATCTGAAGTGCTTGAGAATAGAAGTCTTTCAGATTTCAGGGGTTTTGCCTTTCAGAGTATTTGCATGTGTACAATAAGGTATCCTGAGGGTGGGCACCAAGGATAAACATGAAATTCACATGTTTCATAAACACAGAGCCTGAAGGTCATTTTACACAGTGCTTTCAAATGTACCATTTGTGGTGACATATCAGTGCTCAAAAAATTTCAAATTTTAGAGCATTTTGGATTTCAAATGTTTAGATAAGGGATGTTAACCTATATTACTGCTGATGTCTTTAGAGAATTTTAATAGCTGCTTTGTAAGCCTTGTTGCCCCCAGTGTCATCTACCCACAATTTGTGTATGTCGAGTGTTTGAAAACCACTCTGCTGGGGCAAACAGTGGACGGAATTCAGTGGTTAATCTTTCTCTGTAATCAGTATTTACTGAATCCTAGCTAGGAGCAAGGGAAGGTGTTTATTTAAAATTGTAAAAATAGCACTGAGACTTTAAAGTTCTTCTCTTGTTTTTAATTCATTTCAGTTTGCAGGGACATTATCAGATGGCTTAGGGAAGACGATGGACAATCGGCATCAGTCAGAGCGGGAGTACATCAGGTACCACGCAGCCACAAGTGGGGAGCACCTTGTGGCTGGCATCCATGGCCTGGCTCATGGTAAGTTTCCTGTTGTTGGGCTGAGGAAGAATGGTTCTTCTGCCACTGTCCCTCACAAATGCCTTTGCACCCACCTGAAAGCATGGAGAAAAAAGAAAACTGTACTTAGCACTTCAGCCAAGCAGAGCCAGGCATGCTCTAGGTCCTCTTCTTCACCTCCTGGGATTAAACCCATGTCTTTACACATGTTAGGCAAATGCTGTACCACTAAGGTGCACATCCAGCCTTAATCCTGCTTTATTAACTGTTAGGACAATACAGTTGACTATTAGAGGACTGTTTTGATGAATATAAAATGCTTTGCTCTGTCTGATTGCCGTAATCTATCCAGCATCCTTGGGGTGTGGAGACAGAGCATGGCCTGCCTCACTTTTTAGACGAACACAACAATGTGCTAAGAAGATGGGTAACTTGTTCAAGGTTTCAGTATCACCTCCAACCATAGTCTCTCCAGGAGCCAGTTAGGCCAATCTAGGGTCACATCATCCAGAGAGGACCTTTTGATATCTGGGCTACGTGAAGGCTGTAGTGAGATTCTTCTTTCAGGCAGAAAAGACCTTTAGATGGCAATGAGAGCCAGAGTGGTCTGAATCTCCTTAGTTTAAAAGTGAAGTCATGCTTGACCCAGGCTCATTGGTGTCTGTCTCTGTCTGGGGTGTCTGAATACCAGTATTGTGCATGTTATGCTAAGAACTTTGAAAGGTTGAAAAAGCGAGATGTGGTGGCTCACACCTATAATCCTAGCTACTGGGGAGACTGAGCTTGGGAGGATCATGATTCTAGGCCAGTCTGAGCACAAAGTTCACAAGACCCCTTCTTAGAAAGGAAAAAGCTGAATATAGCACACGTCTATCAGCCCAGGCATTTTTATTCCCAAGCAAAAGGGCTAGAGCCATGGCTTACACAGTGGAGCACCTGCCTAAGTTCAAACCCTAGTTCCACCAAAAAAAAAATAAGTTAGGGAAAAGGATATTGCCTTACTGGAACAAATGGACCCCAAATCTGAAAAAAACACTGAATTGTTAGTACATTCTCGCCCAAGGAGTTTCATTTACCAATTTGTCTCACTAGAGCTGAAGAGTGCAGAGAGCTTCCTCACACCCACTGTCAGAGGGTAAACATCCCATGAGTGTCCCTGGCCCAAGTCCTAAAAATGCTCTCTGGACAAGCTCTGCCTCTCCCCTGTAACGCCTGCACCCTCTCCCGCCTTGGCCAACTTCCTGCCACTTCTGAGACTACTTCAGCCATTGCTGTCAATTTTCAGAATGTTTGTAGTGTCTTTCTGAGTTAGCTTGGTCATTAGCACTGACCCCCTAAGAGTTCAGTCAGCTTCGGCTGCTTCTTGGGTACCTCAGGAAGGTATCATTGTTTACTGTACTTGCCTGTTCCTGATCTCAGCAAGGTACATGTGATATGTTTTGCCCCATTTCAGTCATTTGCTGGCATTGGCTGATGGCAAAGTGTCCTTGGAAAACTGAAAGCATGTAGTTAGATGTCTCTCTGCCTTATATTTCATAGGATCCCAACTTCCCTGTTTTCTGGTCTCCTGTTGATTTAATCCATTCTTTGCATCCTCTTACCTTTGCCCATATTCTGCCCAAGCTCTGGGATTGAAAAATAGCCACTGTTAACATCCCAGCCTTTTCTTTGATTTTGCTTCTGACCTGTAACATGTCTTCTGGACTTCATGGGCAAGTCCACTGAGCCCCCATCTGTAGCCAGTCTAGTGCATAGATTAACAAGACCCCCTTCCCCCAAGTTATCATTCCAGGTACATGAAATTGAAGGGTTTGGCTTGAAATGCTTTTGCTTATGTCCTTTCCAGGTTATAGTAGTCCTTGTTTTTTATACTAGGTATCATTGGTGGACTGACCAGTGTTATAACCTCAACAGTGGAAGGTGTGAAAACAGAAGGGGGTGTCAGCGGCTTCATATCTGGCCTTGGCAAAGGACTTGTTGGTACTGTGACCAAGCCAGTGGCAGGCGCTCTGGATTTTGCATCTGAAACAGCACAAGCAGTGAGAGATACAGCCACACTCAGTGGCCCCAGGTCAGTGATCATGGGGGGAGTGTGTTTGCCATTTCTAGCCCAGGTCTGCTGCTTCCTCTAGTCTATACTATGCATAGCCATAGCTATTATGCATTTTTAAGCTCTTGTAACTGCCTAACATAAATGCATGAAAATGGAGTATAAACCTGTAGTGAGAAAGAGATTATATTACATTGGTTTTTTTCATTGGAAAGGTCAGAAACAGTATTATATCATTATAAGATTCCCCTGTTCACCAAGCTAAATAGATCCCCTTTCCCATGCCCATGAAGAACACCATTAGGTTGTAAGCTGATGGGGCTATGCTTCTAGGCCCATGGTATAGTTGAAGAATGTATGTAATTGTGTTTTATCACAGTGTTGTTCCTTCTTAGTTTTCCTTCTACTTGAAAGTGCCAGCCAGGTCCCTACCCCCATAAAAAGGAACTGTCTCCTCTCCCCCAGCAAGTTGACAATTTGCTGTGGGGTGCTGTCTTGTCTTGATAGCAGTCTAGACTGAAAACCAGAAATGGCCCCTATGGCTCCAAATCCCACAGAACCCAACCACTTTAGCTATTCCTTGAATAGCCTATTTTAGCCTTTAGCATTCCTTCTCCAGAGGGACTAATTGGGGGTGCTTATCAACAAAGGAAATAATGAATGTTGCTGTTCCCAGCCAAGCTGGACTCCACTTAAGCCCAGAATGATTTTTGTTACTGCCTGGACAATGGGCTCCCCCTGGGTGAAGCAGTGTGCCCTTTTAGAATACCCAGATGGGCCATGTCCATACCCTATCACTCCCTCAGTAGGATTCAGAGCAGATTTGGCCCCAATTAAAATGAATCGGCTTTTCTGTCACCAGGAAATCTCACCAATGACACATTACTACAGTAGGGGAAATACTTAAGATTGTAGGTTGGAACCACGCAGCGTGTTCTGTCAAAATGTTTTCCATCTGCAAGCAGCTGCTTTTTAAAAAGGGGTCTGTGGAGTTTACTTAAGTTATATTCTATTCTCAGATGGAGAGTTAAAACAATCATTGAGTATATTTTGAGGCATTTATGTAGTAGTGGGGAGGGGCAGGTAGTAGGAAGTCTTCAAAAGTGTTTCCAGTTAGTTTTTAGTTCTGCTCAAAGCTCAAGAAATATGCCTCCAGTATTTTCTTAAGATTACAAGACCTAATGAAGTATAAATAAAGCTGAAGATCCCTAAAGAATTCCCAAAGAACTGTCCTTTTTAAAAAATATATACAAATTTTATTTGATGTGACATACTTCAAGTTTTATGCTCACAGAGGCCCTTTCAGAAAAGCAGTCAAGTCTTATTCTTAAAATATCCAAAATGGTCAAGGGATTGGTGTTTATTTTAAAAAGATTCGAAGTCTATGCTTTAAAATTTGTAAAGATAATTTTGCGCTGTGGAGGTTAATGATGTTGACTAGAAGTTTTGTGCAGTGGCAGTGTGGAATTCTTTGTGAGGCTTTGTGCTCTTTCTAGGAGCACACATCAAGTGGTCATGGTTGATGCTGGACTACAGGTGTTCTCAGCATCTTTAGTAGTTGTACAGCATTGCCATAGAAGGCTTGATTTAGCATTAGCCAGTTCCTAACTGTCCTTCATTCATTTCCTGGAACAGCTGTCTGCCCAACCACTCACTCTGCCCAAAAACAAGCCACAGAGCTGAGTAAGGAGCATGTGGACTCAGGGGAGGGGGATTAAACTTTCCCTGTCCTCTCACTTCCTGGAGGTGCCAGTAAGTAGGAGAGCCATGGTGGCCTGCCCCAGAGGGGAGGGGCACTGGCCAGGCCCATGGTAATCAGGGCCTTAATGGATCACACTGTCCTTTATAGCACTGAAGAAGCTGTGCAGGTGCTTCTGGAGGGATAGCACTACTACCTCCCATCACTGGTCTCCTTCAGTGCATCTGTCCAAGCTCAGCTTACTCATGAGGAGTCATGTGATAGAGAAAAGTGCAGTTGACCCAGAAAATAATAGGTATGAGTCCCAACCCCCTTACTTATTAGCTCTGGGCCCTCGGTCAGATCTCAGCCTATCTAAGCCTCAGCTTTTCATCTATAAATTAGAAATAAATATACCTGTCTTTTAATTCTACCTCTAAGGAGTTTGAAGCCCAACCAGAGTTATTTTAATGTGGATGCTGTGAAGATCTATTAAAAAAGCAGGGCAGTATTATTTTGGGTTATAGTAAAGGAGTTCAGAGCTCCCTGCGGGTGGAAGAATGTTTCTGTGATTCCAGGGTTTGCTCTGATGACACTGTGCTCGCTTAGGAACATGCCGGTTCTGCCCAAGGGATAAATCACTCTGGTTTCTTGGAAGTGAGATACAACCATCTCCAACCATCCCAGTTGATTGAACAGGATCCAGGGGTGTTACTCAGGGTTTTCCCCACTGTTTAGACAACAGGGACTAACAAATGATTTGAAGGGATTAGAAGTGAGGCTCTGACCGAGGACTGACCTGAGCCCAGGGAGCAAGCCAGGAATAGAACCCAAGAGTCCAGGAGTTCTGCCTCTGCGTCTGCACTTGGAAAAGACTTTCTACTTCCTTTGTCATATTTCATCCAAGTGAAGGCTTAGATGTTAGTATCTTATGTTTTAAAATGACCCAAATTTTAAGCAGATGACAGCAAAGTAAGACATAAAACTGAGAAAGAATACTCCTTCCAGTAATCCATCAGAATAGTAGCCTTACAGGAATCATTGGCTCCTTTTTGTGTTTACTTGAATATGATTTTGTTTATAGGGAACCCCCTCCTTCTGTTTTTTCAGATTAAAATACTTCCAATTCTTCTTGTTGGAGTGTGTGGGCATTCCAAAAAGACAGTCATCTAAATTTCTTCCAGCATTTCCATGCAATCTAATAATCCTTAGGAAGGCAGGTGGGGGTAGGAGAGAAGAGGGTGGAGGACAGCAGAGCCTTTGGCCTCCACATGAACGTTGTGGACCAATATCCCCCACTGCATTTGTTAACTGTACAAGTATGTGTGGTTTGGAACAGAAACAGGAAGCTTTTTCCAAGGCGGCGTTCTCTTGGCTCAGGTTGCATCTTCTAGTCTACGTGTATTGGGCCACATTTGTCTGTTCCCAAGTAAAGTTTATGAAAATGGCACAGAGGCAGCCACACTTGTGGTGCCTCTGATGCCATGTAAAAAAAGGCTGCTACCCTCCTTATAGACCAGGCCAAGCAGGGCGCCAGGCCATGCAAGTGCCCAACTCTCAGCATGAGTGTGGTGGTACTGATGGTAGTACTGGGAAAGGCCCCCTGGCAGAAAACTGCAAGGACCAGGGAGCAGCATTTCACAGCAAAGGCAGCTCAGCTGTGCTGTGGAGAAGAGGCTGCTTGCTTGCTTGTTTGTTTCTTCTTCATCTGTTGCAGACTTTGGAGTGCACGTATGCTAAGAAAGTAACAGAAGAGGATTTAGGAAGCTGGGCCCTGAGGATTCCTCCAAAATATTTCTTTACATTTTTAGTCAAGGCCCCAAAAGGTGGAGAAATGGGAGTTGGAAGAACTTGAAATATTTAAACTAATTTAGTAAAGCCCAGGGGTGTTGAGCTTATCTCATTATTTAAGTTAGATAAGGAGAAGGGGGGAATTGAAGGATAATGATAGATCAGTGTTTAAGAACATACCCATCAGGACTGATAATGCACTGGGATCCCACGGCCCTCTACTATGCACGTAGATGTAAATTCCAGTTGCTTGAGAACTTTTGAGTAACCTCTAGGTGGATTTCACAGGAGATTTATGGTGAGCATAATTGACTTCTTCAGGAAAAACACTCCAGGGACACTGCCCAAAATTTGTTAATGACACTTTCCGTTAATGGCCTCATGGATGGGAAATTGAAATAGATTGTCTTAAGGAAAAGCCCTTTTGCTACAGCATTTGTATCTTCCCAGGCTTTCAGCATAAATAGACTTCTTGGGTCACTAGAGCCTGAGTGTAGTCAGGCTGAGCAGGTCAGAAAGAAGCCAGGAAAGAGGACTTAGAGGAAAACCCAACAAAAATCAGTGTTTATGAGTATACACTAGTGCTCTCTAGTTTTTCCTACCAGTGTTCCCTTTGAGGCAGGGAGAGTAGACGGGTATCTTTTGTATCTGGGCGCACAGCAAGACTAGCATTTCATTGACAGTTCCTGTTTTGTCTTAAAACTATAAATGACTTTTACACTTTATTCCATGTTTGTGTTAAGTAAATATTTTGAGTCACTACCCACACTTTTGTAAGTTCTAGTATATGCCCTCCATCGAGCCCTGTGGATTGTAGAGCAGAGATACAGGTATGTACATCGATAAGGTAGAAAGCTGGAGCTTCGTCTGTGGTCGACTGTGAGGCTCTGTTCTCATCTTTGGGCATCGGCCTGGTGGCTATCTGCTGCTTGGAGCATCCAGTGTGTTAGCATGACAGGAATCTTGTTTCTGTGAGATTGAAACATCATTGCTGTGTCCACCTGAAGGGAAGGGACTGTCCTGTCTCCTCTGTTGTCCACAGCAGCTTAGGAGATACAGTGACCACCACTTCATCAGTCTTTTGCTCTCCTTCGCTATACCTGTAGGAGATGAGAGCCATGCATCCTCACTTCTGATCTTGCCAAACCAGGTCTTTCCAAAGAAGACCTGTGCAGCCTCAAAAGAAGAAGTGACATCAGGAGCCATGCTAATGACAGTTGTCTTACATGGTCTGAAATCAAGCTGAGGGAATTGCAGGCTAAGATATTTTTAAGAAACATTCTAACAGTCCTTCATACCTTATAAGTTAAAATTTTCTCACAGGAACAGAAGCAGAGAAATCTTATTTTCTGAGACAGACTTCTTCCCTCTTGCTGAACTCTAAATACTGCACTCCCCTTTCACTCAAAAGGCCCCAGACAATGCCATCCTCATTATAGCATAACTTATGGGAAGCTCAGATCTACTGCTGAAAAAGAAGCAAAGTGTGTGTTCATGCACACACGTATTTGAGAAAAGCCTTTCCATTTCTGAAATCCCATGACTCATTTTTATGCAAGATTATCTGCTAGGGAAAAAAACCCACTTTTTTGGTCATGGTACATTATAATCGTTTCTAGAAAGGAGAGCATCTAATTTTTCCATTTTTGGCATGCAGAGATATCTGACTTCATGGAAACAGCACAGTCCTCCCAAAAGTAAAAAGCAACTGAATCTCAGCAAGTCCATCTTTAAAGTCCAGTCCTTATGTAAAGACAATAGAATGGAAAGTGTGATTGATGGCTCTCATATTTTGGCTTCTGCTGATTAAAAATTAAATGACCTAGCCACTGTAAACCTGTAGTCTCCTCTATGTTCAGTGAATCATTTCTTAAGCTCTGGGGTGACACCTAATTGCGTAAGATACGCATCTGAGGTCTCGGGTTTGAACTTCCAGCAGAACAGTGTTGGTAGTTCTTCCTGAGAGAAGTTTGTATTTCATGCATAGAAAAGGATGAAGAGCCATGTAGTACCCATGGAACGCCTCTGCAAAGGCACCGGATGCAGTTATTTTAGACTTCCATGACTGTAGTGTGTTGTTTATGGTTTCCTTAATTAGGCAAAATTTTCATTTTGCCTGGGATGAAACTGGAATCTTCTTAAAGAGAGGATTCAGGTTTGAGTTGAAAGCCTTTGCTCCTAGAGAGCTTAAGACTGTAAGGTAATTCTGATATACACAGAATTAATTCCCTGCTATGGACTAGCAGAGAATTAAAGACTTTGTGTTGTTGTATTACAAGTAACATTTGTAAGCTTTGGGGGAAGGAAAGGTGGGTTTGGATGTTACAATTTACCTTTCTTTCTCTGGTGCTGTCTTGCCAGAATGCTTTTTAAAAGACAGATTCTTGCTAACTTTCTTACTAATCTGTCAAATGGTAGAAAAATAAGATCGAATTAGTAAAATATTTTTATCACAATATACTCTAGAAGAAGCAGTGTTTTATTATATTGGGCTTATATAATTTACATCAGTTTAACTGTGTTATTAATCCATAACCTTAGTGGATTTACACTAATACATAGAGGAAACCAATTTCTAATTAGCACAGAATTTCTACATATGGGGCCTTTTAGAACAGGTCTCAAAATTTGGTCTAGGGACCTCTGGGGAAACTCCAGATGTAGAACTTCAACCTATTTGTGTATGTTCATGTATTTATATTTTAATTCATATATATGTGTGTGTATATATATAGCCATTTTATACTAGTATTCCCTAATAAGTGTACAGTGGAATGTTTCAGAACCTACACAATATATGATGTTACAACAGAGAGACTGGAGGAGCAGGCACGAGAATGCAGCTGTTCTCTATTAAGACTTAAAGAGATTTGCAAAAATGTTAAACCCCCCCCACTCACCTTTGGTGACTTTGCAAACATGCTACTGGCAACAGATACACCTGTACCTGGTTAATTTCCTTGACAAGCTGTTCTGTTTGAAAATATGGTGATCTGTCATCTTGCTGATAAATAGCAAGTATCAGTGATGGTGGATTAATTTGGATGAAGCTATAGGAGCCACTGTAATGTGATGCTCCACCTTGGCTTCCTGCCAGCTGTTGTCAAGCCCTCCTGTCCTGACTTTTACTGGGTTTTTTAAAGTAACAATTGAAAAGATTTTATCACATACCAGAAAGACCTTTACAATAACTTACCTAATTTAGTCCTTCACCTTAACCTGCCATCCCAATAAATTTTAACTTGGGCAGTATGTAAGTGCTGAGTGATTGTCTTATAGTACATGGTGCTCTCATCAGACGGCCACTTGGTCGCGTTCACACTGCCCTACTCTCTCATGTATTGGAGAGAGTGTATTTGTTTCAGAGTTTCCTTGCCAAAACCTCAGCTTTCTACCCTAGCAAAGTTAGTTGAGGAGGACCAGCCCACAATATTTGGATAAGCTCCTTTGAACTCCTGGTGGAGAGCAGCTTTTATGAGGCAGTTGTTCTCTGTTAACACCAGAGACAGCTCCTAGTACATGTTCCCCAAACATACTTCAAACATCAATAATGGCAGGAGTGACCCAAGCTGTGTCATAAAATCCCAGGGTCTGCAGAAAACTTCAAAGGGGACTCAGAGCAAAACCTTACCTCATTATATGGAGTATGGGTCCCGGGGATCCTGGCTGGAGTCCACTGCAACCTCCCTGAGTAATGCAGGGTGGGTAGGGCAGGGCTCCTTGGTTCCCCAGACTTTACTGATTGAACCCAGCAGCACAATTAGGGTGGTAATAACTAGCACCTGTCCACCTCCTGTTGCGGAACAGGCCAAATTACAACGTGTAAAGTGTTTGTGTATCCCTTAGAGGAAAGATGTGACTCTCAGACAGGTTTTGTGTCATTTGAATTCTTGGGGGTCCCATTAATTCAGGTTAGCTAATTCTGAACTTACAGTTTTTAGGTACAGTTGCTTACTAAGTATAAGCTAATTAACAGTAGAAATTTATGATTTTGAGTATTGAAGTCCTCCCATAGTTCATGCATACAGCAAGTGCTTGAGAACATTTGAAGAATTGAGACCAAACTACTTTGAGGAGTCCTCCTGGTTCTAGAACATCACCAACCTGTTTGGTTTATATGTTAATATTCTGAAACCAGTAACATGTTCCCTATAACTTTCTTAAAGTATCCTTGTTAATGATTTGCCTTACTGTTTCTTCTTAAAAGCATTAAAGATGCACTTGTGGGATGTGTGTGATGGGGGAAGAGATCATTTCAGACACTTTCCCCCACTTTATTACCAGGTCTACCATAACTCTTTTAAAACTAATTACTTCAGTTTTACTAGGTATATATAAAATTAACTCATGATTCTTTCAATTATTCTTTTTTTTTTTTTTGGTGGGCCTGGGTTTGAACTCTGGGGTTCATAATTGTCAATTATTCTTTATGTCTTGTATATAGTCAGTAAATATTATCTACTCTGTAACTGATAGGAACATTATTTATGATTTTGTACCTAAATTACTTTGCTATAGCAAATTTTTCATCTCAAATTAAATTTTATCAAAGTAAATACATGTTAACATATTTAAAAGTCAAAGACTTTCTAAATGTCTGAATACCTAAAGCTGCAGTGCCCTGCCTCACCTTTCCCTCTCCCTGATCCCTGATCGCTGCTGCCCCAGAGGCCACCCCTTCAGTGCTAGTGCTGTTTCTTCACTTTGGAGGTATTTGCCTCCACAGTTCTAAGGCCAATGACTGTATTGTCCTCATTTGACTTCCTATGGCTCTACAGGCATGTTTTCTTTCCCCCAATTTTTCAATAGTTATATTGTCCTTTTTTGATAAATAAGTACCTGATTTTTACATTTTATGTATACAAATTTCTCTTCCTCTTTTTTTTAAAAATTCCTCACCTACGTATTGCTAATTTATCTGGAAACCCCCGCCCCATATATTTAAAAATGATGTAGCGATCTTTTTCTCTCCTGAATGGAGCCCATCCTTGGATGTGGCTCTTCACTATCTGTTCTATTCCTGCTTAAAGATGAGGCACTGACAGCCAAGTGGGAGCTCTCTGTAGGGTGCAGGGGCCTCACATGGATTCACGGGTGTGAACTGCCTGTTGGTTCTCATCTTCTGTTAAGAAAGAACAGCTGAATGAGGGCTGGAGGGTATATCTGTTGGTCTAACTACTTCTCATACAGTCTTGTACCCAATCTTCCCGCTTTCAGCACTTGACACACATGACGCCCTGTTCCTCTTACACCCAAGACTTCAGAACTCCTCAGAGTCTCCATCTTTTCAAATCCCACAAGTTCTACCATACTAACTAGCCTACTGCTCTGTGTCTCCCACTCCCTCAGGCGTACATGTCAACACCACACATCATCTGCTTTTCGGCTTCTGAAATGTTGACGCCCATTCTCTGTCCTTTTGGATTCCTGCCATTTGTAGCCTTTTGCTTTTACTTTAGAGGGGTCTCTGGACTTGATCTGTCATCATATGTCCTAGAACTTATTTTTCACTAATTCATTCATCCTACCTGCTATTCCTTTCCCTCCACCTCCAACCATTGGCTCCAACTTAGGGTGCTTTTACTGAAGTCCATAGCTATCACGTCTGCCAAAAAAAAAAATCTTTATAACATTTTTAAGCTTTTACTATGACCCAGGCATAGATCTATGTGGTTTACATATACTATCTCATTGAATTATCACAGTGACTCTGGGTCAGTGTCTACGTAAGCAGTCTGTAGTCCTTCTCTCCCAGAAGACTATTGACTGCATCTGTGAGAAGCTGGTGCCAGTCCTGACCTGGGCTTTGAGCCTAGTATTGGTCTTTAATCTCTCTTTCTGTGTGTCGTAAAGAAACAGGTTGTAGAAGGCTCTTGTCAGATCCCAGGAACATGAAAGAACTAGCACACCCGATGGTTGTGACATGGCCCTGTCACCACCCCTCCTTGAACCATAAAAGCTATTCAGAGGGGCAGGCAGCTGGTGAGCGACTGTACTTAGATCCTGGGTGCTGATGGGGCTTTGTAGTTTCCAAGGGAAGTTGCTGAAAGTTTTCTTATCTTAACACTCCAAGGGCAAGAGGTCTTTCTTCAAAGAGAAGTGCTTATTTCAGAAAGAGATGTGGAAAAAACCACAAAATCATAGGTTCTTCCCCAGTGCTGAAGAAGAAATGTGAAGGAGAAAATGTGACAGCCATTGTGAAAAGAGTGTGTGCGTCTGCAGGGACCAGGAGGGGCCCTGGGTGCTGTGTGGCTTCCACATCTAATGCAGGGTACAAGAACCTGCTGACTGGGGCATCCTCAGCTCTGAATTTGAGTCATTATCCTACTCTTTCTGAGCCATGGCCTGGAGCAAGTGTTCCCCCACTTGATCTCTCTGGTGTGAGATTGCTTTGACTTGTATGGATAAGGATAATAATGCTTACCCCAATGTATGGTTATATGGATTAAATTATAAATGCACACAACTTAGCCTGTCATGTGGCATACAGTTAGGGCTCAAGAACTGGCATTTGTGTTGATGTTCTCCCCTGAAAATAGAATGAGCAAAGTGAGCCCAGGATTGTGTCATTGGCTCTTCAACCCTGTCCCTGAATCTTGCTGACCACTCGCTAAAGTGCAAAGACTGGGAGGGAGTTCGTGTGTTTTGCTGAGGTTTTGTCCTTCCCTTTCTCTGTTTTCATACAAAATCAACAGTTAAGTCAGGCCTGCAAACCTGGGTGGAATTGCTGGCTGAAAGGACTCTCCTGGGCTCTCAGCCTGCATCTGAGAACCCCAGTGGAGAAGGTGTGCAGAGGCCACGAACCTGCTCTGAACCCACTTGTGAAGAGCAGGTGATACCAAACTATTGTTAGTGTCTGCTGTAAATGAGATGCCTCTGGGTTCGAGTAGAGTTCAGCCAAAGGCCCCGAATGACATGGAAACCTGTCTTGGAGCCAGGTTTGTCGGTAAAAGTTATGTAGCAAATGTCTCCAAACATTGGCATCTGTTGTCTGCTGAGGGTAGAACAACCAAGAGTGATGGACTGCTTTCGGAAATCAGGATGGGGCATGCGACCTGTAACAGCTGACAGACTGTTCCAGGCCACTGTTGCTCATCCAGCTCTTTGGATAAACAGCTTTAAAAGCATTACGTGGTTTGGAAAGCATTCTTCAAAAACGGTTATATTTTCCAGACGCATGACCGTCTCTAGCTCAGTATTGTTTAAGGATTTTAAATGGTACGATCAGATTCCTCTTCAGTGGGGATATTGTAACTGTCAAAGGCTTATCTTGACTCCTGCTGGGACGATCTCAGAGCAGTATCTCATGTAGGTGGTTTAAAACAAACAACAACAAAATTGCTCTATTAATTTGGGGCTAAGAGTTTCAGAGGAAAAACTATCTTTCACTCTTTGGCTCAGTATGATGGGCTCTCTAAAACATCCCTGTCATCATGTACCGTTTATTTCACAATTTCTGCATAATGGAAGTAACAGACAACCTTGGGTTATTATAATGCTTTGAGCCTTTGAAAAATGAACTTTCTCTAGATTATAAATGTTCATTTCCTAATTCATTTCAAACCTCATCCTCCCACTTGTCCTACTCCCAGAAGCTTAACCCCTGTTGCCTTTCAAGCCTCCTAGGAAATTCTGGATGCTGCTAGCAAGGAAGGTGGCTCTTGGGGAGGGGCATTCAGGCCAGGCAGCTCATGGGACTCTGTGATAAATACAGAGTGCTCAGTGACAGACTGTTTAAAACGTCAGTGGAGTTCAGTATAGCACAGGGGTGTGTGTGTGTGTGTGTGTGTGTGTGTGTGTGTGTGTATGTAAGTTTTCAGGGTGGAATTCATGAGGTTTTTATTCTTATTCACAAAATGCAGTAGGGAGCTACAGTAGCTTGGAACTTACCTCTGATTATCTGTGTTGAAGTGACAGCAGTTCTTTTAATCTGTCAGTGTGGGGTCAGGTTCTTCTTCACTCAAATCTCTATGATCAAAATGACCCATCTAGATGTTCCTATTGGGTATTAGCAGCAGTTTGGACTCCTGGCAAGAAAATAGGATCAAGAATCTTGAGCCCAGAACCCAGTTCCAGCTCTGACACTATTTTGTTTTGTGGACTTGTATACTTAGCTTTTTATCACCTACTCAGGTCATTCCTCCCACTCGCAAAGGGTTGAAAGACATCCTTGTTCTGGCCATGGGTGTGGCATGGTGAACAACTACTTGTAAAACTGGTAAACTCCTGGAAGAACAGCACAGAGGGGGCATTTGCCCTCTTGGGACTTGTGAAAACTTGATGATATTTTCTAAAAATAAAAAGGTACTAGGTCAATCCGAGGCTGTATTATACTAAAGTAGTTCTTAGTAGCTTATGGCTCTCATCTTATCCCTAGCTGGATTAACCCCATTCAAGTTGGTTACACCTAATTCCCCAAAGGGGTCCTGCCTGTCACAGCTTCAGCCCTCCCTCTGAGTCTACCTCTGGGAAAACTGCAGAACAGCTCAGACATAGCTAGTTGGCTCCCAAGGGCAGAGTGTGTCACTGCAGCCTACATAAAATACAATGTCCGGGGAACCTGTTATAAATGGACCACTTCCCACATGGTCCCTCCTTGTGAACATATTTGAATGTTCTTCTTAGCTGCTGTCAAGAGGCCAATGTAAAAACAAAAACCTTGAGAGGCAATTTGAATGAGAATGTGCTATTAGAGAGCAAATTCCAAAAAATATTTCCTCCTAGTTTATCAATCCCTGTCAGATTAGTTCTTCCTATTAGTAGCCCTGTCCACTATGTCATAGAAAACAGCCATGTTAAGTAGCCCACAACGTACAGGAGACACCTGTGCATAGCTCCTGTAACATGTATTGTCTGCTACATCCACTCCATAGCAATTTGTGTTCCTGCATTTTTGGATCTGGCCTCCTTATGTACTTATGATTATATGTTACTACAATATTGTTATAAAAGTCATCTTAAGATAAAGTCCAACAGGAAATGGGGCATTGAAGTCACTGTTTTATAAGTTCTTTAAGTGTGTGTTGGCCCATGATAGAGTCTCATTCTCAGGGGCAGGCCCAGTTTTCCAAATTTTAATATATTGGAGATGGTGTATCCGGGCTCATGCTGGGCCAAACTAGGCCTTTGGGGGTCCTTGTATTACACCCCTGACTCTGAATGGAGACTGGATTCACATTCATACATTAGCAAAACCTATGTGACAGTGAATACAAGTGCTTTGTGCATTTTTGGGGCATGTGAGGTATTATGACTAAACTTAATTGAGCTCTGACCATGTATATAAATTACTAGAGGAAGATTGAATTACGCATTTTTCTTGAGAATTTCCTCAATGAGTCTACCTAACTTTTTCTTCTTCTTTTCTGGCTTAAGTGGTTCTCTGTAACAAACCAAATATAGAGTATAGAGAAGAATTACCATAGACAAGAGGGCTTCTAAGTAGCAAGAGACAATGTTCTGTGATCTATTTATCCTGTCTACCCCCAAGAAGGTACTTCAGGTTTTGGAAAGAAAATTCACTAGCTTATCCATCTCTAATTGTCAGCACGTGGACAAGGAAGCCTGGTGAGGAAAATGCAATAACATATTCACAGTTCCATTCAGAAATACATGGGTTACTTGGAATGAGGAAGCACAGCTTTGTGGCTTCAGGCTGAAGCAGGGTCTGATTCAAAACAGACCCCTGGCTCCATTAGACGCCCACGAAGAAGCCTGCCCTACCCGGAAGTAAAATGCACTTGTGGCATGCAGTTGCTGGTATGGGTTTGTTTTTATTTTCAGATGAGCTCAGGCCTTGTCTAGTTCAATGTCCAGAAGACTGAAGACAGACCTGGCAGGAAGGCACATGTCAAGGCATCAGTGGCTTCCTTGGGCTTACTGTTTGGACCTCTTATGTCTTTGGTTTGATTTGGGCTTTGACTTTTTTTCTCTCTGTTCTTCTTATTCCTTTCTCTGTTATGTTTGGATCTTGGTTAGAAGAGCTCTGGTTAACCATCCAAACTTCCAGACTTTAGCCCGATGGGCCTCGTTATATGGTTGGGCCCACCAAGAACAGTAGCTCCACACCAGGCAGGAATCGTGGGCTCCTGGCTGACCACTAGGAGAGCCTGGACACACTGACCCTATGTATTGTGTAGGGGGAGCTGCAGATGAACCACTTGAGCCAGGCTGGCAGTGCCCTCCTTAAGGGCTAAACTCTTAAAACTGGGCCATCTCCTATTTGATCCATGAGACCAGATGCCTCACAAACAACACACACACATACAATACTCTCATGTCCCACCTTGGGAGCCAAAGCTCACAAAATAACTTTACTTTTTTCCATATTAAAAATAAGAACATCTAGTAGTCAACATTTGAGTTCATTTCTCCTTTGGAACTGTGGAGTACAGAAGATGGCCATGGAAATGTGTCTCATAATATCTTAATTACACTAAGGGACTCCAGAAAATCCAAGAGTGAGTGGAGGTACGCTGCATGAGGACGTGGTGTTTTATGAGAAGTTTGTCAAGGATCAGATTGAAGATTCTGCCATCATGAGAACAAAGTGAAGGAGTACATTCACTAGTGGCTTGGGGCCTATATATAGGGCCCAGGGCCTGCTGGGATGGGGTTTACACTCCGGCTGTCCTTTTGCCCTTCCACTGAACTCTCTTCAGTTCAGTCATGAGCAAACAGTCAGGGCCTGAACTAACAACCCTGCAGTGCTCCAAAGCACGGCTCACTTACAGTACCGAACAAAGGGAGGGAGGGCCGGCCCAGGCCGAGGAATGCAGCTTCGGGGTTCTGCTCCATAAATTTAACCAGCACGACGAAAAGGAGATAATATGAGCCTTCGTGATGATCTGAAAGGGGGAGGCTCTGTGTCCCATTGATTGCGGTCTGGCCCGGTGCCAGGCCCAAGCCTGACCGACAGTTGAACCATATCGTTAAGGCGTGTAATACAGCTCGAGTCTTGTACTGCCGCCAATGAGTACATATCCACAGGGCAAAAGTTTATAAAGAGTTGAGGCTGGCCTGCTTAACCCTCTCACACTGCATGTAATAGACCCAGCTGCCATTCAGAACTTGCCCATCTGAGGTCACGGAGGGAAGCCCGCACGCTTCTTTTCTTCCAACAGCTTTTCAGGGCTGGGGAGATGGAAGGAGCACTGTCTCCAGGAGGTCGCAGTGCTGGAATGTTCCCTCTGGAGCAGTGAGTCAGTCTGCCTCCCTTCCCCCGGCCCCCAGCCCAGAAACGGGACACCACAGGGCTTGCTTCAGAGCGACTCTCTGTTTGCAGTATAATGTTACTGAAGGAAACAGGGCTGACACAACAGGAAACCTACCCGTCTCCAAGGAGGCTGTGCTGGTGGCAAGGTGGTTGGGTGCTGCCACGGAGCTGTCTCTTCGAGTTGCTGAGGCTCAGGACGGTTCTGGCTTCCTTCCCTGCCACCCAGCCACCTCAGGGCTGTGATGGCCTCACTCTCTGGCTTTCCACAGCTAGGGCTCCATGCCAAAGCAGAGCAAGTGGAAGGCCTGGTATCACACTGTTCTTCCTGTTGGAGGCAGGTGGCCCCACAGGCACTCTGCACCCTTGCCAGGGAGGACATGAGGAAATGGACATGTTATCCCAGGAAGGTCTGCAGCAGCTTCCTGACAGCAGATACGACACTGAGCAAGAAGACGATCAAGAACTTAGCATAAGTGTAGTCAGAAAGAAAGGACTGCTTGTGTTTGGAGGACTCTGGGGGGAAAGTGAGTTAGGGGTATTGTACCCTATCCCTTGCCCCATCACATCCCTTGGCCACATTGGGGACCTATCTTTGTGCTTTGACCTGCCATCCAGCAGGATGTGTTCAGTCATTTCCAGAGTGCTGCTTGTCCAAGACACATACTCTCGTGACAGTGCAGAGAAAGAACCAGGATTTGAACCATGGAGGTATGGACACCAAGCACATATTGCCCACATCCACGCGGTGTCTGGATTGCCCTCCCGAGTCAAATCAGAAGCATCATACCAGTCTTAGATCTGTTTCCTTTTGATTCCTGGACATGGAAGGTAGGGCCTGGGTAAACACCAGTGATCAAGAAGATTTGGGGAAGATGGGACTGAGTGCAATTAGAGGGAAGTACTGTGGACTTTGGCCCCTCAGTGTGAATGAAGAGCACTTTCACTTCCCTCACCCCACACTAGCTTCTGGATGTGGTGCAAGAGACAGCATAGCTGGAAGCTCAGAGGACCTCATGGTCAGAGGCTTCTTTGGTCAAACATCAATATGCCTGAGCACAGGGGGACCCTGGCCTTTCATGACCAATGCCTGGAGAACCAGCTTGCTGAGCTCTGTGCCCAGGAGTTATGCTGCTCCTGATCTTCTCCATGGGATGAACCACTGTCATCTTCCAAGCTCAGAACGTGCCAGTTTCATCCGAGCACCTGCTGGAGAGTGCTATGCATGAATTAGGTGCTGCCCAGAGGGAGTACCAGCGAGTTACGAAGACCACAACTGAAGAAAGACGAAAAGTAGGAAATAACATGCCGTGTCTGTTAGAGAAACGTCTTGAGGAGCAGACTGCTAAAACTGATGGAGAGTATGAAGAATGCATGTCTGAAGACTTCGTGGGAAATCTTAGAGAGATTACAGGAAAACACAAGAATGCTGATCTACTTACGAATGAAGGTAAAATGTTGATTATCGCGTGTTTTTCATAAATCTAGTACATTAGCTAAAAATATGTATAACCTGAATTATGATAACTAGTTGGACTATTATCTTTAGATTTGAAAAACCAGTTTTATATATACTTATAATTAATAAAATTACATTTTAGTTTTAAAAAAAGAACTTACCAGTTTCACAAAATGGCAGTGACACTTCCTGGCTCCAGCCTTGTGTTTGCTCTGCTACATAGCTAAGACCATCTTCATCTCCTGCTCACCTGGGAGCTTTAACTGCTTCCCAGCTGGCGCAGAAAGTCTCAGCAGAAGGATGTCTGAGAAGGATGTGCAGGAAGACCCCTAAGGACGACTTCCTCCTTGGCGTGGGGTGGAGGACAAAAGAGGGCTTCCATTTATTTTGGTGCTGTGGGACCTGAACAAAAGACTTCTCGAGGTAGGAGAAGAGACATAATGATCAGTCAGCCCTGAGACTGTGGATCCTATATTAGTTATACTTCCATGGTCAAGGTGCTTTGAAAAGCCTAGAAATAGACTCTGGTAGAGAGTCCAGGATGGAGATAACTTATTATCTCTACTGCATTAAGTGATTGCTAAATCCAAAGTTTGGGTGCCTCTCCATCGTGTATTTGAGGTCAAATTGTGTGAAGAAATTATCCCACTCTTTGAATGTCTTTAGCTTGTTTAGCAGTAATTGAAGATGCTGTGAGTTGGCCAGATGTTCTGCTACCTGGAGTTGATAAAGATTCTCATCTACAAAAACCTTAAGACCAAGAACACTAGAAAGTTCCCAACGCTTTATGTAACATGCAGAAGGAACCCTGATCTCAGCTCCCTGGATCTGAGCGATCCTTTGGAAAGGGAGCAATGAAG
This sequence comes from Castor canadensis, assembly GCF_047511655.1. Lineage (NCBI taxonomy): Eukaryota > Metazoa > Chordata > Mammalia > Rodentia > Castoridae > Castor > Castor canadensis. The sequence goes on along the minus strand of NC_133392.1, from coordinate 154,201,713 downwards.
AGCAGCAGCTGAAGAGTCAATCACTTCTGGCCTCCTGTGTGACTCACTCTCCTCTGTCAACATCAGGATTGCTCCAGGCTTGCCTTCTCACATAAGGAACTTGGTCTTTGCTCAGCCACATGTTTGCCTCACTGTCTGCCTTCTGCTCCTGGGTCCAGAAGAAGAAAGAAACCCTCAGTTAGGGGAAAGGCAGGAGCAGAGGTTTTGTGCCTCTTGTTAAGTTGTGTAAGCATGAGAGGAGGTGAGCAGATTCCTGATGACTGCACCTGATTCTCCCTGAGACAGGGCCTACTGCTAACTGCTCTGTCCTGCTTGCAAGCCTGCGGACCCATGCACAGGGAATCAATTAGAAAGGCACAGGCTGGGTATGAGCGGTGGTTTACACTAGATCTGAGGGATTTTTGCTGCCCCATCTGTCTAGCAGGGTCTAGCATCTTGGCCCCCCTCTCCCTGGCTCCCAACAAAATCTTCCTACATTTTGAATGTGCTTTTTTTTTTTTTTCTAGTCCTGTAGAGACAAGCCACCCAGTCCAACAGTTCAAGCAGATTTAGTCTTGTTGGTTCTTGTTTCCTAGGAGGACAAGTGCTGTAAAGGTTTAGTGTCAACTCTGACCCATGGGTGTGTCAGATCTTTGTGAAGGCTAGAAATGCACCTGAGGTGACCCAAGTCCTTCTCTTTCATTTTTTGATCTCCTGCCACCTGAACCATTAATTCTGCTTTCAAAGTGGGTTGGGGAAAGGAGAGCATTTCAAAGCAAAGTTGATTTGGTCTGTGAACCTGCTTGTCTTCTAGGTTGTCCTTTACCCTGATGAGAATCAGAGGGGACAGTCTGTAAGCCCCTCAGTCTCGTGACTCTGCAGCTGGAGAGTCTCCAACCAGTTCCAGATGGTCTCTCCCTCCCCGTGTTAGTGGAAAGGGAGTGGGGCAAGCTGGGAGGCAGAGTGCATTTGCTTTTACCCATTCTTCCAGTACGCATTTGCAATTCATGTTTTACCTCAGGGACTCTTTAGGGAGAGTGCCATGAGTGCCGGGGTCCCTGTTGGTGCTGCCAGCACCAACTACTCCTCTGTCCAGGCATGTTGCTCCAAGCTCCCTGACTACTGCAAGAGTAGCCTTTCTCCTGCCCATTAGGATCAAAAAGCACAACAATGATGAAAAAGTAAGGCCTCCAGGCTGGGAGGGAGTCCTGTAGGTGACCCACAGCTTAACAAAACCACATCCATAGCTGTTCTCACCACAGCAAGGGGAGGACAGGGCAGGGCAGGGCTATCTGCCCAGTCTGGCAGGAAGAGGCAATAGGAAATTATATAGCCCCCTTCTCATAAGAACTCTCCACTCATCTCCCCTTCTGCAGAAGAAAGGCATACTGAAAGCCCTCAGACAACTGCTCTCCTCGCTTACATCCAGCCCACACTGTGCACAGTATGTGATGAAGGAAACTTGTAGTCGCAATCATTCATGAATGAATGATTTCATTCTAAGTATGGTGTAGACAATTTAGAATTTGTGCCTGACTGCTTCCTGAATAATTTTTTTTAAATAAAGCTATTTTTAATTTTTTGTTTAAGTTAAAAAAGTACGTACAAACGTAAACTTTTGAAAATCCATGCAGTATATGTGCATTTATGGTGTTTGGACATTGCTTCAAAAACCTTGCTCAAATTATTTAATCCTTACAGCAAGTCACTGTGATAGATACCATTATTCCCTTTTTTTTTTCCAAAAAAATAAAAAGCGCTTAATACAACTGGGCATTAATAATCACCAAAAGGTTAGGAAGCCCGCCAGATATCTCCCTGAGTTCCTGTGTATGTCTGTGGATGTATACATACACACAAATACGTGATTTTTTCCATAAATGGGAACATAATTCTTTTGCATATATGTGGTATTGGGATTGAACCCTAGGTCCCAAGCATGTGAAGCCCATGCTCTGCCACTCAGCTATACTCCCAGCCCCAAGCAAAAATATTGATGTCTGACCCTTTTCAACTCAACAGTGATTTCTCTTTATTCCAAAAGTCAATAGTTTTTAATGTCCACATAATATTAAATTGCAAATGTACTATAATATTCTTAACCAGTCCCCCTGTTGATGGAGGGTTCCATTTTTTTTGCTGTCATAAGCATCTTCTTCATGTCTTTTCGTACTTATATAATTATCTCCTTTGGGTAAATTCCTAAAACTATGATTGGTGGATTTAAGGATATGTACATTTGCTGTGTAGAGACGCATTACGAATTGCGTGCTAGGAAGTTGAAGCAATTTGTACTCCACCCACACGGATTGAGAGGACCCTTTCCTCCAGCCCTCTACCGGCTCTGGCTCTTCATTCATTCAGAACTCAGTCACGACTTTTCTGAAGTAGCTGCTATGTGCCAGATGTTGTAGTAAGAACCAGGCATCCATAGTCTTAGGCCTTTGGCCAGTGAAAGAGCTGAATGTCTAAATGTTACTACTTGAGATAATTAGGAGTGTTGAATCATCTTTTCATACTTCAGTTGTCTATTTGTATTTCTCTTTTTATGAATTGCTTTGTATATTCTTTACCCCAGTCCTTTTAAAACCTCTTAAGGTTGAGTGTATCTTCTATTTTAGTGTGTTTATTTGTTTTCGTTTATTCGCATCCAATCTTGGTCCCACTCTTCCAACAGTGGTCATTTAATCAGTTTCTCATCCTGTGAATGAATACATGTCCTGCTTGCAGGTGTGGAATGATAAGCTTGGCTTAGTCACTTGGTGGGTTCTGTCCCAGTACCTTCAGCACCTGCACCATGCTACAGTGACTGGCTGAAGATGAGTGTTTTGGATTGTGTGCAATGTGACCTACTGCCTGGCTTCATCTTGCAGGAGGAATCCTGTTCTTTAGTGTTTGTTTACCACCAGTTCCTTCTGACCTTGAGACAGGGCCCTGCTTGCAGCCAGGCCTTCCTGGGAAGCCTCCTTAGCGCTCCCACATAGCTCATGTGCTCATTTATCACTGATACATGGTCTAGGTTTCTTCTGTAGTCATTTCAAGAATGTAGGCCTTATCCTCTCAGTTCTTGGTGTTGCCTTCTTTGGTGTCCCTCCAGGGTGTCCAGAATGTCTAACACAGTGGTAGAGTCAGTATGTGTTTGAGATTTTCAACAGCCATACTATCCAATGAGTTTACTGAGTCCAAGAGAATCAAAAAGACTCAAGACCAAGTTTGGCTTTGTCACTCTCCAGCTAAATGGCCTTAGACAAGCTTAATAATCTCTCAAGGATGTGATTTTCTCATCTATAAACTGAAATACTAGTAAACATCAGCTAAAAAGAACAGTGTGAGGAATAGAGTACCTAGTGAACAGTCAACACTGAACACATGCCGCTACAGGGACCTACTGTGGACCTTGGGGGCCCAACAACCCTAGTTTGGTGTCTTCTTACCTAAAGCCAGTAGGAAAATGCAGATGCAAGAGCTGTTGGAGGTGGCAGTACACTAAACTTTTCTACAGTGTTCTCAGGCTCACATGTACCTCTTTGTTGAGTCTGAATCTGTTTTTTCCCACCATGGAGCCTCTGATCATTCAGAGATCAGCATGGTGCCACCAGTTTAAAACATGCTAGTATTTCTCATAGCTCTGCCAGTTTTTCCTAAGTGGAGGTATGAGTCCATGTGTGTGTGTGCATGTGTATGCATGTGTGGTCTGTGTGTGTGTGTGTGTGTGTGTGTGTGTGTGTGTGTAAAGTGCTTGGGATAAATAAAGATGGATCATATTTTGCCTGGTATAGCAAAACTATCATCTCTAAGCATTTTACCAAATGGACTTTAATTGATTCCCTTCAATTCTATTTTTATTTTGTAGTCATTTTAATGTATGGGGAACCAACTCTTTCAAATGAGACATTTTTGTCACTAAAACCTGTTATTTAGTGTAACCACCGCAGGCAGTCCCTTTAAGGACTGCTTAAAGGGTTCTGGGCAGTCGGTCGTTCTCTCATCGCCTGACCACAGCAGTGACCCACCAGTTTGTGGTGATGCACACAAACCAAAACAGGCAGGCTGGGCAGCCAAGTGTCCTCAGCAGAATGAGCTGGCAGCGCCATCTCCGATGCCACCTCTGCCCCCTCCTTGCTTGCATCTGGTGACCCCCAGCCCTGCTGTGGCATACGGCACAGAGCCCTTCTGACCCATATCACCGTGTGTGCTGATTACCAGGAATCAGCACATCTGCTGAGTGTGTGTTTAATGTGACACAGATGTGGGACATACTGCAGATCTTTCTGCTTTACAAATTTTCAGCTTTTTGCATTTCATCAGTGTTGCTTATTATTTACAGAACGTAACTCGAGACAGCAGAACAGATTGTAATTTTTAAAAAGGTTTGGGGGGGGGTGCGGTGATGGGCCGCAGGGGATCTGAGAGAAAAAAATCCAGTAGTGTGGAATGTTGTGTGCTGTCCAGACCAAACAAACCAGTTTGCCAAGGGTTGATGGACTATGACAATCAGTCCAGTTCATGTTAACACTGGTGGCACTTAATTAAAAGGCAGCTTGACCATTTTATCACCAAATAAAGAATAATCTGTCACCAGGTGGACTCTCCTGGCACCAGGCAGAACGTACCCTCATTGAGACACTGACGGTTAATGCTGCCCTGTCAGCTCATACTCTACTTCATGCCTGGCCAGAAAGGGCCCTGTTGAACCCAGTTCCCATTCAGAAACATGGATGTTCTTCAGTTCCTGTGAAGGCTTTATACATCGGCACAATGGGCAAGAGCCAGAACGAAGAGACATCAAGATGCTCTTGAGGACCAGAGCTAGGCAGACACAAGTTTTGAGGGGACTGTTTTGGAAGGGTATAGTTGGCTGGAGGAGGCTTTGTCTTCTGAGAAAGCTCAGACATAGATTAACCTTAAGGACAACCTCCCAAAATCACCAACTATCAGAGGAAGATGAGGAGTGGAAGTGACTGGGTGAGTCTATGGTACTAGGTCAAAAGAACCCAAAATCTGGGCCTGAAATAATGCAAAGCCATAAAGTAACTACCCTTTGAAAAGAGCCTTCCCCTTGGAACTGAAGCAAATGCAGAGAATTGATCACTGGGTCAAAAAGTTCTGAGCTGTCAGGGCTGAGTGTCAAGACAGCTTTCAACTCTCAGTAGGGAGCTGAACCCAGAATGACTGCCAAGGTTCCAAGCTCCACTGCTCCTTTCCTTCCCAGAAAAATGCAGACGGTGCACATTCTCCCAAGGCCACCAGTGCCCTCTGAGAGCACATGACCCAGGTCAGGAACTTCCTTAAGTCCCCCACGATGGAATGGGTCAGCATTCCTATGCTCCAGAGGTTCCTGGGTTTATTACCAACTCCCAGCTTCCCCTGGCTCAGGCTGGAGACGCTGTGCAGTACAGACTGCCCTTCTCTACTCACCTGGCCTCAGAAGCAATGACTGACTCTGGTACTCCTGCACTTGCTCCAACAGTCTCGGCGCCATCAGTCTATTTATTCCTCATATATGTGTGTCTTGGCCTGACACTGTTCTAGAGGCCAGGGTGAACCAATGCAGCTTCCATTCAGCACTACCCATGCTTTCCCAGCCTAGTGTGGTTCAGAACATGAGCCCCTCCCTGGCAAAGGTCAGTATGTGGAAAGAGGGGCTTAGCTGGCTGCTCTGTGACCTTCTCAGGGCTTCACTTTCTCCCCTACCACCTGGAGTCCACTGCAGTACTGAAAGAGACCCTGTCAAACTTGAGAGCATGACCCCTGGATATGAGCTGTCTGTCATCCCTGTCAGTTTTCAGCTCAGTGTTCTCTCTTTTTGAAGCATCTTCTTCCGCTGCCTCTCATTTCCTTCCCACTGCACCTTCCACCCTATTCTCATCTGACATTTTCATTGTTTTCTTGTGGTGCTGGAGATGGAACCCAGGGCCTTGCACATGGTAAGCAAGCACTCTACCACTGAGCCACATCCCCGGCCCTCCTTTTGATAGTAAGAGAATGTGTTAAACCTGCAGGCTAGGCAAATAGGGGGTCTTGAAAAAGCAAATGGGCTGTAGGCTCTCCATGTCTGCTTTGCTTTGGCCTTGAAGGAGGCCCTAGAGGAGTTGCCTCAGGGCAGCTCCTCATGCAGTGGTTGTGGGTAGTAAGATTGTCTTGCAAAACTGCATTTAGGGAAAGTGCTTTGCCACTAAAAATATTTTTTTAAACCCCAGCTATGATGAATTTTATTAATGGCAATATTCTGAGAATTTGTTATCTAATGTAATTTATTGAGTTGCTAGGTGATTAGTCTGACCCTTTCAAAAAAAAATTTCTTTAAGAAAATAAAATCTAGATGGGGCAAGTTTATGAGCAGTTGTCCCCAAGAAAACACTACATATCCAGCATTTGATGTATTCCTTAGGAATCATTCTGACAGATTCAGCAAATCATGTCCCTCATAGTGCTTGATCAAGATAAAACTTTAAACATTGCATTTTTTGCATTTAAGTGTAGGAGGGAGCTAGACAGCTGACTTTTACGAGTCCTGCTGTGTGCTGTACACGTGCCATGTTTCCTATTAATGTTACCCACCATGTAGGCTCTTTGGTAAGGAGACTGGTTCTCTGCAATCAACCTGCTATCGTCTTGGCTAATTACTGATAACATGGGGGCTTCATTCTATTGATCTTTTTTTCTGAAGCACTTTGTTCTTCTCTGTACCACCTTGATCCTAAATTTCATCTTGAGGCAGGCTAGACGTAGGAAAAGTTCGAGGCTCATGTAGGTTGCCTGGAGATGGTCCAGACCACCTGCACCTGGCTGGCTTACCACAAATGTTATCCGCAAATGCTGTTTCCAGAGGATCTTGGTCCTTGCGTTCCGGGTGGAATAATCTAAGCAGAATACGTGGATGGGGTGATATAGAATAGCTTTATTAAGGGAGGGGGAGTCACCGATTCTACCAGGTGAGGGAGGAGAAGAAAACAAAAAAGGACCAGAACCTTGAACTTGGAGGTGGGGATAGAATACATCATCACCTGGCTCCTTTGACCTGTGGGCAAGGGGGAGGAGCTCTTGAGTCAAGAAGGGGAGCAGTCCCAGACTATCCCTAACCTAAAAGAGATCAACTTTTGGGAGAAGGTAGATAATGTAAAAATTAAAAGAAAGAAATTATGTAATCATTTTCTAGAAATTAATCTGAAAATACCTAGTTCATGTAATTTAATCACTTATTATTAGCATTTATATTTAAGAGCTATAAAACCAGGTTTTGTGTCTTTAGGTGCATATGAATTATCTTAGGATTGGCATTAGAGGTAACAGGTTAATAAGGAATTTGACCATGGCTTGAGAGATTCCTATAAGAACGAAACTCTGATTCAGAATATCATAGAACAGAAGTGAAGCTTGTGGTTATAAAGTGCCCCACTTCTTGTGTTGTTGAAAATTGAAAATCACTTTACACATTGTCTATTATTTTTTAAAGCAAACGAACCTCAGAATGTAGGCAAATTTGTAGCATTCCAGAAAACTGAGGCTCGCAATTGTACTCGTACTAGAATGTTATTCACACCGCTGCGATTCTTTATAAAGTGAGCCTGCCTTGGCCCTCCTCATCCGGCTGAATTAACAGGTAGTCTTACCTCTGAGGAGGTTGACTAAGAAAAAAAGTCTGGAGTATTTTTGCCTTAGAGTTTAAATCCCAGTAGCATATTTGTTGGCATTAGTCCTACCAGCTGTCACAGTTTCAATGTCATGGGGTCCCCAAAACATGTGTGAGGTTACAGGAGGCTTGACCCCTATAAACAAGTCAGGTGTGAATCCCACTGATGGGAGCAAGCCCAGCCCAGGAAACATTATCCCTGCTTCTGGATGTCAAATTACTAAAAGCCTAACAATATAAATATGATTTCTTAAATCAACATCTCTCCCACATTTTCAGTGGCAACAGTATGATGTGGGATTTTATGTGCTGTTACACATGTGACTTCAGAATCCCAGGGAGAGGTAAGTGAAATGTTAACAAGAAAGCAACAGGGAAAGGAAAGTAGTTCCTTCACAAGAAGGAGGGCGAGAAGCCGTGAGCCCCTTGATAAGAAAATGAAATGAGAGGCTGGATGTTGTAGACCCCTTCTGCCTTATCTAGGTTAGGAACCCTCTGTGTACCATGCTGCCCATGGTAATAATAGGTGGCATTGTTGAGTGTGTGTCCTGAACCAGAATGATACCTGTATTGACTTATTTACTCCTGACAGCAGCCCAACTATCAGCCTCATTTTATAGATAAGGAAATGCATTCTGTAAATGGCAGTCACACTGCCACTCCCGGTGCATCGCTATCTCCAATGAACTCCAATCATCTGCCTGAAAACGCAAGTCATCCCTGTCTTCCTCACCAGCCCATGCATATGGTATCTCAAGGAAGGTTCATGGGATGGGCTGGAGGTAGGGAACAGAGGCCAGCACAAGTCACTCTGAGGGTTTTGAGCATGATTGTTTTTCTGGCTACTTTAGTTTGGCTTTGACTCAGTAATTGCATTTAAGAACCAATCTCTACTGACCTACAGTCTCTTTCTGCCCAACCTATTTTTTTTCATGTGTCCAAAATCTGAATTGTCCTAGCAAATACTTGGAACAGTTTTCTTGGCACAAGAATTAACACAGCCAGAGCTCACCATTTAGCTGTGAGTAGGTTCTTGAAAGTGGGTTTCATCTCAGAACTTGAAGGAGGGATTTCTGATGGAAACTGAGCCAAATTTGAGAAGTTATCATCATCGGGCAGACTCTTCTGCAATCACACTATGTACTGAGTAGAATAAAGGCTGTCTTTGGAGAGGACATACTTTTCTACACAGTCTTTGGAAAACAGAGAAGAGAGGGCTGCAGGTCAGAGGTCACATACAGCTTGTGCAGGATGGGCTTCTTGGACATCCAGACTCTGTACTGTAGTGGACTTCAGAGGGCATTTTAGCTAAATCATACACTCCAGGGCAGAGAATGCTGGTTAGGTGGACTATTTGGTTCCTTTTAGAATGAAGCCATTCAGCTGAGAACCCTAGTATCTTGTAGCTATTATCAGTGAACAGTCAGTACTTGAAGAGAGCATCTGGATTGACCTCCTGTTCTCAGTCTAATTATTTGTGTTCAATAAAGCACATTCTATATCAATGATTCTTTATGAAAACAAAAGTCTTGGACACATACATAAAGTAAATGCAAGCATCATCCATCACTCTGTTGAGGTCAGCACATACAGCCCTGAGGAAGATGGCTGTCTCCAGTTAGATAAACATCCTACTGTGCTAGGAAGTCACAAGCTTCACATACTTTCTACTTTACTTATTTACTGATGGTTTATGGACATCACTTAGTTGATAGACATTGGCCATGACAGACTTCTCAACCAACTACTGACTCAATGTAAGCCCTACAGGGGTATGGACGTGTGCACAACATCTGTCTTCAACTAACAGAACTGTGACACAGCTACTCATCATATAGGCAAAGTACAAATCAGAGCTGGCCAACTGTTGACCCTCAGGCTGAAAGGCAAGATCAACCAAGAGGAATTGGTTAGATCTCCCTTGTCACATTGTTTGGATATATTGTTGCTTGAAGTAAATGACACGAATTGTTTTCATTGCTCTGATCTTTGGTTTGAAGGCCTCCAGTGTCTGTCAGATAGCACTGGCCAGATGCACACTGAGCCTGCATGGACCTCTCTCTGGGTATCTGCAGTGCATCAGCCACTGTAAGTGCAGCCCCTTCCCTGGGGGAAGAGCCATCCATGCCATATAGCCAGCTCGCTGACATTTTCATGGAGTTCAGAGCTCAAGTTCGTTTGGTGCTGACATTTTGGATTAGCTGGTTGACTGGAAGGACTGCTTCTTCCTATACACTGTGAAATTTATAAACCGCAGCAGCTGAGGGCTTAAAATGGCCGACAACCCCCAGCTGGCAGTAATTAAGTATACCACAGACCTTTGGCTAAACAGAGGCTGTGGAGGCAGAGTTGCTGCATATGTACTAAACAGACTCATGTTTAAACTGTCTTTAACGCTGTGTGTTGGTTAGTGAGAGACATTGTTAACTAATGAGAGGGGAGTGTATAGGTTTTGCCACCTCTTGTTTAATGATCCCTTCTCCCCAGTGTTGTAATGCCAAGACCCTGTCCAAATGGCAGCATGCCATGACAGTGAAGGTGGCCATAGGAAAGGAGCAAAGCCACCATGCTGCCTGGAGGCTGGGACAGAGTGGGAACCACAGTAGCTTAGATGTTCATCTTTATGTTCCAATGCCAATGACAGGGTCCACAGCCAGTCCACTATTTTTATTGGACACCATTATCCTTTAGATTGGAAGGAGAAGATGGAGCAAGAAAACAGTAAGATGCCATTTTTTACCTATTCAAGCAGCAGACATTTAAGACTTTAGATCTGTGCTGTCCAAGATGCGATTTAAATATAATTATAAACCAATTAAAATTTAAATGCAGTTCTGTAGGTACGCTGACTGCATTTCAAGTGCTCAGCAACCACGTGTTCAGTAGATGTGTATTAGATGATGTTGTTTTGGACAGTACCAAGTGTTGGAAGGAATATAGATGGCTAGAGTCTCTTAAATGTATTCTTGTGAGAGTGTAAAAATGGTCTGATTGCTTTAAAAAATGGTGTTAAGTGGACTTTTGTACCCTTCAGTCCAGAAAGTACCTCCTAAATACATACCCAAAGCTCACCAGGAGACATACAAGAGTGTTCATAGCAGTATTATTTGTAATAGCAAAACCTGGAAATAACCCACGTGCTATAAACGGAAATATGGGTAAATCATGGAATAGTCACACGGTGGAGTGTTAAAGCAGGCACAGCAAATGAGTTGTAGCTTTACAGGAAAGAATGGCTGACTCTTAGCAATATGGCAGTGATGCCCAGAACAATTAAAAACTAAAGGCTGTATATAATAAGAATGTGCCATAGCATACTCTGAAATGTGATAAGACTATGTAAGAAAGAAAAGCATGGAATGATAAGCATGAGGATCAGAACTGTGGCTTTCTCTGGGAGAGGAGGCTCAGGGGTCTGCGTGCAGGGCACATACAGTCAGACTGCAGTCAGCAGTAGGTTTGTGTGCTGGTGGGGATGATAGTTTCACACGTATGTCATTCTTTCATATAAAGAAAGGCCAGCGCTGGAGGGAGGGAAGGAGGGAAGGAGAGAAAGAGAGAAAGAAAAAGGTAGACTAGCAGACCAGTGGCACTGGTAAGCCCTGAACTATTTAGGATTGCTGTTTCATACAGTTATGCTAGTTTCTAAGAATTATTTGAGTTTATAGTATATATTGCATTATCAGAAAACAATTCTTTCTCACAGTCATCTGTACTGAATATCACTTTATAAACTGCTGGCTTTGGAGGTTTGTAAACACTAGCTTATTGCTGTCTTTTAAAAATTCTTTGATTAAGTTTGGGTCTAAATTTGTTCAAACCTGGGATCTTTAAGTACTACCCTCCCTTCCTTCCACCTACAACCAATCATCTTGGACCTGAGAAGTTTAACTTTTAGTTGAGTTTTGGAGAAGAAAACCTAGTTTTTGAGGCACTGACAATGATAACATAATCGGGGATTGTAGAATCCAACTTTCTGCTTTTAGCAAGAATATGAGTAACTCACCTTTCTCCAGGTAATGTCTTTATTATAAGACTATCATGGAAGACTATTTCCTTTTGTGGTCAAATATAACTCTCTCTCTTTTCTGGCATATCAGCATGAACAATGAGCCTCGAATGGCACAGGGATCTCCTCTAGTCCCAGTATTGGGCTGTGCATTTCACCTGGCCCTTGGTATTTGGTGGGTCACCAAAGAAGGGTCTTGGAAATAGGAGGGAGTATGCAGCCTGGTGGGAAGATAGATAAGAAAGGAGCATAGCCAGCTGTCAGTGTATACCACAGGAAGCTACTCCACTTTCTATTCTCTGGTGTTTTCATGGGTTTGTTGTTTACAGGTTAGAAGATAATGTACTGGGGGAAGAGATAAAATTTGAGGAAGGCCACTGACTTAAGAAATTACTGCTTGCATTGGGAAGCTCACTGATAATGTGAATCCCGTCTACTTACCTTCCTAGCTCTCCCACAGTCCTTATGGAATGGTTGCCAGGAGCCAGGAGCAGAACAAGACCACCTGGCCTTGGCTTCTTGGGCTTCCTTGGGTCCCATTAGATGGGCATAGGGCTCTCAGTAAGTTTTCTCCACATGGTAGCATGTTCCTCCCAGCTTTGAATACTGAGGAAACAACTGTTTCTTATAAGGAAGAAGACACTTGTCCTCAGAGGGGTCAGTTTCATGACCATCCCTCATGCCACTTCCTTTGCTTAGATAAGTGGACAGAGATACCCTTGACCTTTCTGTCAAGAAGATGGGATTCTAGCTGGCTCACATTTTACCTTCATGTTGATTGGTGGCTTTCAAAGCTCAAAATCGCTAATCTTCAAACTTTCTACCAGCGTTTGCATATCACCTTTTATTTGTAGCTCAGTGAATAGCCTTAAACTGTTTCCCACCCAAAAATATAATTTCATCTAATCCCTTTTGCTCCTCAACTGGCAACCAGGACACTGTTGAGGAAAAAAAGTCCTTCTGCTCATGGAATTTACACTCTAAGTTTTATATATATATATAGAAGGTAAGCCTATGGGCCTCCTAGTAGGTTGGGGAGATGTGAGAGGAGTCAGAATCGAACCCTATATTGAAACGGTCGAGGAAGTGGTCCCACCATACTCCTGTTGGAGGGGCCTTTGGATTTCTGCGTGATATTTCGTGGACCTCTTCCCAGAACCTCATGGGTAGGAGAACAGTGAGACCAAGCTGCCTTGGGACAGGCCACTGAGCCTGTCTAGGCAGTGCTTAAAATGACAGCAGATGTTGCACCAGGCAAGGAATCCAGACAGGCTACCTAAGAAAGTATGTCCAGGCTCTGCCTTTGGGTCCCTTGCATGCAGTGGTCTACTACATTCTTAACCTAGCAATTGTCAAGCTTCTCTACCAGTGGACTGACAGTGGCTTCCTATACCACCGCCCCTACTTTCTACCAGTAGTTAGGAAATAAACAGCCAACAAGAGGCCTAAATCCTAAAGGAGGAGTGAGGCTAGGCACAGTGCAAGTATGTGATATAAATGGTTGTTTCTACCCATTTCCTTAGCACAAATCATTGAAACTTCCTTATCACCCTCAAAGAGCACAATTAATAGTACTCAAGGCTTCCTTATAACTGGACTTTTGGGAAATTATCACTGGATTTCTGGCTTTGTGGTGTGTCTCAAACATCACCTGGTGTAGGGGCTGCCTTTCAGGCACCATACCCTGGTTAGCTGAGCTTGACCTGGCTTCAGGAACGCTTCGCAATGCTCCTAGGTTTGCAGCTAGCCTGTCGCATGGCTTGTGGCAAGTTCCAGACTGTTTCTTCCATGTTACTGCCCCAGCTCCCTCCAGGACACTTGCCCTTGTCAGTCAGTCTCCACACTGCTTGGTTCTGAAGTGCTGATTCAGTGTGGAAGCCTATTCCTCTCTTTGAGGTATGTCTAGAGAGGGATGTTTTGCTTCAATGGGTTCCAGGAACAAATAATAAAAAGTACAACAAGTACAAGGCCGAGGACAGACCCAGTACACTCTTATCAGTCATCTGAAATATGCACAACCTTTCCAAGGCAAATAGGGACTCCTGTTTCTAGGAAAACACCAAAAAGTATTTATCAATTACCCTGTCTATGGTTTGTGGAAAAAGACAACAGCAGCCGACCCTGAAAGTCTTAGCAAAGCAGATTCCTTTGGGCAACTGACAACTGAGTGGCCTAAGTTAGGGCTGCTGCAGAATCCCAGCAGTGTCCTGGGACTTGTCTGTGGTGCCTTTCTTCCCCACACCTCTTACCCAGGCATGGTAGCCTGAGTACTCTGAACTCATCTTAGAAGAAGCCAGAAGCATGGCAGACTCTTACTAAAGCCCAAGGCCTCTGAGTCTGCCTGACCCATTGCAAGGCCACAGATAGCTCCCTCCAAGAGATTCCTAGAATAGCAGAATGTGGCCCTGTGGAAGTCTAGTGATGATGACCATAACAAAAGCCACAGCCTCTTTCAGCCACAGGCTTGATTGATGGACACTATTTTATTTGATCTTCATAGCCATTCTGTGAGATCGATGTCATCATCCCGTTACAGAGGAAAGTGAAACAGAGGGTGAAGGAGATTGGCTAACACAGCCATGGACCACATACTCAGCTTGAAAGGATCCTAGGGCACGTTCCCAGTTCAGTTTCACAGTGGGAGTCTAACCACGATCTCACAGCGCACTCAGAGTGCAGGCACGCTGCAGTTCACATCTCTCTGAAGTAGAGTGTGTCTCACATTAAGTGCTACCTTCTCAAGTGAGGAAGGAAAAGCATTTTGCCCTTGATGCTAACTCTTTGCTTCCTGTCCATTTACCCCTCTAGGACCCAAGCACAGAGGGTTCGGAAACCACGTTGCTGCACTGGACCCCAGGGCCTGCTTCCCCGATATTCTGAGAGCCAGGCAGAAGGACAGGAACAACTTTTCAAACTGACAGACAACATCCAGGATGAATTGTAAGTGGAAGCCAAGGGGACTAGCCCTGTTGGGACACTGAGTTAGTCATTTCTTCTGTGCTTGAATCAGAGGAATTTACATGTGATTTGAGCTCCCATCTAACTCAGATCTAAGAATGGGCCAAGGCATTCCTGATCCTAAATGTTTGATAGGTATATGACTACTTGCAAATGGCCTTTATGGACTGGCTCAAAGGATAGAGTGCCTGCCTCACAAGCACAAGCCCCTGAGTTCAGTCCTCACTGCTACAAAAAAATAAATAAATAAATAGAAACTGGAGGTGTGGCTCAAGCAGTAGAGAGCCTGCCTATTTCAAACCGCAGTATTGCCATAAATAAATAAATAAATAAATAAGTAGCCTTTACTAGAAGGAGTGATTCTCAAACTTGGTTCCATAGCCAGAGTTTACTGTTTTGTTTCTAAAAACTGTCTCTTTCTAGATAGCTCAGAGAAAGAAGAGAAATGTTCTTAATTTTAACGGCTGTAAAGTTTTCTTAAACTTTGTAGACAAAATAAAACACGAAACAACTAGTAGTCAAATATTTTAGAAATGTGATTTTCTTAATCACATTTCCACTCTTTTAAATATGGAACTTTACATTCCCGGGGTCTTCTCATATTTTCAGCTAGATGAAATTATTCCTAGTTGATAATGGTAGATATGTCACCTTTTAGTCTATTCTGCAGAGACCCTAAGAGTGTTTGTAGCTCGATTAATGTTAGAATCTCAGCCCAGAGAAAGGCGTTTTATCTGAGGAGTAGCAAAATTAAATGCTAGTTTAATTCTGTAACACTTATTTGTCTCCTCTAAGGTGAACCAATCCAGAGAGGGCCTGAGCATTGTGGATATTTCTGGTTGGTAGAGGAGTGTTAAATAGAGGTTAGCATCCAGAGCAGTCTTCAGTGTCATTGGTACAGATGGTGCTAGCAAGACCTTGTACCAGTATTTGATGGGGACAGAGACTGAAATATAAGACTCGTGCTGCTTGCTGTATGAGGTGTCATCTTCCTAACATGTCTGTGTGATCCCACCCCTCATGGTATTGTTAGGTCATCTCTTGGTAATGTTAGCATATTTCCTTTTCTCAGCTTAAACAATAGAAATTTGGATTCTACCAGTTCTGGCCTGGAGGCTAGGAAGTTGGAGGTCAAGGTGTTAGCCAATTCTGCTCCTGGTGAGGGCTTACTTTGTGGCTTGCAGACCATCACTTTTTTAGTGTTTCTTCACATGGCAGACCAGGCAAGCTTTCTGTTGTCCCTCATAAGGACACTAACCCTATTGGATCAGGGATCCAACCTCATGACTTATTTCACCTTAATTACCCCCTTACTCCAAATAGTCCCATTGGAGGTTAGGAGTTCAACATATGAGTTAAGGGGAGGACATAATTCAACCCATACCACAAGTTATGAATTGGTTCTGGTGTTTCACTGTGGCCTCAGCTCTAGTCATTTCTCTGATACCCAGAACCCCAAGTCTTGCTCCAGGGAGGACTTTATGATCCTGCCTTTCGCAGGGTGGGGATTTGGGGTGTCAGCTGCCCTTCATACTACATTGCTGATGGAACTTGAGCCCTCTAAATTAGAGGCCCAGAAAGTCAAAGTCATCTCTCAGCCTAACAGGCACACACAGTGCAGTCCACTAGAATGGCAGCCCCAGGAGGGCTGCGATATTTGTCTGTTATGTTTGCTAAAGAATCCTCAGAACCCGGAACAGTGCCTGGCATACAGCTGGCACTCAATAAATGTAGCCGGATAACTACGACTTAGCATTTATATGAATACATGTCTACTTCTTAATCATTTGTAGCTTTTTGTCAAAGGTTAAATTGATTACACATTATCATATGTTGCACTTTTAGTTTCCTCCCCAGCTCACCTCTGCTCAACTCAAACCACCTCTAGTCTACAAGATACATGCAGCAGAATGATATGTGACCAAAAAAACAGACGAGGAGATTATGTAGTACAACCAGCATAGGGTTCTCCTGGAGAAATGTAAGCCTCAAGAATAGCCAGGGAGAACTGAAAACTGGAACAAACAAAATCAGTGAGAGAGTTCTCATGAAACTCTTGAAATTCATACAAACTCGGAGCAGTTATTGGGGTGAATGAATTTTGACTTTAAAGATGAAAACCATGTGTCTCCACCCAAGTTGTGAATTGAATCTGGCCAGTGAGTATTGAGGGAAGCAGGTGACCAGGATCTTCCTCGGGGTACAGGAAGAGGTCATCAGAGACTCTAGCAAACGTGTGTCTGAAGTGTCCTTGCTTATTAGCCTGCCTTCACAGTGATGGGAGCATTACAGTCATCACCCTAAAGAAAGTGGTTTTCAGGAAACACCATGGGTGCTGAGTTATACCTCCAAATTTCATCCTAGATTTGTAATTTAAAACATTTTTAAAGACCTAATTATTTGCATATTTCCCTTCAGAGTTAACCCCTCAAAAGGTTCTTTAATATCTTTCTCTACTGTTCTAACTCAATGTTTCCACATTTTTTTCCAGTTAGACTCACTGCTTCACTTCTGGAAAATGTTGTGTAATTACTTCCCGATGGAGTGAAAACCCCACAAAGTCCCCAGTGTCACAGCAACATCAACTCTGTTCTAGATCAAGTTGCATTTAGTTTTCTCATTTCATTTAATTAATTAGTATTAACAAGTTAGTTACTGACATCTCATTTGATGTCTGGTCAGCTAAAAAGGCTTCAGTTTCACACTACTCAGCTCTTTCTCTGGCATGTCACAGAATTGGCTTCCCATTTTCTCAGCTTTAACCCAGGATTCTGGGTTAACTTGAAGCTAAAGAAGTAACATTTGTCCTGTGTGAGGAATTTAAATTTTCTTTCTCACTAGTGCCTAATGTGTGGCCAGAAGTCTCATTGTCATTTTAAAAAGAAAGTACCTGTTTCAATTCTAATATTTCACCAAGACCCAGGCACATACTCAGGGATTATACTTACAAGGGTGGTGCTGATCTTTACAAAAAGAGGCCCGTGAGCAGCCCCAGGGCCTGAGATGCTGCTCTAACCTACTGTTTTCTAGACTATGATCCTTGGATTATATTATATTGTTTACATAGTTACGTAGACATATTTATTATATTTAATACAGAAAATAGTTCGAAAGACCATATCTCAAAAAAAAAAAAAAAAAAAAAAAAAGGGCTGATGGAGTAGCTCAAGGTATAGATCCTGAGTTCAAGCCCCAGTACCACAAAAAAAAAAAAAAAAAAGTTCCGAGAGAATTCATTAACTTGCCCACTTGGGGACAACATTCTGTTGGACATTACAAGGTTATTTCACTGTCATTTTCTAAGATTCCTAACACATAAAATTTTTTAAGTTCTACTGTGTGCCGAAACAAGTAAGCACTTTGCCCAGTCCTCAGTAAGTCCACTATATAGCAGGGTACTACCTATAACATAGGATCACTGTTCAAGTAGATGTTCGAGCCTTGTGTTGTGTTGCCACTAGAGGAGGTGATTAATTTGTGCCTGGACAGCCAGGGGAAGGCTTTGCAAAGAAGGCTGTGAACAATAGGCCTGGGCTTGCAGGAGAAGAAGGAATGTACCAAGGACACAGGGGAGGGGAGCAGACGTGGGGAGCATCATGCTGGGCAGGAGAGCTCACGGCATATCTGGTGAAGGCTCCTCCACAGGAGTGGCTGTGGCACCTGTGGGAAGGAAGAAATGCCAGGTGGATTGCTGGAAAAGCAACTTCCAAGGCCCCCAGTGCCAAAGGCCTGACCTTTGTGGTCATGCTAAGTGCATGGCCTTCCTGCATGGGGAGCAGGAAATGATTCTTCTCTTTTCCCCACTTCTACCTAGTTTATCCTATTACACTAAAAAAAAAAAAAACAAAAAAACCTTGCCAATAAAAAAAAAACCTTGCCAATACTTAAAACAAAATGCATGCTGAAAATAGAACCTTGAGGACGGCAGAGAAAGGGATCTGGTGGAGAGACTGAGGCAGAAATCCAGTTAGGAGACCCTTGGAGTGATCCAAGGTGAAGGGTAGAGTGTACCCTTGGTAGCATGAAGACGGTGGAAGGGGCAGCGTAAGAGGAGGAAGAGGAGGAGGCATTGGGGTCATTAGGAGAAGTAGGCTCACCAACTTTGAGTCTGAGGGAGGAAGAGGATTGATACTTACTTCTTTGGTTGGTGGTGGTTAGAGGAGCAGAGCTGACAAAGAATAGCTCAGCCATGTATATGCTGAGTTCATGGTGCTTGGGGACACGCATATGGAGATGTTCTATGGAAAGCCTGGCACTCAGAGTGACTCAGGCAAAGGCATGGGCTTAGGGACACAAATGGACCTGCAAGTCAGAGGGCACCTGGGCTGACATGCATTTGGGGAGCACTCCTGGAGCAAGGCAACATAGACCCTTCTGACTTTGAAATGACTCCATCAGGAGTACAATGGTGTGTGCAAATGAGCTAAAAAGCAAGAACACATACATACATAAGTACATAAATGAATCCATAAATGAGGAAGAAAAGGAAATCAAATAGGGCCATTGACACAGTTGCTTGACAGATGTCTCTCCCTGGGGAAAAAACGGGGCGTCTTAGAGGAACATCATTTCTCCAACCTGCTCGTGAGAGAGTATGCAGATTGGGGGTATCTCCCAATGGAATTGAGGGCATCTGTCCTCCACAGAAGGAAGGGGTAGCAAGAGCTGCCTTTGGCTGAGGATCTCTTCTGTGTTGGGCATAGACCAGCTCTAGTTGTTACCGCCACCCTGCAGGGTGGCCAGGGTTTTCCTTGTTCTGCAACTCCAGGCAGGGAAGCTGTGAGCACAGCCATCTGGCAGTTGGAGGTAGAGCTGAGCAGCACTGGGATGCTGGCTCCAGCATTGTGCCTGCCCTGTGACTTGCAGAGCATGGTCTGCCACAGTGAGGGACTCAGGGTCCACTGGTGTACTCGGGAATAGCCCCAAGCTTTATGGTTCATGGATGTGGCAATTGTAGGGTCCTTCTGTGGCCTTGAATCTTGCCAGATTCCCACTTTGGAGACCTTGGCGTCTCCTCTGAGAGCCCAAGAAGATCTCCATGGTCACAGCCTGAGCCACCTGTGCTTAGGAGCATAGGTCACTTTCAAGTTTTCACTGTTAGCGCCAGTCCATCCTCTGGGAAATGGGTATAAGCTGTGTGCCACAGCCTTCCTTTCTCTCAAAAGAAACTATCTGGACACTGACCACAAACCCAGATTGTCCTCTTCCTTGCCTTAAAAAAGGTGTTAAAAGTAGAACTTTTAACCTAAGTTAAAAAAATTGTATGACTGTTTTGTTTCATAGGCTCAATTACAGTGCCTCCAGCTGCTCAGAGTGTGTCGACAGAGCCCAGGCCCCTCTTGCCTCGCACTGAAGGGCAAAGCTTCCGGACACGCTTTGTGTTTTTGTCAACACTTTGCCATCCCCTTCCTCCCACTGAGCTAATAGGTCAAAGGACAGAAGCGCACCCTCAGAACACACCTGGGACCACACTGGCTTCCTTCCTGTGTCACCCATAAGGTTTTCCAGTGGCCACTCACTCACGGGCCAACAGCAGTCCTTGTGTGACACATGACTGTAGGGGATGAAGAGTGAAAACCCAAGTTCAGGCACCAAAGCCAAGTGTCCAGCAGTGGCTGTTGTTGCTCTGCGGGTGTGACCAGGAGCACATACTAGAGAGACGGCCACAGAGGGGGCTGTGTCCTGTGGCTTTGAGGAAAGAGGGAACGGGAAGGAGTGGTTCGGCAGATGGAAGAGCTGATAGTGCTCTGTCTTTGCCTGGCTCCCTTGTCCCCTGGGCTGTGGTCTTCTCTCACAGAGTGACAAGTGTGGGATCGGTGTCTATCAGATAAGAGGTCTGGTCTGGAGCTGTTTGAATGAGACTTTGATGTGCTGTCCAGATTTCATAAAAACACCAAAATTAATAATAACAGTGAGGCCGATGGACCCAAAGCCTTGACTGTGGGTCGTGGGGTGCAGAGGAAGTGTCAGGAGGAAGATGGAGGGACAGCTGTGAGCTGCTTAGTCTCGGGGTCACCACCCGGCTTCCTTCTCTTGGTCATGCCCTTGGCTCTGATCTGCTTTTGGTTTGAGACTTTAGAGCATTTCGTGCAAATGTCCAAAATATGTGGTTATCAGCAGCAGCTCCAAGTGGTGATGGAGAGCAGAGATCTGGGTCCTGGACCTGGAAAGGAGAGGTCTGGGCAGGTTCATGAAGCTGCTCTCCTCCACTTGGGTTTCTGTATGCCATGGGTTCTTCTGACTTTTGTACTGTCTGAAGGAACCTGGCAAGTGCCTGTATCTCCCTCAGAGAGATAAAGAAGCTGAGCCACCAGGAAACAAGCCACCTGTCCAGAATCCCCAGCCTGTGGGCCTCCCTGGCTCAGAGCCACCATCCCTCCACAAGGTTCCTGACCTGATGGCTCAGGCTTTGGTGGCCTCCTGGAAAGCCTGAGAGCTGCTCCCACATGGAAGGTGCGCTTAGTGTGGGCCCTTCCAGTCAGGGTGGTATAGGGGCCAGAGTAAGGGATGGAGGCCAGATGTCAGTTGTACTTGTAACACACACTCCTGCCATCACCCCACGTGTGGTGGCCAGCTTTGGGGTCTCTGAGAGCCCACAACAGCCCATGGCCACATGCCTAGCTCCCTGTGCTTAGGAGCAAAGCATGTTAGGCTCATTCCTCGTGAATTCCAGCAAACTCCATGGTGTAGTCTTTCTGTGGTAGGTTGCTTTTTTGTCTCTTTCTGTCTCTGTGTCCTTCTTTCTTCCTGGACCAACTGCTTTTGACTCCATTCACCTCATTCAGTGGCAGTTCTGCCTCTGATGCAGTCAGTTATGGGACACGAAGAGGGCCGTGCTAAGCAGCCTGTACACGGAGAGTGGTAAGCGTTTCTAATTTTGGCATTGAGTCTTTACAAATCTACATTCTCAGCATTTCCCACCAGTTACAGTAGAACAGCAAACCACAATTTTTGTCATTGAACAAAATGACAGCCAGAGCAAGGCAGATAATTATTGCATCCTCATGGGTAGCCAGCAGAGTGTGGGTGCTCAGGGAGTCACAGGGGTGTAAGGAATGAACCCACCCTTACGAGATACTTACCCAGAAAACACAAAGAACCAATACGTGTTTGGCAGTACTTTTGGAGGTCAGGGAGATGAGGCACTCAAAAGTGGAGACGGGCTGGAGCGTGTGGAGAAACTCTGAGAAGTCAGAACTGTGACTTGTGTAGAAAGAGGCTGGGAGAGAGAGCTGTGTTCTGGGGAAAGCTCGCCACACACAGAGGTGAGCAAGCAGCCTGGCTGCCAGCAGTCAGGGCTTACGTTCCCTAGGCTTCTGCCTCCTTCAGGGAATTTTGTACCCTCTGACCCAGGACCAAGGCCATCCGGGGCCCGTGTTCCACAACATGCCAGGTGGGGCCTTGGCTCTGAGCAAGCACAGTTGGAAACCAGCACTTGACAGCCAGTCTGTTGTCACTTCTTAGTATTCTGCCACATCTGTTCTCTCTTGCTGTCCCCTTCCACCATAGCCTCATTGTGAAGGCCAGCACAAGACATAGGGGGCCACCAGGCTAAGAAAGCTGTCACTGTGGCCGCCAGGTTTACTCTTAATAGCAGAGCAGAGGACTGACCTGCATAAATCTCCACGTTCAGCCTGTGAGCTCCTTGGAAGAGGAGTTCATTATTTTCTTTTCTTTTTTAAGCTAGGTTTTTTCCTGTCAGTGGCCCTAAAATTCTTAGAAGAAATGACTGAAAATTGTTAAAAGGAAGGGTGCAGCTTTACCCAACACAGCACTTTCCAACTGTGAGAGTTTTCTGAGCATGGAGAGGTCTCGTGAGTTCCATTGCCCTGGCAGTCCTGAGCAGGAACAGGGTACCTCTTGTCAGGGCTGTCAGGAAGGAAGTGGATGCAGGTGCGCAAACTGTGTCTTCTGCCACCTTGTCACAGCATGCAGTTTGGTAAACCTGTTGAATTCTGCTGTTTCCCAGTCAGTGTTCTTCATCCCAGGCAAGTCCTCTAGCCTCTGAGCGTCAGTCTCCAAGCTAGCTGCTAGGTCAGTTCAGCACTGTAAAGCATCTTGCTTTCTTTCTGTCCAGCAGAGCCTTTCTACAGTTTCCTCTAAGCCTTCGGCCATCCAAGCTTTTGCTCACCGAGCAAGAACCCAAACCCACACAAAACCCCATTTCAGAATGCGAAGTTGTTTCAGTTGTCGATCTTGCTAATGTTTCCGAGTACCACAGCAGGGAGCTGTGTGCTGTGCATGTAGACCTCACAGCAGCCAGGCCCTGAGCGGCTAACTTACAAATGAGGAAGCAGGCCCAGAGCAAGGAAGCCGCCTGCCTGAGGTGTGATACGTGGGGAGCTTGGGTCCAAACTCCAGCCTTCAGACCCCAGGACCTACAGTGGGCCTCCACCCCTTTCTGCTGGCCCAGCACTGAGGGATAGCCTGGCCCTGCCAGGGAGGAAAAGCTCTCTGCCACTGCCACTGCCATCTTCCTCTCTCCCTGTGCAGCTTCATAGCCGTGGAGAACATTGAGAGCTACTGTGTGCTCATCTCCTCCAAAGCTGTGTACTTCCTGAAGAGTGGGGACTATGTAGACCGAGAGGCCATTTTCCTTGAGGTCAAATATGATGACCTCTACCACTGCCTCGTTTCCAAAGATCACGGGAAGGTGTATGTGCAGGTAACCAAGAAAGCCACGAACACGAGCAGCGGAGTGTCCATTCCAGGCCCGTCCCACCAGAAGCCGATGGTGAGTCCCAGCAGCCACTCAGCATTTGGGTGGACAAGTTCAGAGTCAAGAGGTAGCACACCTGGTGGTCCCCTGCACTGCCTCCCACTCTCCCACAAAGACTCATCTGGGAGGTTTGGGCTGCTCTGGGGCAGCCCTCCAGCTCCCCAGGAGTCCCAGGCATGGTCTCAACACCGCGCCTTGCTTACTCGTCAACCTGTGCAGGGAGCATGGCTTACCTAGTTAGCTGTAGGGAACAGCTAACAGAGTTCACAGGGCCTTGTGTTCTGAGAGGTGACTCTTCAATGCATTAAGGCTAAGACCACAGTAGAGCGCACTGTGGGTTCTTTCTCTGGTAACAGAGGAAACTGCAGCTTTGCAAACAGTGCAAAGAAGCAGTGCGTAGCGTGCTCTTTAGGTATTTGTAAGAACAAGTAGACTCTGCCTCCGAAGGGTAGGAGGCATTACAGCAGGACTTTGAAGTAGTAAAGTTCCCCAGCTGGGCGCTAAGTTCCTTGCACTGCCATCATCCCCACTATGTAGTTAAGGAGTAAAAAGGAGTGAGGGCAGGTGACTCATGCAGGCCACACAGCCGACTCCAGGTGGCCCAACTTCGTAGAAGATGTGTGGACCACAGAGCCCCTGCTGTGCTGTCTTGACGGGCTGTGGGTGCCACAGAGCAGATGTGAGGAACCCCACTCATCTCAAGTCATGGTCTGACTGGTGGCTTCTGATGACACCTGGTTTTGGCCGTGCTGTGTCCCACCTGGCATGCAGGACACTGCTGTCTGCTTCAGGAAGGATGTGCCCTTCAACATGCCCTGCTCGCTCTGGCTTTCCTGCAGGCCAGCCTTATTGTGCTCGTCAGGGGCCCTCCCTGCTCACGGATGTGAGGCTCCCCCGGGGTCATTGGCTTAAGATAGGGCTGCACACTTATGAGTGCCAACACCCCAAAGTGTCCTCACAGTGAGAGTTTTCCACCAGTTCCTCTTCATAGTCCACGCCCCTCTCAAGGTCTGCCAGCAGTGTGGCCTTCTAGCTAAGAAAGGTCTCTGACCAGTCAAGCTTTAGATTTAATCTCTGGTTGGACCCACAGTTACTGTCTTCTGGTTTCAGACCAATGTTATGGGTCCCAAATGTCCAGTGATTATGGGTTGGCCGCAATCACCTGGGGAAGACATTAAAAATCCATACTCTGGGGATTCGCCCCAGGTGTTTGGATCAGAGTGAACTAGAGCAGGCCCCTGGGAATCTGCTTTTCCAACAGGAGCTGCTGCTGGGTGGGTTTGCCTTACCCATGCCCTTTAGCTATCCATGCCGTCTGGCCAGGCACTCATTCTCGTCTCCTCCTTAGGTCCATGTGAAGTCTGAGGTCCTCGCTGTCAAGTTATCGCAAGAAATAAACTATGCAAAGAGTCTTTACTATGAACAGCAACTTAGGTTAAGACTTAATGAAAACCAAGATCAACTGGAGCTGGATTCCTGAGAAGTGTGATTGCTGCGGGGAGACACTTCCAGACAGGAACCAACCATCCAGAGGGCAGATGCCAGGCTGGGGCTCAACTAGCAGAAACCAGGAGAAGGCTTGGGGAAGATATATCAAGGAACGAGGGAAAGGAAATCCTCACAAGGAAAAATGCCAGTGGAAACCATATTAATGTGTGGGGCGGGTGTTACTTTAGATTATGGGGAAGTAATTTTTTTAAAGGTATTGGTTGAATAACATAAAAAAAATGTACTGGAGATAAATCTAATTTTAGATTTCCCTGTATTTTGTTAACATGTATATATGTACAACTGTGTGTTTGTAAATATATAGGCACTTCTGAGTGGGGCGGGGATGTACGTTGAAGGTCTGTTTACCTGTAAAGTAATAGAAAATTATACTGGATCTTCCATTGCACTAATTCCACACACTTTGTTCAGGGTACTCTCTGAACAAAGACATCCTTGAAAGTTGGAGACACAGGAAGTGGTTCAAGGTGAGATCTAAGCCTTGGCAGCTGCTGGTGACCCACCCAGGCAGAAGCCACAGCCAGAGTGAGCAGAAGCAGAGCCACCATGGAAAGGACACAGAGAGTGG
Source organism: Castor canadensis (assembly GCF_047511655.1). Classification (NCBI taxonomy): domain Eukaryota; kingdom Metazoa; phylum Chordata; class Mammalia; order Rodentia; family Castoridae; genus Castor; species Castor canadensis. The sequence continues at coordinate 154,176,338 of NC_133392.1, read as the reverse complement.
CTGGGCACCTATCTTTCTTCTCACCCCGTATCACAGACAGAGCTTAAGTTACACCAATAATTTTTATAATGGATAATCTCTACTCATTTGGCTTTCCTTGCCTTGGAGGCAAAGAAAAAAACGTCTTCTGTCATCACACAGGTACACACACACACATACACACACACACCCCCCAGCAGTGTAAGTTTTTTTCATGCCAATATTAGAGAAGTTGGAAACATTTGGTAGGCTCTGTTGACTTAAAGCGAAAAAAAGGCTATTGAATGCTATCATAACAATTAGCACTCCCAGAGGAGAACTTGTCTCTCCTTCCTGGGCACCAGCAACTAGAGAAACTCCTTCAACTGTATTCTTTTTAGTGAAGGCACATGTTGGCATTACAGCTACAGGGGCAAGGATGGGACACCAGGACAAATAGGAGGGAAAGAGAGTTTCAGGAAATGGAGGGAAATTTGAGTGTCAGAAGGCTGTTCTGAGAGTTCCTCACGGAGCCAGCATTTGGCCAAGGCATGTCTTGTCCATGGTTTCAGATTGAAGCTATGAGTGCCTATTCATCCTTGGGTCTTCTTTGTGGTGTTTCCCTTTTCCAGAAAGGAAGGAATAAGCAAATGGGATGTGGGAAATGTGCCTCACTCTAGAATGAATGACTCATCGTGTGATTTTAGAAGTTTTATTTTAATAAAACCAAGCCATTTCTGCAACCTTGTCATATGTAGCTGAGATCTGAGATGACCCAGTGGATGTGCAGAAGTTTTGGTGTTTAGAAGCTAATCTGTCTCTCTTCCCCTTCTTTACTTCCTCTGTTTCTCGCTCTGCACATGCACACAGCATGTGTTCAGAGAGAAAGAAAGGCCACTCCCCTGAGTGCTGTAACTGAATAGTATTTTCAAGGTTGTTGAGCTCCAAGGCTTGAAGGTTTCTCTAGATTCTGAGTTAGCAGATCACACAGCTGGAACTTGGCCTTTATGGGGTCAGGCAGGTTGTCGTTGGTTGGTTCATTGCTCATTGGGTGTCACCACGATGGTATCAGTGCTCATGCATGAGACCTGCAGCCAAAGAGCAAGTGTGAGCTGCTCTTGGCCTTCCTCACCAGCCTGGGTCCCACCCCCCACCCCACGGGTTTGCCTTGTGGTTTTTGTCATCAGTAGTCCACTGCCTGAGATCATGATCTCCTGCAGAGAAGCCTCTCTGAAGGTTGATTGTGTGAGCCAGGGAGCCTCTGTCACTTGATGGGTGACAGAGCCTGTGTTCCTAAAGAAATCTGCCTGGGGTTCTCAGCTCTGACTGCAGTGCGGAGGGTATACTGCTGAGGGTCGCCGGGTGGCTGGTGCTTCAGGAGAACCAGGGGCCCTATGCCTCCTGCCTCCTTTCTAATTTAATCAACTCTTTAAATAGGTGCCACTGTGGTGGCACCGCTGCTCCCTGTGACATCTACACCTTAGAAGGGGTAGGTGTTAGAACAGGTCCCAAAGACCAGATGGGCTGGGGCTACAGAGCAAAGGGAGAGTTCATTGCTAGCTTCCTGAGCTCTCTCCCCGTCTAGGGAAGATTCCAGGGGCTTTTGCCCTCACTTCCTGGTTTGTCTGGAAGAAACAGGTCTTGTCCTGGGGCCTCGAATGACCTGTTTCTTCTTCTTAAATTGGTATTTAGCCAGTGGTGTCTGAGATTGATCCCAACAGTTTCTGCCCATTTTCCTGCAGCCTCAAATACGTGACTCCTCTGAGGGAAGCAGAACAAATGGATGAGGAGGTTGCATGAGGAGGTTTCTAAAGCCATCTCCGTTCCTTGACCTAGCACAGTTCAAGGCCAGCTGGGCCAGTGTCCCCACCTTGGGCCCAGACCATGCATAGTGGTAGCAAACAGGCAGCCTCAGTTCCAGCCCCCAGCTGTCCTGTGCGTGGTGGGTGCTTCTTTTGGTGTTCGGAGACTCCAGGGCCACTTTGTTTTCGGGTGTCATCTGTGCCTCGAAAAACCATAGTAACTTCTTGACAGACTCCCAAAAATCAAATACCTGGTTCTTCACTGTGTAAACACCATTACTGTCACCAGTGTGTTCAGACTCTGTCAATTGGCTTCTCAAATCAGAGTCACTTTCCTTCCTGTGGAATAAAACGCATTGTTGACTTCTCATACTTGTTTTCTGGTTTCTTGGCATTCCACAAATTCTAAAATCATCCCCAGTGACAGATACTACACAGGGTAGAGCATTCACAATAAAACCAGAGCAGACCCCACACCCAGAGGTCCTTGGCTTCTAGCAGTTACCCTCCAGGGCCTGCGGACTGGCTGCTGAGCCAAGCCCCACAGGCTAGAGTCATCATTTAGAGTCAGGCAGATAAAGAGGAGGCAGAGCAGGACCAGCCAGAGACAGAGGACAGGCCCAGCAGGGGATGGATTCTAGATACTGGGTCCACAAAGCATTCAAAAATAAAGTCTCGATTGCTGCTGCTGAACCACATTGGAAAAGGAGCACAGTTAATAATAGTGGGTTCAGCAGTGGAGACGTCACAGGAGACCTTCCTAAAGAGCAGTTTTGATGGAGAAATGGAGGCATGAAAGCCATGATTGAGGGAGGAGAGTCAAGAGAACACTGGAAGAAGAGATAGGTATGTAGCTGTGGCTCAGTGGTAGGGTATGTGCAAGGCCCTGGAGTTCAATCCCAAGCACTGCAAAAAGAGGAAAATGGAAAGAGAGATTGGAGACACCAATATGACAGCTCTCGGAAGGAATCTGGCCATTCGTGGAAGGACACAAATGCTTGGTGCCCCGAGGGTGGATAGCAAAGAATTACACTTAACCAAGAAACACCCCCTGGTTCATTCGACGACTACATCCACTGCTCTGTTGAACTTGACAGGTGGAACAAAATGTCAAACAGAAGTCCGAGAGCTTAGAGAAGGCAAGGGCTACACTTTCCAAACCAAAGTCCAGCATCTAAAGCTGACGCCCATCCTACGTGGGGAAGAGTGGAGGTATGGACATCCCAGGTGGGCACAGGTATTTCAGGCTCACAGGTGTGGTGGGCAGTTTGACAACAGGCCATCCAGGGCGTAGGAGGGAATGCGTGGACACCCTCCATTTCTGCCACCAATTTCAGCATGCTGCCCTGCAAGTGCCAGCTCATGAGGAAGACTGACTTCTGGCACTGCCAAGGAAACTTGGTGTCTGTTGCATCCCAGGACCCGGGAATGGGTATCTGAAAGCTCCCCAGGTACTTTTGGAACCACAGGTGTAAGCAGAGTCATTATATCTAGAAGTTTTGATTAACCCCAAATAGCACTTGTTTAGGAAAACTGGGGTGGGATTCCATTTGCACCTGAGGGTCACAAAAATAATTGCCAAGCCAAGCTGCCACTCCCTGGCAGGGGGACAATTAAAGCAATCAGAAAGACCAAAAAAGAAGAAAGGAACTTGTCACAGAATAATCCTGTTGAAACCTGTACTTTAAAAAAATTTATTTTAAACATGTAGATGGTTTTTTGTTTTTTGTATTTTCATTTTGTGGTTTGGGGGGGTTGTATTTTCTCTTTGGTGCTGGAGATCAAACCAAAGGTCTCACACATGCTAGGCAAGCGCACTGCCACTGAGTGACATCCCAACCCTTGAACTGTTTTTAAGTTAGTTTTTGGATTACTTATTTATTGGCAGTACAGGGGAGAGGTTTGAACTCAGGGCCTCTCGCTTGCTAGGCATATGCTGTACCACTTGAGCCACTCCTCCAGCCCTAGTCTTTACATTTTCATACAAATGCAAAAGAAAGTGTACAGTCACATCTATGCTGCATCCTAGAGACATCTCCTACAGTATTTTCCCTTTCTGCTCCCTCTCGCATTCCAAAGACCTCAGGGGCTCGAGCTCCTTATGGTAAATGGCAGCATGTTTGTATGCTTCCACACGTATCCTTCCATGTGCCTCAAATGACTCGGTTACTCATAACCTAATGCAATATGAATGTTATGTAAAGAGTTAACACCACATTATTTAGAGAAGAATGACAGAGACAAAAGTGTCCTTCTTCAGTGCAGAGACTTTTTTTTAATATTTCCCATCCTCGGTTGGTTGGGTTTGCCAATGCGGAGCCCTCCAATATGGAGGCCTCACTATACTGAGTTTTGTATTTTTTTTTAACCTTTGTTCTTGAATAATGACAGTCATGAGTTTTCCTCTCAGGACAGCCTGTTTACCTCATGGATTTTGGTATAACATGTTCTTTTGTTGCTTTCTAAGTAGGTTTTTAATTTTGCTTTTAATTTCTTCTTTGATCTAAGTGTTACCTAGGAATATGTTTCTTGATTTCCAATTAAAACAATTATGTCTCTTCAATTAGGGGTTTGTATTTTATTGGATTATGATTAATAAATATAACCTGAAGATTTCTATATTAAAAATGAAAATCTGCCTAGCCTCTGAGGCTCACACTTGTAATCCTTGCAACTCAGGAGGCAGAGATCAGAAAGCTCTTGGTTCAAAGCCAGCCTGGGCAAATAGTTCTCGAGACTCTATCTTGAAAATATCCAACACAAAACAGAGCTGGAGGAGTGGTTCGAGTGGCAGAGCAAGCGTGAGGCTCTGAGTTCAAACCACAGTACTACCAAAAAAAATCTGTTGTGGCTTTTTTTTGTGCAAATACTTGATTGCATTTTATAAATGTCCCATGAACACGCGAAGCAGAAGTGTGCCCTCGCTTTGACGCAGGTAAGGAGGGGATGTTTATGGACTTCGTTAAGCCCTGAATGCCAGAGAGTTCTGGCCTCCATCTCAGCCATACGGGCGGCTTCTTACCTCAGCTGACTTCAGCTGGTGTCCTTTGGAACAGCAGTAAGTGCTTAAAGTAAACAAACTGAGGAGAAAGGAGAGCGAAGAAAAGAGCGCAGCAGCCTTAATTAAGCTTCCTCCAGCGAATTCAGTTGGAACTTGGGAGGGATTGATGCCGGAACGATGGAGCTGCGGAGCTGCCTCCTCTAGGTCAGGCACTGGGCCAGCCCATTTGTCGCTCAAAGACAAGCCAGACCCTGTTCTCCCACAGTCCTTACCCAAGCAGCTCGCCCAGTGGCAGTAGTTCCCAGGGACTAATAAAACATCACACCTCATGCTTATTCGGGTCTGACTCAACAGCTCAGAAAGGTCATGGTTGTACTTGGCCTTGGAGGAAATACACGGATCCAGACCAACTTGACCTCGGGAAGTCCTGTGGGCTAATGAGCCCCCGGGAGGAGGAGTCGGTAGATGCTGAGTGGCCTCCCAGGGCTCTTTAGTGGGGACATTCCCATCTTGGGGGCAAGTTTTCCTAAGACACAACTTCAGGGGTACATGGAGACTTCAGGAAGTTTAGCCAAGCCTACAGAAAGGCCAGAGGAAAACTTCACTAACGCTGTTCAATACTTTGTTCACACAGATCACCTGCCCCAAGGTGTTCCCAGACACCTGAGTCGCTAAGCTCCGTCTCCATCCCTAACCCCCTCCCCAGCACTAGGAAGTTCGGCAGGCCTTGCTTCTGAATGTCTGCTATGACCAGGCTTCATACTAGGTACCAGATAGAGACATGAGCAGGGTGACACTGTCACTGCTGTCTTTAGGCTAAACCAATAGATGAAAGCTTCACTGAGGAGGAGGGGGCAGTGACACAATTCCAGAAGGGCTGGGAAGACCGAGTAAGGATGTGGTCAAGAGGAAAGGTGGTGCCCAGTGGAGCTGCTCAGGACACTGAGGACCAGGTTCCCCACACTGACTGGGTCACCAGGAGATGAGGAAGGAGAGGTGGCTTAGGGCTGTGTCCTTTTGGACCTCTTGAGCCACGCTGGGAAAGGTGATAGGCAAAGGATTACACTGTAAGATTGACCCTTCATGCTGCAAAGGGAGGAAGAGCAGGTCGTGTCCAGGGGAGAGGGCTGTTGCAGTAATCATAGGAAGCAATGGAGGCTTGGACCAAGATGGGGGGAGGAGGGGAGGACAGAAGGATCGGAGTCACAATATGGTGCTAAGGAAGAAGAGACAAGCCAGAGGTTCAGGAAAAGGAGGGATGCGGGGGGTGGCTCCCAGGTGTCTGCCTTACGTAACCAGGTAGTCAGCAATGTGTTCTTGAGACGGGGGAACACTGGAGGAAGGACTGGGGGTCCTGACTGACTCTTAAGTATTTGTTGAAGGTTAAATTAGTACACAAATGTCTCCTTGGGTTGTGGGCCTTTTTGAGATGCCAGTGCCCTAGAGATGATAAGGAGGCAGTGGCTTGGATGTGTGTGGTGCCGGGGATCATGGGAGATTGGAGTACAGTGAGAGAGAGGAGAGGGCTGGGCCATGCCCTCAGGAACTGCAGCACCCCATGGTGCACCCAGGAGGATGGATGGAGGAAATGGAGAAGGAGCCCACTGGAGAAGCAGGTGGAAGGTCACGGAGAAGCTTTCTCGAAAGAGGACGTGGTCAGGGGGCTGAAGGGCGCTAGAAACTGGAAGTGCTGGATCCAACAGTAGGGAGGGCATCCCTGGTTAGGGAAGTGTTGTTGGGATTTGGGGAGCAGATGGCAAGTTGGAAAGGGTGACACTGGATGGTGCGTCGAGTAGATCTAGTGAGTATGACAGGGTCGCCCATGGGAGCCGTAGCCTGGGTGCGGGAGAATGAAGTAGCGCCTGGCCTGGAGACAATTAAACCCGAGAACTAAACAAGGACTAAAAGCTGGTCTGCTTTTTATTGTCACCATGCCCTCGGCAATTCTGAACAAAATCTGCAGATTTTGTGTAGAGATAAAAGTCTCCCTTAAAAATCTTTTGTGGGTTTAAATTCCGTTGAGTTTTAATAATACATATGTAAGCTTCAGATTGACACGTTTGTCTTGTGTATCCCTTAATAAACCTGTATTCCACGTGGAAATTAATTGTGAGAACTCCCGGATGTGCGGTGGGCAACCAGTGTGGCAGAGTCACGGCTGGGAACAGCTCAGGTCTCCAGCCTGCGGTTACATCGTGCAATCTGCCCTTCTCCAGATTTGAAGTGAGCGGTGACAGGCAGGGATTGGAAGGAAAAGCAGCAGAATGTGACTGGAAATGCCTCTCTGCTTCTGTAATTCCATGTGGCCCCTGGCACTTTATTTGTGTTAAAAACACTAAACGGCGAAGCGGGGTGGACTGCAGCATAATCTTTTTTATTGGGAAGTGCAAATTTTAGTTCCCACGTGAGAAATAAAGAAAAGAGCTGCCTATGGTAGTGCACACCTATAATCCCAGCATTCAGAAGCCTGAGGCAGGAAGTTGAGTTCCAGGCCAGCCTGGACTATAGAGCAAGACTGTGTCAAAAAGTAGAAAAAGAGCTGAGCTTGGCAGCTCACAACTGTAATTCTAGATAGTTGGGAGGTGGAGATTGGGAAGATGGCAGTTCCAGGCAATTCAGGAAAAGAGTTTGAGGGACCCCCATCTCCACCAATAAAATCTGGGCATGATGTCTAGTACCTGTTACCCCAGGGTGACATGAACAGGGGACCCTATCTCGAAAATAACTTAAAACAAAAAGGGCTGAGGGTACGGCTTAAGTGGTAGGGCACCTGCCTAGCAGGCACAAGACCCTGAGTTCAAATCCCAGTACTGCCAAAAAGAAAGACAGAGACACAGAGGGGAAGTGAGGGGAGGGGAGGGAGGAAGGAAGGAGGAAGGGAGGGAGGAAGGAGTTACACTAGTGCATTGGTAGATTTAATAATTTCCAGAACTGTAATTGTACCTTCTGCAGATGTATTGATCTTATTAAAACTGTCTTACAAGTTACGGAGAATTAATTAAGCATTTATTGTATAGGGCTATAACCAAAAAAATTAAAGTACTAAGTCTAAAAATAAACAAGTGCAGAAAAGACCAGTGGTGCCTTTTGTACTAGAATACGTTTGCTCTTCATTGGCATGACTGTGTATTTGAAAAGTTCAATCAAAGCTGTCACCATGTATCTGCATTTTCCTGCTTGTTGCATGGTGTGTTTTGTTCATGAGGATTACTGACGATGGTTTTGTTGTATTGAAGAGGAGAGCATTAAAGAGGAAAAAAGATCGTCTCTGGTTTCGAGCATGCCGGGTACACCACGGGGCCCTGATGAGGAGCCTTGGGGATGCTGAGTGTCTGCCACCCTGAGATGGGACAGGAATTGGGCCCGACAGCCAGAGAGGCCAGTTGAACAAGTCCCCTAATGGACTTGAGAGGCGATCACATGGAGGAAAACAGCTCCGGAGCAGCTGGGATCTGGGAAAGGGAAGGGAAAGATGGCGGAGGGAGGCCAGACCTGGAACCAAAGACCCTGAACTTAAGTTTTGTACAGCAGAGCAAGTGGGCCCTGTCCAAAAAACCCAATTTGGGTTTTTATATGTTTGCTTTTGTTTGTTGTTTTCAGATTTTGGAATAATGAGATATCTTGGGATGAGATTCATGTCCAGACACAGAGCTCGTTAGGCTTCGTATATACCGTACACAGAGCCCAAAGCTCATTTTGTACAATATTTTTATTGTACCTGTGTTTTGACTATGACTTGTCACATGAGGTCAGTGCTCAGAAAGTTTCAGATTGTGGAGCCCTGGGGCTGTTCAACCTGTGCTACTGAATGAGCCATTTTCCTGTCCTGTCCCCACCAGACCCACCCCACACTGATCCTGTCACCATGGACAGCACTTTGACCTTTCTCTCCATTTCTTCTTATGTTTAACCCCATTTCCCCAAATAGCACATTCCTACCAACTCAGGTCTTTTCTTTTTTTCCAGTGAGAGGTGTTACCTGCTGGTTTTCTGCTGTGGAGGACTAGGATTTGTCTCCCTCCGTTCCACAATTCCCCTAACATGTGACACTCTTCCAGGAGGGAAGCACATGAAACACGTGCCGTGTCACTCTCAAGGCAACGCAGATGTGAGCCGCAAGTAACGCCGCCTGCGTGGAGAGTGGCAAGTAAAAATATCTGAAAATAGCAAGTGTTGGCAAGGATATAGAGCACCTGGAATTCTCATCCATTGCTGGTGAGAATGTAAAACTATTTTGGAAAACACCTTGACAGTCTTTCAAAGAGTTAAACAGGCGTCCACCACAGACCCAATCGCCCTCCAGCGTGTACTCAAGAGGAGGGAGACCCTGTCCATCCAAAGGGTGACACATGTGTATCGTAATAGCCCCGAACTGGAAGCAAGTTCAATAAACAGCTCCCGATGTTGGAATACTAGGCAGGAAACAAACCACGTGAATGAGCAGAACGTCACACTGAGCGACAGAAGGGTGCTGACCAAGCTATGCTTTCAGGAGATAAACTAAGTTGGTGGTGTGCAAGGCAGGGTGAGAAGGGGTGAGAAGAGGAGGAAAGCAGAGCTTTCAGAGCATCTCAAGAAGAGAAGAGGGAGAAGCAGAGCTCTGCAGGAGTGGGGTTGACACTAAGAAATGGACAGAAAGAACAGATATGAATCAACCCAGTCCCTTGGGGGCAGTGGGTGGAAGAGCCTGCATGGGTGGGAGCAGTAGACCTTTTCCACTGCTGCCTGGCCTCAACCAAATCTTTCTTCTGGAAACAGACCTCAGATTCCCTTTTGGAGAACCGTTCTCTCACCCACTCTCTAGTCCAGGTGAGCCCCACCCCCAGCCTAAGAAGAAGGAGCATGTAACTCAGTCTGGCCACCCCACAACCTGGCCTTGCTGATAAGTGATAGCTGGTTTGTGATATATAAGTTTTGGGGATAGTTTTATGATCCTGGCTTGGCCCATCCATGTTCTTCCATCCCTAGAGATAGTTTGGTTCCAGAATGGGCATTTGGTCCAGTCAGTGTGACTTGGGCTGATGTTATCAAGAGTTAGGAAGAGAGGCCTTCTTTCCCGTGGACTTGAACCTGAGGTTATAAGCCTGGAGATGCCAGAGGCTAGTGAGTAGGGAGGAGAGGGCCTGCCCAAGACCAGAGCAAACCAGAGGCATGCCAAGCTGAGAGGTGAAGAGAAACCAGGGCTGGAGGGCACTGTTGGCACAAATGGACTGTATAAGACTGTTCAAATGTTGGTTTAGGTCACTTAAAGGAGGAAGGGTCTTGACTTCTTGCTGAGATGGAGGTCAGGGAGAGTGAGTGACAAGGTTCATTTTGGACACCTTAAACATGAGATCTGCAGGACACCCAGGGTGCAGTGTTGTAGAGAGAGACTGGGGAATCAGTCCCTTGGAGACGGTCATTTAAGTACACTGTGCAATAAATGACAGCGCCAAAGGACGGCAGAGGAGGAGGAGCCAGGGAAGGGCTAGAGGGGAGGACACAGGGTCCCCCCCAAGGTCAGGTTGAGCAAGAGTGGGAGGAGCCGTTGTGTTTGGAAACTGGGCCATCGCTGACCCCTGACCTTCTCGTGATTCTGGGAGCTGTGGCTCAAAGCCAACCCTGGTGTTGAAATAGGATCCAAAGGTGAAGGAGGGAAAATTGGTCATGTGCCTAAAACCTGCCTGTGGCAGAGAAGGTGGTTTTGGTTGTTTTTCTTTTAGGTGTTTTTTTTTAAAACAGTGAAGGAAGAGAGGTGGGAGGGGAGAAGAGGGAGGGAACAGGAGAGAGGGGAGAGAAGAGAAGAGAAGAGCGAGAGAGAAGCTTCAGAGATTTCTGGGACACTGACAGATGTGTACCCTGTTCCCAGGTGTCAGACATGAGGCCTCCAGTATCTTGGGAGAGGTAGGAACCAATCAGGGTTGTACAGCAAGCAGAGCCACAAGGTCCGTTATGGAATAGGGACTCTGTTCCAGACACAAGGCTTCCATGACTGAGGCAGGAGTGGGAGGTAAAGGCCTAAAGACTGTTAACCTCTCCAGGAGCAGATGGACGAGGAGGGTGGTGGAAGGGACAGGGGTGGACAACCTTGGAAGGCCATTGGCTTTTGGGGCCTTTTGTTAGTTTGCAAAAGAGGGCCTTGGGTGAGCCTGTCAATGAGGCCAGTGTCAGGCTAGGTAAAAGCAAGGCCACATGGGACTCAACCAGCCCTTCCGTGCCTGTTTCTCACAGTCTCAAACCAAGGACGACCTTCCAAGCAGAGTGGCCACTGCTGTCTTTGCCTCCAGGCCTTCTTCAAATGCCTTCCCTTTGGCAGCTCCACCCCCTAACCCGCGGGAAGGGAAGTCTGAGAAACATAGTTCCTACTGCACCAGGTAAACCAGCTGTCCCATGACAGTACAGCTGGGCCATAGGCTCCAGGACTGAAAATTTTCTAGGATTCTCCCTTTAAAAACGGGAAAAAGAAGTGGAGAAGTAGTTTGTTTTTTGAGACAGTGTCTCAGGCTAGTTCAAACATGTGATCTTCTTGCCTTAGTCTCCCAAGTACTGGGATTACAGGCATGCGCCACCATGCCTGGCAGGAAATTAATTTTAATAATATAATTCAGTGTGTCCAAAGTAGTATCATTTGATGTGTAATCAATACACAACATTGCTAATGAGCTACTTTACATTCTTACTCTGTACTTAATCTTCAAAGCTGATGAGACCAAGCATATGCAAGGGCCTGTGGAACTGGTGGTCATCACACTGGACACCGACATCACTGTTCCCCAGAAGTACAAAGCTTCTGGGTCCTTGGCCCTCGGGGGACATAGGGCCTGGCACGTGACATGAAGGATCCGGGGCTGGCCAGGGATAAGGAGCTGTCTTTAGGAGCTCTTCCCCTGCTCCTGCCCAGTGGAGGGAAGCCAGCTGCGGCCCAAGACTGTGGCCCACGTGACTTCCCCAGGTGACATGGCCCTCTGATGCCATGTCCACAAGCTGGAGGGCGGGCTAGACCTCTGAGGGCCATTGGAAGTAGGGTAGACGGGGCTGAGTCAGGGGTTTGGTCAGAGCCCTGTGGGATATTGCCTGTGTCCCAGGACCGCTCAGATCCCCAGTCTTCTCACTAAGCGCCACCGTGGAGTCCTCTTTGAGTTAAGGCTTTGGCACCAGGAGTGTTTCTGGAGCAGTCATTACCAGCTACTCAACCTCACACTGGGTAGGTCACGGATCTGGTCAGCTCTGGAGCTCTGTGGAGACACACGCTGACTGAGGGGAGGGTGAGGAATGGTGGAAACAAGAAGAGAGACCCAGGCAGGGAGGATGCAAGGGTCATGGGCTCCACATTGCCAGCAAGCAGGAGAATAGAGGAGGGCATGCGAGTGGCTTGTGGGCAGCTTTCCCTGATCCCATTTGCCCTGTCCAGCCTGCCATGGGACCCATTTTCTCAGAGCTAGATTCCTGGCAGAGCTGGCTCTGTCATTTCCCCTCTGAAGACTCCTGTCTGTCTTAGAGAGGATGAGTCAAATCTGTGGGCCGTAAAATTGGGGGGCATCTCATGGTGCCTGGTGGGTCACCAGAGACCTGTGGGTGGGTGAAAGGAAGGCAGGGGGCCATGTGTTGCTCCCTTGTTTGGGCTCCAGGAGTCTAACTTTGTTTGCTAAGTGCCAATATGAGATTAGGCAACTTTGCAAACAGAACCAAGGTCCTGGCCAGCTGCCCAGAGTGGTTAAAATCCCAGACACCGAAGCAGGAGATGTGCACGTGGACGTGCAGACACACGGGGCAAGCCAGGGCAAGAGCAGCCCGGCTGGGGGCCTCAGTGGCCCCGGATTGACCAAAAGGGTCCCCTTGGCCCATTTGTCCTGTTGCGTCAGGATAGATGTTGGTGGGTACAAACTTCAGCCAGTTTATTTCACAAGACAATGTCAGTTATGTTCACAGATGCTGAAGTCTCAGAAGCAAAGAGGCCTCCTATCAACTTTGCCAACACTCACGTTTTGACCCTATATTAATCCAGAAATCACCTCAAGAGAGATCTCACCAACGACAAGAGAATATCTGTGCTCAGTGTTGTTTTGATTTAATAATTCCTAATACTTAAAACTGCTGAAGAGCCAGGTGACTGTGGCTCATGCCCGTAATCCTAGCTACTTGGGAGGCTGAGACCAGGAGGATCATGGTTCAAAGCCAGTCAGGCAAATAGTTCCTGAGACCCCCATCTCCAAAATAACCAGAGCAAAATGGACTGGAGGAGTGGCTCAAATGAGTGCTTACTTGGCAAGAATGAAGCCCTGAGTTCAAACTCCAGTCCTACCAAAAAATAAATAAATAACAGAATAAAACAGTGATCCACTGTTTAGAAAGATCTTCTGAAAGTGGTTAATTCCACTGTAAGCACAAAACAGGGGCTCAGTAAAGGTGATTGGCAGGCAGCTCGTCTTACCTCCCGAGCTTAGTGGGCAGTTAAAGTGTGGGTTTAAATGCCTTTTAGATGTTGGAGATGGAATTCCTGAAACACATCTCTCTCTAAGATGAAATGTAGTATTTAAAAAGAGAACAGAAAGTAGACTACATTGAGTGGTGTTTGTTACCTGCTGCTTGCTGCCTTCTGTGTTCGTTTTGATTTATGGTTGCTTTATCTTTTTCCTCCCTCCCATCCCTGTCCTCCAGTTATCAAGTTCTCCTGCTCATTTCTTGTGTGTTTTTCCAGACTCTCTCTCTCTGTATTATGTTGGCAAAATACGAATATAGCTATAATTCTCCCTTCCCTTCCTTTTTATTTTTATTTTTTACAAAAATCTTAGCTTATTAAATCCTTGCTTTTTTCCCCACTTAATGATATCTTGAAAATCACTCCACATCAGCATACAAATAGTTTTCTATTTTTCTTGGATCGCAGCATGATTTCATTGTACAGATAAACCATATTTATTTAACCCTACTGGTGATCGGCTAAGCTGTTTCCGGTCTTCTTGCTGTTACAAACAAAGCTGCCATAAATCACCAGGTGAATGTCTGATTTGGTTATGTGTCAAAGTTCTAGAAGAGTAATTAATTTCCCATCTTTTGTGCATTTGTAATTTTGAGAAATATTACCAAATTACCTTGCACTGAGTTTGCTACCAGAAACAAACAACAGGGCATTTCTTCACACCCTTACCAACACAGTGTCTTAACAATTTTTTTTGTTCTTTGCCAATTTGGTAGAAATGAGTGCCTTTGGTATAGTTTAAATGTGTGTTTTTCTTATGGGAAGCTGTTGAAAAGCTGTTATAGGACCAAGCATAGTAGTGCACGTCTGCAATCCCAGCACTGGGGAAGCTGAGGCAGGAAGATCACAGCCAGCCTGGGCTGTAGAGAAAGACCCTTCTAAAATGAAATGAAATGAAAAATTAGAGTGAGTTGTTGTGTAAGCCAAAGCTTGACCACTGGAGATGTAGTTTCTCTCTCTCTCCCACACTCCTAGCATCCATCTCCACTAGACACTCACCAGAGGCCAGGAACTGCCTCATCTATGGCTATCAGATTCCAAAACTGTCAGCTAAATAAACCTCTTTTCTTCCTAAACCCAGATTCAAGCATTTTGCTATAGTAATGCAGAACAGACTAATACAAGAGCCATTTTCTTTACTGTGAACCAATTACTTTTTAAAATCTTTTTATCCATTTTTTAATTTTTAAAACAAAATCTCCCTCTGTATCCCAAGTTGGCCTCAAACTCAAGACCCTCCTGTCTCAGCACTCAGGTGAGTGCTGGGATTACAGCCACCAGGCTAGTTTAAAAATAAGTCCCTAAGTGCTAATGAAAGTCATAAAATAGTACTTTTGTCCCAAACTCTTATGGTGGGATAACTTCTCAGGACCAACTGGAGTTATCTTGGGACAAAGAGAGAAGACCGGAAGCACATGGAGTCTTAGAGACTGGGGAGGACACTACCCAAGCTGCCCAACACGTCCCCTGGAGGCCTGGACACAGCACGGACCAGTGTCCAACTGACACCGCTTTGGGAAAGGGTCCCTTCCCCAGCTTCACCTGCCATATGCACACAACGACCCTTCAGGCTGACTCTTCTGCTTGGGCCCGTGTCCTCCCCACCTGCTTGTGGCCATCATACCTCGCTGTCCACTCACTGGCCTGCATCACCAGATCCCTCACCCCTCCAGGTTATCCCTGCCAGCACACAAACAACCCCGTTGCTTCCACCTCAGTCACCTTAACCCTGACTCCCACCTGGCCACTGTGCAGTTCTCTGCTGTCCCTAAAGTGAAATTCCACAAAAGGTGGCGGTTTCCCTCTCCACCTCCTTGTCTCACGTTCTCTTTCTTCAAAGCCTTTACTTCTGTGGTGATTTGTCAGCTCTGCTTGCTCTGAGGTGTCTCGAGGAGGAATGTTAAAGTCTTGGCTTTCCAACTTCCTCCTTGTTGAGTTTGTTTAGTGTGCACTTGAGATTGACATTCATCCTCAACTAATCGTAGTCTACCTCAGACAAATAGCGCACGACTTCCCATGTTCTGTAAGGTCGGACAGTATAATTTTATTTATACCTTTCCTTCTCTTTGTGCTATTGTCACTAGACATTATATTTCTACATCTGTTAAGAGCCTCATCAGACATTGTTATTATTTTTGCTTTAACTAGTCAACAGTCTTCTGTGGGTTTTTGTTGTTTTGTTTTGTTTTTTGAGACAGGGTCTCTCTATGTAGCCCTCGTGATCCTCCTGCCTCCCAAATCCTGGGATTCCAGGCATGTGTCACTATGCCTGAATTTTCTTGATTTCTCTTCTTTTTGTTTGTTTGTTTTCACTTTTGTTTCTTTTTGGAAGTACTGGGATTTAAATTCAGGGGCACATTTGCCAGGTAGAGCGACTCTGTGACCTATCATCTTTTGTTTCTTTTAATAAGTTTTGTCCACCCTTTGCACTGAACTATTTAACATGTTTCCAAGTTATTATCTGCCTACCATTGACTCTTTCTCTTATTTAGGGGTCACATTTAGTGTTTCCTTGCATATCTGATAATGGTTTTTTAGTACAGTAGGTATTTTGAATATTATACTGTAGAAACTACTCTGGGTTGTGATGCCATCCTCTGAAGAGTGTCAAACAGTTAAATACCTGGTGGACCATTTTGACCTTAAGAATGGATTCTTGACCTTGTTAGGATGGATCGATTTTAGTTTTCCTATAGTCCTAGGAGGAAGTCCTTCCTCCTAGGGTACAGCCGTTCCTTCTGAATGGTAGCTTTTCTGGATTTCTCTGTGGTTCCATCCTGTTGGTTGTCTTGGCCACCCTAACCCCTGACCTCTCTCTTCTCCCCCAGTGAGCTGCAGCTCTCTTCTTGGAATCCTCTTCTTGGCCACGGACAGAAAGTTAAGGTGAACAGAACCCAGCCCCACGAGTCTCCCAGCTCTGAAACAGCCGTGCATTGCCTGTGGCCTGATGCCTGATAATGGCTGTTTCAGAGAGTCGGTGCAGTTTTATAGGACTCTCTGACCGGCAGAGAAATCCAGTACCAGCTTCTCTGCTGTGAAAATAACCAGAAATTTCTCTTCTTTTTCTCTGCTTCTTTTCTGATAAGGCTTTCATCTTCATGACTCCACCCTTTTCACCTTCACTTTGACTTTCACTTTGAGGCGTTGTCTAACCCGGATGTTAAGCTGCAGTCGCCATTGTTTAACAAACTCTTTGCTTCTGGGAAGCCATTATTTTTTGGTTGGCTGCGTTCTTCACTGACAGCCTCTCTTTATTCTTTGCTGGTTCGTTGTCTACAAACTTCGGGTTGCTTTGCAGTTCATTGGCTCTCTTCCCCACTCCTGATCTCTCACTGAATCCCATAACTTGAAATGTCATTTATGTCAGCATGGTTTTCAAAGTCGTATCTCCAACTGGATCCCGGCCATGAAATCCAGACTTAGAGCTTTGATTACCTGCTCAACATCTCCACTTGAGACACTAAAGAGCACCCCAACTTAACACGTCCCAAAGGGGACTCCTGGCTCTTCCCTTCACCTGCTGCTGGTCTCGTCCCCTTCCCTCAGCCTTACTTGCTCTTCCTTGCTCAAGCCAACAGTTTTAGAGACACCCTTGAAAATTTTCTGTATGCAGCCCCCACAGTCAATCCATCAGAAAATCTTGCCAGCTCAAACTTCAGACAGCCGCCACACCGTGGTCCCTCTCCCAGATTAGAGCAGACCCCTCCTACTTGACTTTTTGCCTCCTCCTTTGCCCCTGTATCTGCCAGGGCCATGGTGGAATACAGACGAGCTGTATCTTGGGACAAAGAACATGACTGCAGAGTGGTACCAGAGGCGCAGATTGCAAGTTGTAGGTGGGTCCAGGATACCAACAAGAGGCAAAACATCCCAGTGCCATCCTAGGACCTGTGAGAGTTAGAGCTGCTGGGAAGGCCACCTGATGGGAGTCCTGGCCTTTGGTAGAAATAGGGAGCTACTGCCAAGGTTACACTCAGCAGAGACAGAGAGAGAAGAGAGAGAGAGAGAGAGAGAATGAGCCTGTGCCTGGAGAACTAATGACCTCACTTCTGATGCTTTCTGACCTCCTGCCACAGTCTCACACTGGCTAAGTCTAACTAGAAGCCAGAGTGTCAGAGAGCTCATTTATTCAGTCCACAGAGGTCAGTCACATCCATGGCTGGTGCAGTCCTTGGAGGTGAATCTCCTAGGACAAAGAGTATGGTGGGGAAAGGGAGAACCTAGAAGGCAGTGGGAAAGTCCCAACCCCTCCTGCTTCTCCACAGTGGTCCATTCTCCTCGGCAGCTAAAATGACCCCTGTGCCCTACTGAACCTGAAGGGAAGGCAGAGCCGCAAGATGGACGGAGCCTGGGTCTGTGAGGCCCTAACTGCTGGCCAGGGATTCTCTTCTGGGTTAAGAGAGAAGTAAACATTGGTTGTGTTGGAGTTCCTAGACATTTGGGGATCTATTCATTCCATTTGCAGTCACTTACCTCATACATGTGACACAGGGGTGACAACAGTGTCATCTCCACTGGGTTGTTGGGAGAGTTTAATAAGGTACAATTGCTTAGGACAATGTGTGGCACCATCTTACATTCTTAAGTGATGGCAACAATTATTATTACTGCAGAGTGTCTGAAATGAATACGTAAGTGTGCTTTCTGTGTGCCTTCTTGTGGGCCTTAGGGGGATTCTTTAGAACAGATGAGCTGCAGGTGGTATATACGGGAGAGAAGGACCACAGCCCCCCTCCCCTCACACACACCAAGAGGCTTCCGACCCCTCTGTTCTCCAAGCCCAAGAGCTGGTCCACCTCATTTGGATCGAAGCGTCCCCATGGGTAACACAGGGCAAAGTCTCCAAGGTATCCCAGCGCCCACACTGCATCGGGGCTGGGCCCGACTTGCTCTGGAATGGGGCAGTCGTGACTCTGCCAGTTTCCAGCCAAAACCTTAAGAAGCCTGGCACCTTTCACACTTGGGCTTGGGAGCCCACCACGGCCAAGCGGTCTGGCTACCTTGTCAGGGGATCACCTGGAGGGAATGCCAGGCTCCATGAGGATGGAGAGATGAGCCCAGCCTCCGCAGTAGCAGTGATCGGGATAGCCCAGCTTTCTCATGTCCTCACAAAGGCACCAGGTGTGTGCCTGAGTCCGGTGGCAGCCCAGAGCAGCAACAGCCACCAGCCACTCCAGCTGTCACCACAGGGAACAGGTTTCCCGAGTGGACTCCCTAACACCATCAGATCAGAAAAAGTAATCAAGGATTTTAAGCCCCAACTTTTGGGGTGGTTGCTTCTTGCAGCCAGGAGCGATGGGCTCCCCACCCCTGGGTGCAGGGACGTGGCTAGGCAATGTTGCAGCCAGATGCACCGGGTGGGCGGAAAGCACCGCTGGCTCGCTGGCTTGGGTGGGAGCCGGGATCCTGCCCCTTGGCGACAGGCAGCACTCGCTGGCTTGTCTCCATTCCTCTTCTTGATTGGCACTTTAATGAGGGCAGAGGGGGCTGACCCCCTGCCAGGGGGCCAGTTCATGCCCCGTTTATCTCACAGCCCGAGTCAGACTAAAACAACACTGCAGGCCCAGCGGCCAGGAGCCAGGGGGCCAGGAGCCCCCGCCCTGGTGATGGATTGAGTGACCGCCGGGAGTTGGCAGCTGAAGTGTGTGGTGGCTGCACCGCCTGTCAGCCTGCGACAAAGTAGCCAGGCCAGGCCTGCTGGCCAAGCTGCTGTGCTCCCCAGTGCAGCTCTGAGGGCTGCTGCCCTCCCTGGCTCCCCAGCACCAACACCAGCCTTCCAGAGACAGGCCTGGGGGCTGAGCCCCATGTGCTCGGTAGGGGACTGTTCTGGGGTCCTGGGGACTGTGCCTGGGGCTGGAAGTTCTGGGCCTGCAAACAGTTAGTGCTAAAAACTTCCTCCTCTTGGGCTTCAGCATCTAAGACTGGGCCCCGTTCTCAGCCAGGAGTGCTTTTCACGGTGCAGTGGACAGACTCCGAGTCCAGCAATCTGTGGAGGATCCCAGCCATGCTTTTTCTTGCTGTGCAACCTTACGTGAGTCTGTCGACCTCTCTGAACTTTTGAGACCTGGTTTCTAAGAGGCTAATCTTACTCCTGTCTCCATCTCTGGGTCTTTATGAGTTTAACATGAGACCTGCTAGCTTGCAAAGTCTCCTCTCTCAGGACACAAACTCCTACAGGCCAGGCCTCAGTTTACTTTGTTGATACCAACCATCTCCCCAGTATCCACGCCCGTATAGACTTCTCTCTGAGGAGCTACTGGTGGCAAAGCCCCTCCCATACCATTGGCTTGTCACCAGATGTTGTCCTTTGGTGCCACAGCCCTGGACACCAACGGGAGTGAACCCCACTTTACACATGGAGAAAATGAGGCTCGGAGAGGCCAATCTGCCCAGTGTCCTGCAGAGAGTAGAGACAGATTGGAGATTCCAACTCAGAGATGTCTGGCTCCAAAGTTCACACAGCTGTTCCCAAGACCCTGAGTTATGGGCTGGAATTTCCCCAGATGGGAGGAAACCAGTGACAGCCCTAGATGTTCCCCAAGGCACAAAGCCAGAGCCTGCACTGTGCAGTCCTTGAGACACTCAAGGTGACAGTCGTTCTCATGGTCATCCTGGTGGCCGAGTGAACTTGAACTCTGAGACGTTTCCTGTACTTCACAAGAAGCACGAGTTGCTGAAGGCGATACGGTCCCCTCTGTCTTGGGGGGATTGTAATGGTCTGACCTCTGCCCCAGCATCCCCAGTCTGGGGTCCTTACCAGAGACAGGACAGTTATGGGAATGCCAGCTGCATGGTCCCTGGAGCTGGGGAGGAGGGTGGACAGAGCTGGACAAATGGCTGTTTGGATTCCACAGAGCCCTGCAAAGGGTGGAGGATCCTTCGTAGGCCTTGTGTGGACAGGCCAGCCTCCCAGGAGGGAAGAAATCAGCCTCCACTTGGAGGAGACGTCACCTCCCTGTGAACTCCCAAAGGGCATTAGGCCAAGCCCCAGCTGAGGTCAGAGAAAGTAGCAGGGCCACAGTGGGGCTCCACGTGGTCCTCCCTGGCTCTCAGCCACGGGTCCTCCAAACACGGGTACCTGCCCCTCAACTCCCTGGACAGCCCTCCTCCAGATGGCCTGTCCGGGTGAGGCAGGGGCAGATCCGGCTTCTAAGGATGGTTTGAACCCCAAACTCTGACCTGCCCTATAACAGAAACCCAGCCTTTGGGCTACGGAGTCCTAGTGTCTGGCCCTAGAGCCAGCCTTCAGGGGCCTAAAGACTTTGTTCACACCTAAGAGCTTTGCATGTGCTGTTCCTTTGTCTCAAAAAGGCTTTTCCCCCTTGCCTGGTTAATTCCAAGGCCACCTTCAGTGCTGTCCTCGAGTCTCACTTCCCCAAGGCTGATAGCCCTCCCGGAGGATCCCCAGGCAGAATAAGCCACATCTCTGTGTTATGGCCTGTCGGGCTCCACCGGCCCTTCCCGTGTACTTCACAAGTTCAATGTCCTGCTCTAGGAATTTGCATTAATGTCCAGGAGGCCCAAGGGCAGGGCGTCTGTGGTCACCTTTGTCCCAGCCCCAGCAGACAGCCTGGTACACGGTAGCGGTGAACTCCACAGGAGTGTCCAGGACAGGTCTGGACTCCCCCAAATTCAGAGTCTCACACTGAAAAGTCTCTTATTGGGTATTTGATATATGGATGAAATTGCTGCAAAAGAAAAAATAATAACGACTGTCACCAAATCAAGAAAACTGATCCCAAGTCAAGCTTAGAGCACCAAGTCCCTGTGAAAGGAAGTACCTCCCTGTGGTTCAGGGAGCGATGACATCAAGGAAAGCTGACTGAGCCTCACATGAAGTCAACTAGATGACTCCAACTGGTAAAGCTCCCAGCTCGCTCCTGAGTCTGGGATGATGGATGGGGGTGGTTCAGGGTGAGTGTGCTACTCTCATGCAATTCAGGACATCTCTGGGGAAGGAACAGACATCAAAAGTCACAAACTTTCCAATATTCTAGTTCCAAAGGAAAATGTCAGGACAATGAGGCAAAGAAGAACGGCTACAATATGTAAAGAGCTCATTAAAAGAAACAAGAGGGGGTGATCAAAGTATACATGCATGAAAATGTCATAATGAAACCCATTCTTTTAGGCTGGGACATTGCTCAAGTGGTAAGTGCCTGCTCAGCAAGCATGAGACCCTGAGTTCAAACCCCAGTATAGCCAAACAAACAACAACAAAAGTTTTACATCTCATTTAATTACCATGGAAGTATGGCAAGAAAGACCAACAACAAATGTAAAGTGTGCTGTCACCTGTCCTACTGCTTTTATATTATTTGTGAAGTTTCACAGTCCTTTCGTTTGTCCCAAGGGAATTTATAACCTACCTAAGTTAAGCCTCTCCAGCCAAGCAGCTTTGTATAGCTACGTAGTCCATGGGTTCAGGTGTGAGAGGCTGAAAAATGGTTTTCATACTCACAATTCTGAGACCTGGGTCTGGGGTAAGATTAATTGATTTCTGAGTTGTCAGAATTCTGCAGATAACCTAATTACTATTGTATATTCACAGTACTCCTAAAACACTCCTGTGGGGTAGGTCTCTCTTCTGAGGGCTACTGGAAATATAAAAATAGCTTGTAAACTGTTGAGGCAAAGACCATGTTTGATTTTGGTACTCTGAAAGTACAGGACCATGTAGGCCAGGTGCAGTGGCTCACATCTGTAATTCAGACTACTCAGGAGGTGGAAATCAGGAGGATAGAGGTTCAAGATGAGTCCTGGCAACAAAGTTAGTGAGACCCCATGACAACAAAGCAGCTGGGTGTGGAAGTGCACCGAATCCCAGGTTGGTGGGTGGGCAGTGTAGGAAGAATCCAGGTCCAAGGAAAATGTGAGGTCCTACTGAAAAATAACCAAAGTAAAAGGGCTGGGGATAGTGTTCAAGTGGCAGAATACCTGCCTGGCAAGTTCAGGTCCTGTACCACAAAAAAAAAAAAAAAAAAGAGAGAAAGAAAGGAGTGCTATATGTGTATTTAAAGATTCTATAAATATGAAAATAAACTTAAATTGAACTGGAAAAAAAAAAGCCTATCACCATAGCTCCGTGGGGGAGAAGTGGTCTTAGAAGTGACTGTGTCAAGTTGGCAGGCTCTGAACCCATTCACATACGGGGAACCATTTACCGTCACTAGTAATCAAGGGCCAATTAAGGCAGCACCGAGACATGATTTTATAGTTACTAAGTTAGCAAAATAATGTTTTTTCGCACCCCTCAAAATGTTTTGAAGGCCACACCCAACATTGGCAAGCTCTCTCTGTTGCTGAAGGCTTTGCAAATTGTTATGGCTTTTTTGAAAAGAAATGGGACAGAGCGGGGCCATGGCTCAGTGGTAGAGAGTTTGTTTGGCATCTGAGAAGACCTGGGTTCAATTCCCAGCAATGCCAAGAAAGAAAAGAAATGGAGCACCAGGGAAAGAACGTTCCAAAAATATGCTAAGAGCACATGAAGGGATCGAAATGATCTTTAAAGTGAGAATTTTGGAGATTGTGTGGAAACTTAGAAAACAGCTATTAAAATGTTAGGCAAAAAATTATAAATTGTAAAAATAAGTCTTACAGAATGGCAGTTGTGTACAGATGTGCCTGCTCTGAGCAGGTTATGAAGGTCAGATACAGGGAGAAATGGCACTTGCTCTAGGAGCTGATGAAAGCCAATTTTTTTTTCACTTTTTTCTTCCTTGTCACGACACCATCTTTTCAATAATACTGAATAAATATTTTAAAACAATGAGCCCATGGATGGACCATCTGCTCTGGGAACCCCCTGGCCCAGGAATTGTGGGAAAGACAGGAAGCAGAAAGGTCACGGTCCTGGGGGAAATCCCACAGTTTGGAGGGCCTGGCATTGGAGAACCTGCTTCTGGGGGGAGGAGACGCCCATGACCTCAATGACCCATTTTTGAAGTGGTCATCTCTCTCTGAAGGTCACTCGAGTTTAACATGTGCTCATTCCCACTCCTTCGACATCTCTGAATGGAGCACCTTCTTGGGACAGACACAGACTTAACTGGTGGTCTGGGAAGACCCTCAGTGAGATGCTTACCCAGAACTCAATGCATTTCAACATTAACTTTAAAATTAATGCGTAGGACTGGAAGTATAGCTCAGGAATAGATGTACACAGGCCCTAGACTCAATCTCTAGCACCACAAAAATAAATTATAATGAGTATATCTATGTTACTTTTATGATCAGAAAACACAGTACTCAAGCTGGGTGTGATAGTGTACTCTTGTATTCCCAGCTACTCTGGAGGCCGAGACAGGAGAATCTTGAGTTCAAAGCCAGCTCTAACAGTTATTGAGACCTTATCTCAAACAAAAAAACCAAATACAAGGGCCAGGCATAGTGGTTCCCATCTGTAATTCCAGCTACCTTGGGAGGTGAAGATTGGGAGGAAGCTGGCAGGGACAAATACACGGGATTCTATCTGAAAAATAACTAAGGTAAAAAAGGCTGGGGCTATAGTTCAAGTGGTAGAGTGAAGAAAGAAAGGAAGGAAGGAAGGAAGGAAGAGAGAGAGAGAGAGAGAGAGAGAGAGAGAGAGAGAGAAGGAGGGAAGGAGGAAGAGGAGGAAGCAAGGGAGAGGAAGGAAGGAAGGAAGGAAGGAAAAGAAAGAAGACAGAGAACTCAGTTCATATTAGGAGTCAAAAGAAGTGTGGTGCCAGGTGCTGGTGGCTCACGCCTGTAATTTTAGCTACTCAGGCAGAGAGATCAAGAGGACTGTGGTTCAAAGCCACCTCCACAAATAGTTCTTGGGACCCTATTTAAAAGATACCAGCACAACACAGGGCTGGTGAAGTGGCTCAAATGTAGAGCACCTGCCTACCAAGCATGGGGCCTTGAGTTCAAACCCCAGTGCTGCAAAAAGGAAAAAAAAAAATTGTGTTTTATAAATCAGGACAATCAATAAAATCTGGGATCTGAGGACCAGCCCTGAGGACCGGGCTGGAGGGAATGGGCAGCACAGCCCTACTCAGGACCTCAGCTCGAGAGGCCGAGTCTCCACATTATTTGATGGGAAATGATTCATTTATTTAGTGGGAATGATGGCTCTGGATCCCACAGAGTGGAGGATGGCTTTTCATGGTTCACAGTCACAGGAAGGGGACATTGGAGATGAGAGGGGAGGGGGATGGCGCAAGCCTCTCCTACTGAGCTCTCGGGCCAGCCAGCACCAAGTGCATCCCTAGGGACCGAAGAAAGTTGCAGGCCACTGTGGGGACCAAAGAGTTCAGGCTTCATCTCCTTCAGCAGTGTTGGCCACATTCAAATGGCAGTGATAGTGAGGATGACACCAAATGCTCACGAGCCTCAGGCCCAGGTTCTCTTCCTCCGCCCTCTCTGGGGGTGCATTCTTCCTGGACATCTGCCTCCTGCCGCTTCCCTGACCCTCGGGAAGGTCGTGTTGAGTCCCAATTTCACAGAAGTCCATACTGAGGCCCCAGGGGAGGAAGTCACAGGGGTGTTAAGTGACAGAGTCAATGCTCCAGCCTGGCCACTCACCTCCTAGAGAGCTGGCCATCTCTTAGTCCTCTCTGTGGTTGGCAGGACGGAGGGCATCCCTGTCAGGGAGGTGTCAAGTAGACAATAGGAGGACGTGAACCAAGAGGGCCAAGGGGATATGTGAACTAGTGACCCTGGTCTGGCCTTTGTCCACACTGCCCCTGTGCTCTTGCCTGGCCCACCACCTCTCTGCTCTGATCACTCTTTATATCATTGACCCCTCTCCTTATCGTTAGGACCAAGGTCAAGGTCACATGACCACAGCAGCCAAGCTCTGCTATGACGATCCCATTACATCTCTGCAGGCCCTGAAGTAGATATTTTACATGTCTGTCCACCACCTCTGCTACCTGTGTCACACTGACCTCCACAGCATGCTTGTCTGACCACTGTTCCTCAACGTGTTCCAGGGCCAGACAGAATGCTCAGGCCCTCAGGCCACACTTACCATGGACAGCTGGCCACCTTCTGGTGCCCCCAATGCATCCTTTGCCCCAACCCATGCCTTCAGGCCACACATCTTCTCAGAGCACCACTGAGGATCCAGGCTGGACAAAGGGGGACAGCTGGTGGTTGTGCCTAGGGATCTCCTCCAGCTCTTTGCAGACCCTCCTTCCATCCCGGGGGGAACTGATGACCCTGTGGTCGCCTGACTCATGTGGTCCTCTGGCACACACTTTGTGACTTGACAGCTGAAGTGGCCATATCTGTCCATGGTGCCTGGCCCAGGCAGGTGCAGTGACTGGGGACAAGCCTGTTTGCTGCAGGACTCTGGAGCTGTGGCCACTGTTTGGCCATAGGGAGAGCCTCTTCCCTTACTCCCCAAAGATGGGACTTGAGGGTGGCTTAGCTGGAAGTGGGCAGAGGAGAAGGGGTTGGGAGTCAAGTCCAGGAGATACCCTAAATCTCCAAGGCCAGCTTCCGA
This sequence comes from Castor canadensis, assembly GCF_047511655.1. NCBI lineage: Eukaryota > Metazoa > Chordata > Mammalia > Rodentia > Castoridae > Castor > Castor canadensis. The sequence continues at coordinate 154,150,647 of NC_133392.1, read as the reverse complement.
TAGGACAACTCAGGCTCACCTGCAACAGTCCCCTGTCCTGTCAAGGGCAGAGGCCACAGTTTGCAGGATTAGAGGGGTGTTCAGCCACACTGCCCCGTGAACTTGGGGCTGGGTGGGTACCCTGAGTTTCTAGTGGGCCTTCATCCTGAAGCTTGTCCTCAGACTTTCACCTGGGCCGGCTATGGCAGGAGTTGGGAGAAGAGTAGGTGACAATCCCCCAGAGAGGTGACAGCTGTGGGGTGGCAGCTGCCACCAGCACCTGAGAGTGGGTGAGAAGCAGGTTAGCTGGGTGAAAAGTTCACTGTGAGGGGAGCTGTCTGTTTCTCTCGCTTAATTTATCCACTGTTTGGCTAACCTTGCTCTGAACTCAGGCCCGAGACCCCTCTCCCCTCTCCCCCGCCTCCCCACTGGGCTTCCCAGCAGCCACCAGCCCTCCCACCGGCCCTCGCAGCCAGGCAGGGGACACTCTGGCCTTGAAGCGGCCTGGACCCTCGGGGCGCCCTGGGGAGAGGCCGGCTGCCCAGCCAAGTCGTTATTTATGACCTGAGCTTTGTCCCCTTCTGCAGTAACCAAAACAAAGTCCGCTTGCCCGCGAGGTCCAGGCCCCCAAAGGCCAGACATCCGCCGAGCCCCAGAAGTCTCCTGCCGCTGCCTTCGCCAAATACACAACTGCGCTGGAGGCAGTGACCTTTCCCGCAGGGGCCATCTGTCATCCTGGCCTTGGGCAGGAGCTGGACACATGGACCAGCCAGACTCCTTCCCTGCTCTTGAGGTGGCCTCTGGTTCTTCCGTCTGTCCTTGACCGCTCAGGAACCTTCCAGGGTCTGGTCTGGTGCCTCCCCATAGGATTCTGCCATAGGCGATGGGACGTGGAGGTGGAGGGAGAGGACAGTAGTGACCCACTGTGGACTGGGCAAGGTCTCAAGCAGTGCAAAGCACATGGTACCTGTGACTTCCCACAACCCAGGCAGAGGCCACCTCTTAAGGCCCAGGAGAAGGTTTGGGATGCTGAGCGACCCACCAAGTTGTTGGTGACAAGACAACTCAGGTTGCTCGGACCCCGGAGCCAGCACTGTCAGTCACCACACTCATTTTCGTTCCTTCACGGAGGTCCCTCTGGCAAACATAAAAGTCACCTGTGTTCCCAGCAACCATTGGAAAGATGCCTAAAGAGCGAATCGTCTGCAGCCAGCCCCCACCTCTCTGTGTTTCAGATGCCCTTCGCCCACTGTCTCACACTCCCAAATACACACAGACACGTGGACACACGGATGCGTGTCCACAGGGAGTGGCGTTTTTATAGTAATGGGGCCCCTCGTGCATCAGGTACACACTCCTCAGCGGTTAACTAGAAATACGATTGTTTTTTGAGGCAGGGTCTTACTAGGTAGCTCAGGCTGGTCTTGAATTTGTGATTCTTATGCCTCTACCTCTGCTGGGATTACAGGTGTGTACCACCATGCTTTGCTGCATGATATTTCTGATCTGGGTGAATCAGGATTATTCTTGCTTGCCTACTTCTGTAGTGAGGTAGGAGGTACAGAGGCTCAATCAATGTCAAGTGTGTACACACTGAGCAACCACCACCCAGATCATCACATTCCATCCCTTAAAGATTCCCCCCTCCCCTTGCCAGCCATATGGGCCTCAAGGACAATCGCCAGGGTCACCTCTAACTCCATAGATTCATTGTGCCTGCTGTGAACTTCATATGGCTGCATCCTGCAGAAAAAGCCTTCTATGTCTGGCTCCTTCTGCTTAATATCATGTTTGTTGTTGCTTGTGGAAGGAATCCATTCATTTTCTTTCTTTCTTCTTTTAATAGGGGAGGTTGTTTTGGGATAGGATCTCACTATGTAGTCCAGCTTGGCCTCAAATTTGATACCATCCTGCCTCATTTACAGGCATGTACCACCATGCCTGGCTTGGAATCCATTCATTTTTGCTACTGTATAGTATTCCATGAATACTGTATAGTATATATGTATATATACCATACAAAAAATATATATATACATATATATGTATGCCATCTTTATCCATATTACAATTAATGAAAATTTGCATGGTTTCCAGTTTTTCCCCAACAAAACACAATTAGTACAACAGGCATCTCTCTGCATGCCCCTTTGTGTGCTAGCGCTTTTATTTATAAAGAGGAGCTCCATCTTTCTACTTATTGATCAGAATAAAAGGTTTCTTTTATTGCTTGTCTGGGGAGATGATGGTGCTAGTTAGCTATTTGTTGCTGTGACAAAAACCCAAGAGAAACAACCTAAAAGAAGGGAAGGTTTATTTGGGCTCATGATTTCAGAGGTTTCAGTCCGAAGTTGCTTGGTTGTTTCTGGGTCGTGGTGAGGCAATACATCAGGGCGGGAGCATGTGTTGGAGGTAACAGGAAGCAGAGGAGACAGAGAGGGACCCAGGACAACACATAGCCCTCAAACATACACCCAGTGACCTACTTCCTCCGACTAGACCCCACCCCTGAAAGTGTCCATCACCTCATGAATCCATCAATGGATTAATCCATTGACTAGGTCAGGGTCCTCAGGATCTAGTCACCTCTCAATGATTGGACCCACAGGCTAGGGACCCAGCCTTCTACACAGGAGCTTTTTATGGGGACATATCATATCCAAGCCAGAACAGTGATGCTCCATCCATTCTGGAAAATCATTCTATGAAAGTTGTGGAGCCCTCATTGACTGCACCAGGTCAGAAAGAATCTTTGGGGTCTTGCTGAGGAGTCATAACAGCTTTATCCTGTGGGCAATGGGGAGCCATTGAAGATTCTAAGCAGAGAGTGGTGTGGTCAGACCTGCGTTCTTAAGGGGACTCCTGGGCTTCATGGTGGGTGTATGCACGGGTGTGGGACACTGTGGAGGCAGCACCACTTTGGAGATTGTCCAAAAGTCCAGGTGAAGCAGAGGCTTTTGTGTGTGGGGAGGTGGGACCGGGGACAGAAGAGCCTTCAGAGATGGAGTTTAGGGGATTCCTGGGGCTGGGAGAAGAGCTGGGGCATAGGAGGTTCAGGGACCTTCCCCCCCACCAAGGGTCCACAGTAGGGTGGCCCCATCTCAGGAAAAGTGGGTATCGGGGGAGTCACCCTCAGAGGCACAACTATGAAGGGTCAAGTGCAGCCCCTGTCTCCTGTGCCAGGTCTGTGAGGCAGTCACTCCCTGAATCCCGAGTTCCTCACCCATCAGAGGGGCCCTTGCTCCACCACGCAGGAGTGATGGGGGAGGGGGCTGCAGGGTGGAAAGGTGGAGGTGCCCTCCCTCTGCTGTCACAGCATGGCAGCCGTGTGCCAAAGCACGGCCACACTAGCTCTTCCTGGAATGAGGCCAGGCAGGTCCTCCACCCAGCCAGGTCCTGTGCAACACTGATGGAGCCTCAGCCCCCTGCCCAGTCCCTAAAGGGAGGGGGTAACCTGCTGTTCCCCATTGTCTCACCTTAGTCCTGGGCCACCATTTGCCTCCAGTTGCCCAGACCTGGGGCCCCTTTTCTTTCTTTTTTCCTTTTGGGACACCAGCCCAGAGGGGCCAGGCTTTTTCAGCTGCCACATGTGCCCTGGGGCCTGTTCTTCCAGCTGTAGCCATCCTCCTGCTGCAGGCCTCTCCCTGTGCTCCTGGGTGGCTCAGGTCCCCACCATCAGCCTGAGAACCTGGAAGAATCTTTCCAAGAAGCTGTTCCCATCAGGCCCCGCTCTGTGCTAAGGCCTTCTGTAGAGAGAAGGCCCTAAATCCCTCCTGGAGGACACTGTGGGTCCCCGTGGCCAGGCCTTCAGCTGCTCTGACCTCCTGCTGTCCTCGCCTGGAGACCTGGGGCAGAAGTCTTAGCTCGACTGTGACTTCTCTGAGGCCCTCCCTGCCTCACAAGCACATATCATGTCTGAAAGTCATTTCGTGGGGCCAAAAGCTCAGTGAGGACCAGCCCTGGCCTAAGTCAGCAGCACCCAAGCACCCACTCCAACATCCTGCATTCCTCCACTGACCTCCAGCTCCCAGAGGACACTGCAGGCCCCAGATGACTTCTTGCCCTGCTGGGCTTGTGCTACTGTATGGGGACAAATATTTTTTAGGAATGGCTCGGCCTCCGGACCACCATGTTCTTTCCCAATGTTGGGATGAGCTGGTGTGGGGTTGTTTCCATTCCTGCCAGGAGTGGCAGACGCAGGACTGCTGGAGACAAACTGCCAGACAGGACTGGTCAGCTGCCATCAGTGCCCTGCCAGCTGCCCACCAGGGTGCCTGCTGGCTGCCAGTCAGGAGGGGCCTGTGTTCAAGGGGCCTGTGGTCAGGAGGGGAGCAGCCAACTGCCTAGCACCATGTGGCCAACTGTCGTTCAGGAGAGGCCAGAGTCCCGGGAACTCAGGACTGCCTGTCAGGACGTCGGCCAAGCGTCACCCAGAAAGGCAGTGGCAAGTGAAAGAGTCCACAAGTGATCACTCTGGTGACAGCTGTTGCTTTTGCTGTCCAGTGTCCCTTTCCCCTTCCCCTGGCCAGGGCACCCCATTTTCAGGGGCCAGCCCTCCCCAGCTCTCAGTCCATGCATTTGGATGGACTGATTCCCTCCTTGGCTGAGGCCACAGACCTCAAGACTCAAGCCCGGCTAATCAGAGCACTGCATTCTTCTGGCTGCTGTAACTGGCTTATATATGACACGTGACTCCACCCAAGCCAGCTCTAACCAATTAGAATTAATTCTGGGTGACTAGATTCTCTCCTTTTATGGTCTTAAACTTTGAGTGCATGTGTAAGGCTGGAGCTGATGCAGCCAGCTTGCCATTGTGAGAGCAAGATGTCTTAGGAGGAAGATTAGAGAGAGAGAAAGTGGGTGCTGACTATGTCCTGAAATTACTGCTTTCTGGATCCAGCCATACTTGAAACTTGTAATTGTTAGGCTTTCCAGCAGTGGGAACCGATAAATGCCCCTTTTTGACCAAGCAAGAGTCTACTGGTGTCCCAGAGGAGGTATCAGCTGCTGGCCAGGGCACCAGCTTGTGAATTTCTGCCTGAATAGATTAGACAAGCGGCTCCATGTTTGCATTCTGTAGAAATAAAGTCAGTGGTGGTCCATTTTCAAGGCAAAGCCACTTGCTTGCGTATCAGCTTGCGGATGTTGGGGGAGGGCCAACTGATAAGGGAACTTAAACTGGGCGGGTAAATCATGATAAAATGAGGAAATGGGTAAAAACTGTGTACGTGCCAGGAAACACATATCATAGGGAGACCTTCCCGGCACAAAGGGAGGCAGATACCACTTGAAGCCTGCTTCTAGAATTTGACCAGTCCCAAGAGAGGCATATTTTAAAATAACCCAATAGGATATTTGGGTGACGTGGGTTGGGGGGTGGGGAGAATGTACACCCATAGTACTCAGCCAATGAAGAACTGGGGAAGTGACTTATGCACTGGAAAATATAACGCTTGCTTGGGGTGTGTGTTCTTCTCAGGCACCTGATCTTGCAAGTCTGCCATTTTTAAAGTCTTACTTCCACTGTCTTCCACATGGCTCTGAGTCCATTTTGAGTTTGGACAGGTGAGCGTATTTCTCTGTTCCCAGCTGCTGGCCTGATCCAGAGGCTCCCCTGGCCTTTGACTCAGCCGGGAAGTGGAGTCGGGGTTTGCCTCACAGGTAGTGGCAGTAGGTAGTATCTGGGACCAACAGGGTCTCCTGTGTCCAGCAATGATGGCGACAATACTGGCAGCTGTGTCTCCCCAGCTTGCCAGGGGGTGGACTTGGGGCTGTGGTCTGGTTGCACCTCATGGTGTCCGCCCAGCTCCCGAGCCTGGTTTCTAGTTCCCCATGACCTGCCCGAAGCTCTGCAGGTATCCTCAGTGAACCATGCAGAGGACTGGGACAATGAAACCGACCAAGCACCCATGCCTTCAGGGTGAGGTGGTGTGGCTGCACCTGTGGTTGGTGACTATGGACAACTGGCTTGGGGGCAGCAAAGTCCTGCCTGGTTACCACCGTCTATATGCTGAGCGGGCAGTCTGCCCACACCACTTCCTCATTCTTCCTCATTCCTCATTCTTAAGTGTGTCCCACAACACATCTGGCACAGTGCTGGGTATGTTTTAGGAGCTCCAGGGTACTGTCTTTTTGCCTAGCCTTGGGAGACTGGCTGGGGGGGTGGGGAGAAAGAGAGAGAGAGAGAGAGAGAGAGAGAGAGAGAGAGAGAGAGATCTGTGGCATAGAAAAAGTAGACACTTTGCCCCTCCCAGGTCCACGGTTGAGAGGCAGAGACAGGGCTGAACCCAGCAAGCTCTCCAAGGAGACCCCTGTCTAATCACAAAAGCCCCAGGAGCCCACCAGAAGTCGCCCTGTCTTGCCACCTGCTGCACTTGGGTGGAGAGGTGTTGAGGAATTAATTGACAGTGACATGGATGGAGCAGGAAAAAGCCAGGTTGGGGCTAGATGAAGATACTGATAAACCACATCAAGTCCCAGATCCATCGTCATTATATGCCAGTGATTAAAAACCAGGAATTTGCATCTGGACTCTGGGGTTCAAATCCCAGCTCTGACAGCTACCAGCTGTGAAGTAAGTCCTGGGAAGATCCCTCCTCGCTGGCTCAGTTTTCTATAAAGAGTTGGGAGACTTTCACTACCAGATATCTTAGGGTCTTGTCACACACCAAGCACACAGTGATTTATTATTTTTATTATCAAATCAATATAATACAAATTTAGGAAGCTATTAATTGATATTTATCAACAATGAGCTCCACGCATTAATTTATTATTATGTGTATTACTCCTTTGATTTTCACAAACAACTCTACTGGGCAGGGCTATTGGTACCATTCTACAGATGAGGAAACTGAGGCTCAGAGAGGTTAAGTTCAGGATAAGGTTATGCTCAAGGTACCAGGATTGAGCCAGGATTCAGAATCTCGGCCAGATCTCTCTGGGTCCCAACTCTAGTCTCTTCTCCCTTCTTCTGTTGCTCCTTGGCTGCTGGTTGGACCAACCCATTCAGCTTCTCTCAGCTCAGAATTCCAGACAGTGTGGACAGCAAGAAAGGCTGGCCTGGCATGGCTAAAAAGGGTGGGCTGAGCCGCAGACCCCACCCACCTACTCCCAGCAAGTAGTTCAGGCGCGTGGAATCCATCCTGGCATTTGGGGGACATTTAGCCTCATGTCACACTCATGCCAGGCAGCAGAGGTTCACATGCCACAGGCTGGCCCCAGGCTGGGACTCTGCCCGCTGTCCATGTGACCTTCCCAAGCAGGATCTGGTTACATCACCACAGCCCCAAGGAACAAACACAGCTTGTGTCTTCCTCCAAGTGCTATTTCCTTTGTCTGTGAGCCTTGAAAAATGAAAGGAATGATAAGGATTTGGGGAGGGGGGCTGGAGAATTCTGCAGAAATTGGATAACTCACTAAAAGGGAGGCATGGAGGAGTTTTTAAACCAAGTCCAAAGAAATGCAATCGTGTGGCCTCCTGGGTTCCTGCCTCCCTTTTGGAGGACTCAGGGCCCAGCCCTGGAGGGGCAGAAGGTTCACATCCCAGCTCTGCTGAGAGCGTCCTCAAGGACAGGCCACTAAAGCTCACTGGGCCTCAGTGTCCTCAGCTATTTGACACCAATACTGGCAACTGGGTTGCTCTGGGTTGTTGCAAAGAAAACCTAAGAAAAAATCTGCAGAAAGGGGGCTTTTGACAGGGCCATTTAGCTACTTAAGGGACATTTGGCAAAATCCACAAAGCCTTTTCATTGTCGCCACTAAGAAGAGTAAACTAGTGAATGAAGATCAGGGCCCAGCAACATCCAACAGCCCTGCCAAACAGTGGTCTTTTTTGCAATGTCACCAGAGCCACGATTGTGGAAATGCTGGGGTAAAGCCTGGTTGTCACTGCACAGGGGTCACCTGCAGGAGAATGGGCTATAGGGGAAGAAGGTGGGACTCGAATATCAGCTGCTTCCCATGAAGAATCTGTCGTTTCGTTCAGACAACAACAGGTGTTCAGGCTGTTCCAGGCTCTCTGCCAGGGCTGGGCAGAAGAGGGCCACCCTGCTCTCATGGAGTGTCAGATCCAGAAAAGAAAAGAGAGTCCAGACAGACTAAGCAGGTAAGTGCCCCAAATATCCATCAAGAATGAGCCAACAAGGTAGCTCACACCTGCAATCTTATCTACACAGGGGTGGAGATCACTGGGAGGATTGTGGTTCCAGGTCAGCCAGGGCAAAAAGTTCACGAAACCCCATCTCAACCAGTAAAAGCTGAGCATGGTTGTGCACACCTGTGATTCCAGCTACACTGGTAGTGTACATGGGAGGATTGTATCCCTGACTGGCCTGGGCATAAACATGAGTCTGTCTCAAAACTAACCAAAGCAAAAAGGGATAAGGAAGTGACTCGAGGGGTAGAGCAAGCTCAAAGCCTTGAGTTGAAATCCTAGTACCACCAAAAAGACCCCAAAAGAATGATGAATGGATAAATGAATGTAAAGGAAGGGGGTTCTGACACATGCTCTCGTGTGGGGGACTCTTGACACTAGGCTAAGCGAAAGAAACCGGCCACTAAATGACATGGAGTATATGACTACAAGGCTATGAAATGCCCAGTGTAGACAAACCCACCGAGACAGAAAGTAGCTGGCGGCTGCCAGGGCTGAGAGAGTTGATGGAGAGAGACTGCTAATGGGCACAGGTTTCTTTTGGAGTGAGGAAAATGGTCTAAAATTGACTGTGGTGTTGGTTGCACCACTCTGAAAAATGTACTGCACACCGTTAGACTGCCCGGGTTAATGGGTTCATTTGGTGGAATGTGAATTATATCTCAGTAAAGCTGGTGGCAAGTGGGGAGACAGGTGCTGAATGAAAAAAGCAAAAGACTGAGGTAGAGCAACCCAGGGCCACTGTGGGTAGACAGGAGTGTGAGGGGACAGGAGACAGAAGGGACAGCAGCCTGTGTGCATTGTGAAGTGGGAGCTACAGAGAAAGGTAGCTGGGGGCTGACTGTGCACAAAGGACCCAGTGACCTGAGTGACCTGTCTCTGTGCCCAGGGCCTTCCTGCATTCCCTCCTGCTGCTCAACACCTGGACAGACAGCTTAACTTCCATATCATAGGCAAGCTTGTCATTCCTCCCAGGCATGTCAAAAACCCCGGAGGAAGGGTGGACAGCGAGCAGGGTCCTAAGGAACTCCCAGTAGTTTAATCCAGAGAAGTCACTGACCCTCAGCCACACGTGGTAGTGTGCACCTATTCACAGCACTTGGGAGGCTGAGGCAGGAGGACTCTGATTTCGAGGCTAGCCTGGGCTACACAGCAAGATCCTGTTTGGAAAAAAAAAAAAAAAAAAAAAAAAGTAACTTGTGCTGCCCCAGGCTGTGCTCTGGCCAGCCGGCCTCCTAGGTCAAGACAAGCCACCCTGTGCCAGCTTTCACTGCTAGTTAGTTAGGGGTGGTGCCTCTGTGTGTGCCCTGCTTCCGAGGCCTGCTATCCACCCAGCCACTCCCAACACCTTCTGGTTCTTACCTTCTTCAAGTCACTGGGAGATTTGGGCGCCTAAGGGCTTCCGGGAGCCAACGATGGTGGAAGATGTCAGAGAAATGTCTCCTGAATGCCCTGCCCTGCCCCGTCTGCCGTGTGCAGTGGGCACCTTCCATCCTGGCGACCCTGCTGCTCTGCTCTCCCCAGGGACCTCCCTTGCCCCTGCACCCGCCACCCATGTTAGGTAAGGTCTTCTTGAGCCATAGCTTCGTCCCACCCCAGCCACAAGGGAGCCAGCCATGTTTCAAAGGATGCTGCTGTCATAGGCCAGGCCAAGCCCCAAGGTGTCCCAAGGGGCTGTCAGGTCTTAGCTCAGTGCTGGGGACCCACCACCATCAGGTCGTCCCCTTGAGTTCACGGAGACTTCTCAGGTCTGATTTGCACTGGGTAGTCACCTCAGCCCCGGGACGCAGGAGGGCACGAACATCATCCATTCTGCAGGTGAGGATTGGAACTCAGGCCATTGGGACTTCACATGCCACATTCCTCCCCTTAGTCCCAGCCCTCCCACCTCGTGGGGAGCCTCCTGGTTTAATGGTGGGTCTGGGAGAGCCGGGCCTCCAGGGGTGGGCATCTGAGCACTGGGTCTCCTGGGAGGCTGGGAGCTGAGGGCCTCGGGATGCTTATGAGAAGTGGGGGGAGCCTGGATCCTGCACGGATGAGGGCCAGTGGCCCCAGGCCTAGGAGGAACGGACTGTGGTCCATAGTAGGCAGTTTATGAAGAGGCCTGTGCTCTAGAAGGCTTGTGAATGGAATCCCAGTGTGGCAGCCCCACTCAGAGGGAGTTTGACAGGACAGGGATGCCTGTGACCTGCTCCAGCACTTCCTCTGGGTCCAGGGACATTTGTCACCTCCTGACTTTGTGCCTGAAGTGAGGGGTGTCTGTACGGAAGTCCTCTTCACGAATGTGGACCTCTGAGCTGTTAACACAGATCCACTGCCTTTGGGAGGCCCCTCCTGAGTATCTGAGGAGCACCTGGGGAGGAGTCCCCTGTGGGCCACTGTGGGAGGGTGCATCTCGTCTCTCCTTACTTGACCCCCTCATCACCCACCCACAGATGCTTTCTTCCCTCCCTGCTGCTCAGGACTCATGCAGCTGGATTCATTTTCTTAGGACCTGGCTCCTTTTCTCGTCCTCCACCAGACTAGAACATTCCCTGGGATGGGAGGGCTGGCAGCTAGTGTTAAGCCCTGTGGTCAGCCCAGGAGCTTTCTGTCACTCTGGTCCCCTCTAGAACATCAGTTTAGCTCCAGAAGAAGCAAGTTGGTTTCTCAAAGCCTTCTGGCCCCCTGGGAGTGGGGCGGTGGCCACAGGACTCAATTCCTGACCACTTGCCAAGCCAGATAGCCTGGTTCCCTGGAATGGGGCCAGGACGGGGCTTAGGTCTGGCGCCTCCCTGGGCTCGGCGCCCACCCCCAATCTGGTTCTCTTTGGGAATGGGGAGGAACTTCAAACATGGCAACTGGGTCATTTCCCAGGACCCAAGTTGTCTCTGTAAGGTTGGCACGCCCTGTCCTGCCTCTCTAAGGGGTTGGCGCTTGTCACTCTCCTTCGCTTGGCTAAGTGAAGGGACAGAATTAGCTCTCCACTCTCTAGAGGCTCTCCAAGTGGCCAAACCATCCCAGGGACAGAGCAGAACGGGCCTTCTGGGAATCTGCCCAAGGCCTTTTCCTCTGGTTTCCTGGGAAAAGATCCAGAAAAAAGACTGAAAGCTCCTGGCATGGGGGGTGGAACCAGGTCTTGCCCTGCAGGCAGAAGAAGCCCCTGGGGCTCTGGGAAACTGAGAGGTCTCACTATAGCCAAGATGGCGATTTGTGCTCAGTGGACCCTGGGGAGAGCTGGTTGTGCCTTGCTCACTCTGTGTCCTGTCATTCTCCAGGGCTCTGGCTGCATTCCTGGCCTGCAGGCCAAATGCAATTTCATGGAAACCCCAGGAGTCAAATCTCTCCAAAAAGTCCAGCCAGAAGGTATGCAGCTCAGTGATAGAGTGCTTGCCTAAAAGGTACAAGGCCTTGGGTTCGATCCCCAAACCACAACAAATAAAAGGTTGGCCTGGAGCCAGAATGTGAGCACAGAAATCTATTGACTGCTCAGAATGATCAGAGAAAAACAGAACTTGGCAGACAGGACCCCACCTGGTCCTCCTCACCTCTCCCTGCCCACCCCAACCTACCTCCTGGGATCAGATCCGGTGACAGGCATTTGCTCTGGGGACACACCATGTTGTCCAGACACCCCTGCGGGGGTGATAGGTGGGTGTGAACCATCCAGAAGACCTCACACTGTGGTGACTCATGTCCTCAAGGACCAAAAGGAGGGTGACAGGTGGGTCCTGGCTTAGGCTTAGTTAGTTGCTACTATCTGGTGCTGCAGTAAGCAAAGGGGCTTGAGGGTCAGGTGGAGATGGGTTCAAATTCTGAAACTGGGCAAGCCACCACCCTGCTCTGAGCCTGTTTTCTCACCTGCAAAATGGGCTTCAAATTGTCCCCTCCTGAAAGGATGCTGTGAGGTGTGACACAGCTGTCTCTTTAGGGCTCTCCTCAACACCAGGCGTGTGCTCCTGAGAGCCAGCACGTCCCTGAGTCCCTGTATCTGCTTCTGTCCATCCCTGGTCTAAATTTTAACATTGTATTTCCTCCTGCAGCAATGGCAGGCTTGATCACATGGCCTGCTCTGGCCAATGAAATGTGAGCAGAAGTGACGTATGTTGTTTCTGGGCAGAAACTTGAAGAGCCAGTGGGAGGCTCACCAGGTGTGTTCACTTCTGCCACAAGACTTGGTCTTAGACTGAGGCTGCTCTGTTAGCCTGAGTCCCAGAGAGCAAGACAACAAAAGCAGAGCTGAGGCCACCCTTCAAGGACAGGCAGCAGTCAGAAAACAGAAACCATTGGTGGAAGCTGTGGAGGTTTGGGGGTCACCCTCTGGCTGACACCACCTGCTGCCGGAAGCGTTTAAAGCGGTCTCTGAGCGCTGTGCTTTTTTGGTCTTCAGCATCTGTAGGTGGCACGGTTAACTAAGGAGAGAAAATGTCATGCCTTGAGCTGGCTGTCACCCTGTAGGTACTCTGTACACAGTGGCTAGAATCTGCGTTTCCGCACGCAGACCGGCCTGACCCTGACCTCTGCCGAGTGTCTCATCTTGCCTAATGTAAGCTGGGCGGGTTCAGCCCGAGGTCTGTAGGTCAGGACAGCCTTTATGCAACTCTCTAGGAAGCTCCTGCCTGAGTCACAGGCCTGTGACCTTCTCCTCCCGCTCTGGGGAACCCCTGCCTGCTCCCTGCCACCCACCTGCAAGGGCTGTGTGGACAGAGGCTGCTTATCTGAGGTCTCATCATCCCCCTCCCCACTGGCCAGCACAGGTTTACTAAGCCTGCTACCAGAGAAAAGCCACACCAGAGAAACAGGGGGCGTCTCTATCGTTGACTGAGCCCGAGTCAATTCCTTCTGCCACTCTCGATCTTCCTGTCTCCTGCAGTTAAATGTGGTGCGAGTTTGTAGCACTGCACAGCACTGGCCTCACAGTGCTGAGATGTCACCAATCCTTTCCCCATCAGATTCCTGGCATCTTGTACTGGTATCTTCTGAGTTTGGGCTTCTCCCAGCATTCCTCTCTCAGCACCAAGCATGTGCTAAGTAGACAAGACTGGGTGTGCCACCCTAGCGGTGCCAAGGCAGGATGGAGGGAAGCTGCAGCTCTCTGGGGTCGAGTTCTAGGAGGTACCAGGGGATGCTACATGGTGTTGGGAGGGGCTTGGCCAAACCAGCAAGGAGTCAGGCCCCTCCCTCTGCCCCTCAGTCCTCCTCCAGGTCTCTACCTCTTTCTCCACGCATGGCAACTGGGTACCCCGAGCAGTCCAATTCCCTCTCAAAGGATGGGGTTTTGTGATTGGAACTGGCTCCCTCCCAGCTGCCCAGCAAGGATTTGAACAAAGGAACTTGCAAAAGCCATCTCTTTTTTTATTTTTCATTCCTGCCGTTCAACCAGTTTGAGCAAGCTGAGAGTGAGTGGCTTGTGGAGGACAAGGCAGAGCTGCTGGGGGCAGACCCTCCCGGAAATAGTCTATGCACACTGCTGAGGCTGGTTAGACTTGAGAAGCGATTTAACAATAAACTCTACAGAACTAGAAATGTACAAAAGTGTCAAGGTGGCTCCTGGCTGGTTTCTTGCCTCCCCGTGGGGGTCAGTTACACCCATCAGTCCTGTGCAGAGGTCCTGGAGCTGACCTGGAGAGCTGCCAGAGTCTCTCTTGGAAACAGGTGCGGTCCTGGTCACCCAGCAGCCATGTGGCAGCAGACAGGTGCAAGGGCGTGTGCCCAGGTGCCACAGCCCCCTGGGGTTCCATGGCTCCTTGTGCTCCTTGTGTTTTTGCCTCCAGCCTCTATGTCCGCCCCTTGAAAGTGTTCATGCAGGTATAGGTTCCTGAGAATCTGTGGATCTCCTCCAGTGCGGCCTGTGGGAGGATGCTGGGGGCAGGGAAGGGGTAGAGAAAGAAGATGGTCAGCGGGGCAGGGGGCAATGGTGAGATCATTGGTGGACACGCGAAACAGGACGGTAGAATGTGCCTCCCCCAGCCCGTGCCAAGGCACATGCCAGCCAGGGAAGAAGCTGGCTTTCCTGGGATGATGTGTGGTAACAGAGGGGCTGGCCTGACTCCTGGGTGTGTCGCTTCCTGTCAAGGCTTCCCGGGTCAGAGGGGTCAGCCAGAGTCGGGGCTTCCAGGACAAAGCTGTTTGTCCCTGCTGTGCTGAGGCCCATGGACACTGTGCAGAGGTGGTCACAGCACCAGCCCTTACTGGGACAGCAAGGGCTCACTGAACAAAGTCTGGAAGGTCCTAGGGCAAATCCTGGAGGAGGGGGAGGAGGACTGTCTTCTTTCTGAAGCTTAGCTCTTGAGGTTCTGTCCTGGTCAGCTATGAACTTTCTCTGTGCGCCTCACTAGATTAAACTTCCTGAGGGTTGGGGTTATGGGGATAGTAGAACAGTGGTTCTCAAAGTGTGGTCTGGGTACCCCTGGGGGTACCCAAGATTTCTTCAGGAGTCTATGAGTTCAAATGATTTTTATAATAATACTAAAATGTCATTTGTCCTTATTACTCTCATTCTCTCACGACTGTACGGTGCAGTTTTCCAAAGGCTACGTGATATGGAATATCACAGTGGCTTAAAATGATAAGCAGATAGGACAATCTGGGTGGCTGTAATTAAACCAGGAAACAAAAAGATTCACAAAAAATGTGAAACAATGCCACTCCTGGCTACAGTTATTTTGTTTTAGAAAATATAACTACTTGTCACCAAAATATATTTATGAGCCAGGAGTGATGGTACACGCCTATAATCCCAGCCCTTGGGAGTCTAAAGCAGGAGGATCATGAGTTCAAGGTCACCCAGTCTGGCCAGAAGACACGCTCTCTCGTAGCAAGACCATGTCTCAACAAAACAAAGAGAAAACAAAAGAAGCCCTCCAAACAAAAAACAATAACATATTTATAATAATGTAATCCGTTTGTTATTGCTATTTATAAATGAATAAATATTATAAATAGGAACAGATGTGTAAATCTAACATTTTTCTCGGCTGGAATTTCTAACGCAGTAAATACTGATAAACGCAACTCACATGAACAAGAGCTCTTTGGTTCCTCAGTAATTTTGGAGGCTCCCAGGGCTCTGATATCAACAAGTCTGAGAACCACTGTCCTAAGGTTGGGACAGTCACTCCATGGCTGAGTGTCACTGCTCCTCTCTGTCTCACCCACGGCAGACATGACCAGGGATCACATACTCACTTTCTCCACCAGGGCCCACAGGGGGAGGGAAAACACTTGCCACGAACCCGACCCCACTCGCACCTTTTCAAGATAATGAGGATATTCATTGTCCACGGAAGGAGGAGAAGGGCCCGATTAAGCTGCACGGCCTCCACTGTTCTCCGGGCCACGGTCTCCGGCTTCAGCGGCGGGAAGAGGTTGGGAAACCTGAAGGCAGCAGAGACACATTGGGTTTCTCCAAGCTGGGAGCCTTGGTATGGCCTCCGTGTCTGCAGCCTCCCTCTGGCCTCTCCTTTATGAGGAACTGGAGGCCGTGGGATTCTCCTCCAGCCCAGACTTGTTGGAGTTCCACGTTCCTTTGCTCCTCTGGCCCATGGTTCCAAGTGTGTGGGGCTCCCAGTTTGCAGAGAATCGAGGACTTCTAGCCCACCCTCCTAGGACCCACTCTCTAAAACCCTCCAGGGGCTTTTGGTGCACCTAGCCACCCCTTCCCTTCATTCTGCTCCAGCAGTGCCAGCCAGCCTTTCTGTCCTTGTCACCTTATGTGCTTTCCTGCCGTGGCCTCTTACCAGCTGTGCCAACACTGGCTGGTAAGAACCTCTCAGCTTGTCCACCCACCTCGTGGCCTCTGGCCTCGCTCCCCTGCTAATGGCCTTGAATGCTTTCACCATGTCTAGAATGGTCTTGATGTTTCCTTGCTAACGGCCCCTCTCCCCAATCAGACTATGAGGTCTACGAGGGCAGAGCCCTGGTCAGTCTTGCTCCTTGTTGCACCCTCAGCAACTGGTGGTATTGGGCACACAATTGAGTAGATGCTCAACAAACGCTTGTTGAGTGGGTGAACCCCAAACATGTCATTGTCCCCGTGTGCCCTGCTGAAGATGTCCTCTGGTTGGCTTGCTGGTTCACTAACTCATTCATTCCTGGGTCCACTGACTGACTCCTTCAAACACCTACCACGTGCTTTCCATGGGACTTCCAAATGAATGAATGAACGAGTAAGCAAACATCAGGGCCTTCCCATGCCTACTCAGAGGCCTCTAATCCCAGACCCTGGCAGTGATGATGTTCTCGGGGAGCCAGGCCTGTGCAGGAATATTCTCTCCAATTCACAGGGAAGGAAACTGAGGCTCTAGTGAGCTCATCCAACCATGAAGTACTGTGAATCTCACCTCATTAATGAGGAAACTGAGGCACAGAGAAGTCAGGTAACTTGCCCAGCATCACACAGAGCTAGAATTTGACCCCAGGCTATTTGGGTCCACACTCTGTACTACCAAGGAAAATGACTTGAAGAAACCTTGAATTTTCTTTTTTTTTTTTTTCTTTTTTTGAGACAGGTCTGGCTAGATAGCAGAGGCTGGTCTTGAACTCCAGATCTTCCTGCCTCACCCTCCTATGTGTTGGAATAACAGGTGTGCACCACTATGCCTGGCCTTGAATTTCCTTCTTGAAATGGTGGAAGGACGCTAGGAGGTGAAATAGACACACAAATGTCACGGCCCCTTCTGTGCTCAGGACACCCAACGGAAAGTGTAGAAAGTCACTAATCCACTTGTCTGCACAGATGGTCTGCTAGGAAAACTAGTAACGTGTGCAGTTATGAAGCTGCTTATTCTTTCTTAGTGCAAACAAGGACAGCAACTCTTTTTTTTTTTTTTTTTTTTGGTGGTACTGGGGTTTGAACTCAGAGGTTCATGCTTGCTAGGCAGGTGCTCTACCACTTGAACCACTCCGCCAGCCCCAGACAGCAACTGTTGTTTGAGCTGCCAGTATGTCCTGGGCTTTGCACTAGGTGGAACATATGTATGATTTCTATCTGCCAGTAGTCCTGGGAGCTCAATGTTCCTTCCACCATTGCACGGATGAGCAAAATAAAGTTCTAAGAGGCAACAAAAACAGTCCAAAGTTTTACAACTATTGCACCTCATGAGTGATTCAAAACCAGGTATTTCTGATTCCTGACTCCCAGAACCACACTGCGCCTATTGATAATGGGTAAGATGTGCCAAGTGACTACCACAGGGCACCAGTGCTGAGCTGCTCATGGTGACCTTCCCATGCCATGTGCAGGTCCTTCACTTATTGACGTATTCATTTTTTGTGGTGGTGGGGATGGAACCCAGCGCCTTGCACGTATAATTCAGAAGACAAGTCATGTGCTGATGGCAAAAATAAACAAACAAACAGCAAAACAGGGGGAAGACAGTTTTTGGACAATCCCCGGTTTTCATTTATCTGTAATCTTATGCCACTATACAACCGCATGACACTATAATTGGGTACTTCTTATGTCGTAGTACGGTGTTCCACACCACAGCCATTTTACCCCATGACATTGGTCATCACCCACATTTTACAAATCTGCAGTGGAGGCCACAGTAATAGCAAATCAAGCCCGATGTCACCCACTCAGCACAACACAACTGCAGGGGAGCGCCACCTAGGTGCCTGGCTCCCAAGCATGAGCTGCAAGCCAGAGGTCCCCACTCCCCTGCTGGAGCTGGTCTGGGGTTGGGCCTCTGTGTTTCTGCCTTACATTGAGCAATAACCGGCACACAATTAAAAGCATAAATCTTCAGCATGCAGCTCGATTAACCCAGATCAAGAGGACAGAAGTTCCCTCAGGCTCCCTCCCAAGCTCTATTCCCACCCACCACCCATCCCATGGGTAGGCATTAGTACTCTCTAGCACTATAACCCTGTTTTGCCTGGTCTAGAATTTCACACAAATGGAATCATCCAGAATGGGCTCTTTTGGTAGCACTGGGGTTTGAACTCACGCTTGCCACCACTTGAGTCACTCTGCCAGCCCCAGAATGGGTGCTGTTGGCTTCTTTCACTCACCATCGAGCTTGTAAGATTCACTATGCAGCTCCTATATTGCTACTGTTTCCTTTTTGTGGTTGGGTGGTATTCCCTGCACACACTCAGCACTGGTGAGGCAGGACCCTAACCCGCTGCCGTATCCACTGCCTTGCAGATGGACAATCAGATGGTACAGAGCACAAGGCCAAGGGCTTCCGAGGCACTTCTGCTCTCTGTGCAGGCCACTGGCTAGACTGGCTCAGGGGAGGTGACTGGTCCCACCCACTGACCTGACCCTCATGCCTTGGAACATCTCCGTGCTGGTGTGGAAAGGCAGCACTGTGGTGGCACTGACGCCCGGACAGTCCAGCAGCCCCAGGGTCAGACTCTCCATGAAGGCAAAGGCTGAGGCTTTGGATGTGCAGTAGTCAATGGCGCCAGGGATGGCCGACAGTGCCAGCACGGAGTTGAGGCACACGATATGGCCGTTCTGCAGCTCCAGCATACGCGGCAAGAAGGCCTTGGTTGTCTGAGGGAGGACAGGGGTCAGCGTGGAGAAGCTGCAGATCACATCAACCTCTCTACCCGTCTTGGGGACAGCAGCCCACCCTGGACACACATGCCTCCCATGCAGGACTGAGCCTTCCTGCGAGGGAGGGCCTGAGAGCTCCCTGCAGGACACTGAGCTCCCCCGCCAGAGAGTCCCATGACTCCTGGGGCTGGTCATTCCTCTTGTCTGGCCACTTTGTCCTTGGACATCCCTCATGGCCTGATCTCCAGTCCCAGTGAGCTTCTCTCTCTATCCCACCCTGTCCAGGCTCCCTGTCACGCTCAGGGCTAGCTCAGGGCCAGCAAAGCCCTTACCCAAAACTGTCCCAGGGTGTTGATGTGCTGGGATTTGAGGAGAGCGTCATCGTCACTGTCCATCAAACTCTTTCCATGGACCACAGCAGCATTGTTCACCAAGATGGTGATGTCGCCCACCTGCGGACAAGAGGGGGCCACAGGAGCATGAGGGCAGCCAGCCCCTGTGGCTTGCACCTGTCGGGGCACAGACCAGGCCCCACCTCCATCAGCCACATGACCTTGGGCAGCTGCATCACCTCTCTGAACACCAGTCTTGTTTATAAATGGCACAAGCATCAGTACCAGCTGTGTCTGAGGATGACAGTAATTAACAGCACATATGAACTTGGAACACAGCATATATAATAGATAATAAATGAGGCTCGGGTTACATAAAATAGTTAACGTTACCATGTGCCAGATACTCAACAGAATGTTTTTTCCTCCCTGGGAGGCCACTGATACACTTAGCCCAAAGAGTCAGCTGGGATCATGAGAAGGATTTTCCCAGAGGGCAAATTTCCAAGGGGACAACAGAAGTGAGGGGCCACTCCTGCTGTGCCATCAACGCTCAATCCCTGCCCAGGTAACTTGGACCTGTTTCCCTGAAGGTCCCCGAAGGTTCCCCAGAAAAAGCCCATCCACCATAAGCAAAGCTCCCTCCACAGCCACACAAGGATGTCCTCTTTGTCAGGTGTCTCCTGTGTCCACTGCACTGAGCACAGAGCCTCCCAGGTACTAACCTTCTCCCGGACAGCTTTGGCAGTCTGGTACACCTCCTCCCGGTTGCCCACGTCACAGATGAAGTAGTGGCACTCGGTGCCCATCTGCCGAATCTCCTCTGTCGTCTCCTTAAGGCACTTTTCAGTCCGGCCCCAGAGAACAATCTGGAAGGAGTGAATAACAGCACGGGACAGGCAGTTATGAAGCAAGCCAGAGTGATAAAATGATTACCATTAAAAATTCAGTAATTTAATGGTCTTTAAATTATTGGTCTCCTGAGCTGGGTGCCAGTGGTTCACATTTGTAATCCTAGCTACTTGGGAGGTTGAGATCAGGAAGGTTGAGGTTCGAGGCCAGCTGGAGCAAATAATTCATGAGGCCCTATCTCAAAATTACCAGAGCAAAATGGACTGCAGGTGTGGCTCAAGTGGTAGAGCACCAGCTTTGCAAGCACGAAGCCCTGAGTTCAAACCTCTGTCCCAGCAAAAAAAGAAGAAAAAAAAAACACTGATTTCCCTGATTCTACCCAAAAGTAAAGCATAAAAACAAATTAACAATATAAATTTTAAAAGGGATATCCATTTTTTCTTTGCTTTTGCAGTTCTGGGGATTGAACCCAGGTCCTCCCCCTCGCTAGGCTACTCTACCACTTGAGATGTGCCCCCAGTCCTTTTGTTTGTATTTTAATTTTGAGACAGGGCTGGTCTTAAACCCTAGCTCCTTGTGCCTCTGCCTCCCAGGTAGCTAGGGGTACAGGTTTGAGCCTGTGTGAATGATCAACCAACTGGTGTCATAATTTCCTCCCAGCAGGAGGATTCTGTCAGCCCAGTTCGTTTTCCTACATGCTCAGAAGCAATAGCATAGCTGGAACTGTATAGCATCCCAGAGTATTCTGTTAGGAGTCAGCTGACCTCACCGATTATGTCTGAAGCAGGGATGAGGCTGCTCAGAGCTTTGGCCTTGCTGCAGTCATACTGGGAAAGAGGATGGAAGGAGGACAGGAGAGGGCAGCAAGGCTCCTGAGAAAGAATCCCTCCCCCACCCAGCACGTAATAAATGTGGGTTCATTGTGCCAGGAGGTGACCTTGGCAGGTCCATAAATGGGTATAAATGGGTGGTGCAAATTTATGGATGGGCGGTCCACGGAAGGCTGGGAAGAGAAGCCTGGTGAGTCCTCAGTCTTGGCCTAAAGGAGGGCGACACACACCCTTGCACACAAAAGAGCAGGGTCAGATGCCTGGGGATGCGGGGTGGGGCATAATCACCCTAAGAATCAGCTCTATCAGCACAGAGGGAGAAGGGCTGATGCTGGGTGACACCCTAGGGACCTAATCCCGGAAAGCAAGCACCTAAAGGCTTCTGGGGATTTGTCCAAAATGTTCTGTTTTTCTTTTCTCTTTAAAATTATCCATGAAATACCCCTAGAAAGCCCCCAATACGGAGACCCCAACACATGAAGCCAGTAAGAGGAGCAGATGACACATCCACCTCAGTAAGGCTTTCTCACTGTCACCTCGGATAAGATCAACGGCTGCTTTGGGAAGCGAGCATCCTAAACTGGCCTTCCACATGGGGGCTCCAGTCACATCACACAGAATCCAGTTGCTTTCTAGATTTGCTTTGTCACATGGTGTAGTGAAAAGCCATACAGGTGACGAGTGCTAATGGTCCCTCCCAGCACATTTCAGATTTCAACTGCTTATGTTGAAATCTGAGAACTTTCATTCAAACAATATGGGTTTAGCTGACATACACACACACACACACACACACACACACACACACAGGATTCTGGTGATCGCCTATTTGAGTTTTTAGTTTCTTAAACTTAAAAGAAATTCACAGGGAAGTCCCATTTGAAAACCCCACTTGGTCCAACCACCTCATTTGTTTGAATTTTCGTCTGGAAACTTGAGAAGGTCATGGTTGTGTCCATGACCACGGAAGTCCAGCAAATGCACTGGGACTGAAATTGGACAGGCTCCGGGGGATACTGCCTTGTTTCTTGAACTAAAAAAAGACTTAGAATGAATTCCTCCAAGACAGGCTGAGAAGTTCAGTTAATGGAGGAGAAGAGAGAGAAACATTTGTCCAGAAATGCAATTTGGCCATCCTTCACCCTCCCACATTCTGCCCTCACCCTGCAGCCACTGCTATCTGGACTTCCTTCCATCCTCCTAACCACTTCACCCACTTACCACCTACCACCTACCTACCCATCCATCCACTCACCACCTACCTACCCATGCAGCCACCTACACACCTGTCCACTCACACACCCATCCATCCATCCATCTACCCACTTATTCACTCACCCACCCACCCACTCATCCTCTGACCCACCATTCCTTCCTCTTATGCACACCATTCCATCCGTTCATCTATTGACCCAATCCACTCATCTGTCCGCCCACTCATTTGTTCATCCACCTTACCCATCCATCCATCCGTCTACCCTTTTCTGAGTATGTAAGTCTGAGATGAAGGTAATCCTTGGCTTCCTTTCTCCTCCAGTTCATGGGTAACTGGCTCAAGGAGCTTGCACAGTTCCCTAGTTCTGCTGAGGCACAGAGGTACCTCTAGGGACCCTAGGGATTTCTGGGTAAGTCAACAGATGAAAAGCTTAAAACTGGGTAGCTTGGTGGAAGGTAAAGGGGTCTGGCTGTCTTGGGGAACAAGTGACCTCAGAAAGATCTGGAGCAGCAGTCCAGATGGGTGGCTTTCACTCTGAAACCTGTGGTCTTCTCAGCACAATCAGGTGTGCATGGGGTCCCATCTGGTGCTGCATGGCACCAGGTGAGTGAATTCGTGTTGGTTCTTGAGTAAGGTGAGGCGGGAAGAGAGAGGTCCAGCACTCCCCAGGTCTGACCAGGAAATGTACAGTCGGGAAACTAGGGAGACCAGCACTGTTTGTTGACTGTGCTGGAGAACCACCCGGAAAGGGAAATGGGGTTGGAGGGGGTGGCTAAGGTGGGTGCCACTGGCTTCCTGCGTGTAGGCCAGGCCAACAGTCAGGTCACTGAGGCTCGATTTGTTTCCTTCTGAGGGTCTGTAGAGGTCACCCTGGTAGGTTGGCTCCACCTCTCTCTGGCACCACAGTAGTCTGTCTTTCTGTTCTCCTCACCCTCTCCTCCACTGAGCTGGGAGTCCCCAGAGGACTACATTCTACAGTGTTCATTTTAGTATTCTAGGGCCCAGTGTGGTATATGCTGTGTGTTGGATGAATAAAAGAGCCAAAGGAGGAAGAGGGTGGAAGGGGTTAAACCATCTCTCTAGGCTGAGAGACTACTTATGTTCCTTGCCGGAGTCATTCAGGGTTCCAGGACCAGGAGTCAGGGAGGCCTAGAGTTTCCCTAGAACATCCAAACCCCTTTGGCTGGGCTGAGAGGAAGCCAGAGCACAGCCTGGAGTTCTGGAAGGGGGCAAGGCCTTAGTGTCAGGCAAAAGAGAGTCTCAGGCTGATGTGTGCAGGCTTTGCTGGCTCTAGGTGTCTCTGCAAGACTCTGTGTGTCTGTTTGTAGTATGTGTTTGTGTGTCTGTGTCTGCGAGCATGTGCACCCTTGTGTGTTTCCTCAGATCCTCTGGTGGATGTGCAGAGGTCCTGGGAGCTGGGCTGGACACTGTCCGTCTATCCATCCGTCTTAGAAGCTGGCTGGGTCTCCATGGTGACGGGTGGCCAGGGCTGGGTGATGTGGGCGAGGACTGAATGGAGGACACAGGACACTGCTGGGAGAGCCTGTCAGGCTTCTGGCTCCCCCTGCAGCCCTGCTGGACCCCTCTGGGAAATCCGAGTCACTGGCCAGGAAGCTGCAGGTACAATTTAGCAGGCCTGCCCAGGTAGCTAGGCCAGAGTCCCCTGCGGGTGCCCCTGACAGCTGACAGGACAAGTAACCCACCCAAGGCCAGAAGGGCGAGGCTGGGCAGATGGAAGCAGGTCTGAGGAGTGAGGGCCAGAGCGGGGGAGGTGGCAGTTTTATGAGTCCAGGAAACCAGTTGGGCCCCCTCTTAATTCATTCCCGGGACAGGGAGCAGCTGGGAGGGTCAGAGCCCTGGGATTGACTCTTAAGCTGGGTTTATAGTCAGTGCCCTGGTGGCTGAATACCTCCTGGCCTGCCTTCCCCTCTGGGGCAAGGGTCAACTTCTGCCCAGTCCCCTCCTATGAGAGGCAGACAGGAGGAGGGAGGGGAGGGAGGCCTTGGTCTCTGGGGTGCAGCCTACACTGGGCCATGGTGCCCTGCCAGTCAGGCCTGTGTTGAAGGCATGGCCTGCCCTTCGCCCCCTGGCTGCCCTTCGTCAGCCACAAGCTCTTTATGGCCTTCCAGTCAGAGGCTGTCATTATCCATTTCCCATAGAAAGGGATCTGTGACTCAAGGTGGTTCAGTAGAGCACTCAAAGCCACACTCAGTGGATGTCGCCCTGAGTTTCCTGGCACAGCGGTATGCTCTGAGCTTTGAGAACTCCCTCCCAAGGCCACATGCCCACCACCTAGAGTCCACTTGCACTTAAGATGGTTCTTCCTGCCAGGACCTCAGGGAGAGCCCACGATGGGCTGTGCACTTGACTGGTACTGGGATTTGACAGAGAACAAAATGGACTTGGCTCCTGCCTCAGGAGCCCAGGTTCCAGTGGGGAAGCCCGAAGAGGAACAAGGAAGCCAGTGGTCACAGCGAGGGTAGTAGGGTAAGGAAAAGACAAGGGGTCATCTTTTAAAATGGGGATTCAGGAGCTCCCCACATGATGCTCATCTCAAAGAGAAGGGGACTGTAGCTCAGAGAGGTTAAGCTCCTTGTCTAAGGTCACACAGCCTGCGAGTGATGACAGAGCTGGCATTTGAGCCGTGAGTTTGTCTGGCTCTACACACAATCTCCATTCTCTCTCCTGGCAAGAGAAAACTCTCCTCTCCTCCCAGGGTCCCGTGGGGACTCAGTACATGAGGCTGGCACTCACTAAGTGTTCAGTACATGCTCTCTGTTGGGATTTCCCTGGGGTGGAAGGGCTGAGAAATCACAGCTCTACCCTCTGTACGTCCCTTGGCAGCCAGTAAAAAGATGAGCGTGTCGAGGCATGGCAAAGAACTCAGACAAAGGAGGCGAAGAGTTATCCGTCCAGGAAAAATGCAACTCTAAAACCTCAGCAGGTTCGTGAAGTAAGTGGGCAAAAAAAGAGGGGTCTCTGGGAAGGATGGTGCCTGGCTGCCCCTGGCTTCTTTACGTTTGTCTGCAGAAGGGAAAACCGTCTCCAAAGAACAAGGTTATTTATGATCTTAAAAACAGAAGTCACAGCGAGGCTCCAGTGGCTCACGCCTATAATCCTAGCTGCTCAGAAGGCAGAGATCAGGAAGATCCCAGTTTGAAGGCAGCCCAGGCAAACAGTTTGCGAGATCTTATCTCGAAAAACACCCTTCGCAAAAAAAGGACTGGTGGAGTGGTTCAAGGTGTAGGCCCTGAGTTGAAACTCCAGCATGGCAAAAAATACCCCCAAAAAGACAGAAGTCATAATAAAACTCCCCCAAAGTAGATTATTTACACACAGGTAACTCAGCACCTCGGGCCAACACTACTGTCCCTTAGTCCCCTGGAGGTGCCCTTTCAGGGCTCCCATCCATTGTGAAGTGACTATTTATATCTCTTTCCCCATTGTTTTTCTGTTTGAGATACCAAGGCTACTTGCAGACTCTAGTCACCTGGCAGAACCCAACCTGAATGTCCTCTGGTTGCTCCTCCACCCTCCCCAGGACACTACACAACTGCGACCATCTACTGAGGCCCTGCCGCGGGTCCAGAACTGTGCTGAGACCTAGATGGGCTTTTTCCTTTCATGCTCACAACCCCCTGGGTGGGTGTACTCACTGTCCCTGCTGCCCAGGGTCACACAGCTCCTAGCCACAGAACAGTGTGACTTGGCACTGCTGCCCCTCACTGCTAACATGAGCCCTTGGCTGTGCCCCCACTGGTACACAGGTTAGTGTGCTAGCCCATTTGGGAACACTCGTCTTAATGTGAGCTTGCAAGGTCTTTTGGGAAATCTTACTCATCTCATACCCCAGTAGTATAGACCAGGCACAGAGGGAAGCTCAACAAACGTCCCCATCTCAGGGCACTGGCCCCAGAGAGCACTAGGAAAATCTGCTGACCAGGGGACACTGGTGTCCTTTTTCCACCCAGCCCTCCCCACCCCCTGCCCCCCCACCAGGGTGGCTCACGCCAACACCTGGAGCACTGTCCACCCAGTGACATGAGCTCGGTAGTCTCGGGTGGCTTCTATAAGGACATCTGTTTACAACTGGCAGCCTCAAAAAGATCCAAGTTCCTGGGCAGGTCTTTGGCAGGCCAGCTGATGTCATGGGTCCTGTGTTTTGGAGCTGTTGGCTATGCAGAAGAAAGGAAAATACTTACCAGGGATCCCAAAATGTGACAGGCTGTGTGGGGATGGTGGTGGTGGTGGTCGTGGTGGTGGGCAGTTGCAGTTTGGAGGGTGTGCAGCCACCTTCACGCTCAGCACCACCAGGAGGGCATTCATAAACAGCCGTCCTTGTGGCCAGGGGAAAAGGGCAAGCAGATGAAATTTAGACTGTGAGATAGCTATAGCCAGAGCAGGTGCTGGATAGATTGCAAGGAGTGTGTGCATGAGGGATGGCCTGTGAGAGAGGTGAAAACTGTAAACTTAAGAGCTATAGAGAGCTGGGGGGCATAGCTCCAGTGGCAGAGTGTTGGCCTAGCATGCCCAAGGCCTTGGGCTCCATCCTCCAGTAACACACACACTCAGAGCTACAGACGCACGTGGAGCCTAGGTTAAATCTGAATCTCTTTCACATCCCTGACTATTTATAAGGAAAGACCCTATCTCTTCAGTACAGTGGCTTGGAAACTGGGGTCTGGAGGCAGCTTGCCTTGGTCCAGTCCTTTGATTTATCACTTACGAGTTATAGTAATTTAGGAAACCTACTTGACTTCTGTGAGTTAAGGTTTGAGTGTCCACTGGAAGGGGGTTGGGAAGATTAGAAAGGGCACGCCTGTAATCCCAGCTACTCAGGAGGCAGAGGTAGGATGATCTCTGCATGAGGCTGGCCCAGGCAAAAGCACTATACCCTATCTGTAAAACTAAGACCAAAGAGGGCTGGAGGTGTGGCTCAAGTGGTAGAGCACATGCCTAGCAAGCAGGAGGCTCTGAGTTCAATCCTCAGGATTGCCAAGAAAGGGGGAGGGGGCAAAGAAGGCCAGCTATTGTTGTTATTATTATTATTATAACAAATTTCTCCTCCTGATAGATGATTCCACTGCCCTACAAAACTCCAGTCCTTGGGGTGATGGTCACCCTGACCCCAGCTGGGGCTCTCTGTTTCACCTCCTCTAGACATAGTCTTGCCTGGGGCCAGACCCATGGAACCTTAATGATCACTCTGTAACCATCCTTTCCCCTGACAGAGAAGGCTTCCTTTATCCTCAGCCCCGGGCCCAGTCAGGCAGAGACCAGCCATCAAATCTGCCCACCTGCAGAGCTGCAGGGCAGCTGCAGGTGACCGGGCCAGGTGGGAGTTCTCAGGAAGAACAGGTTTTCAAGCTGGGCTCTGGGGGAAGCTGGGGCTCTAGTGAGAGATATAGGGGGCATGGTGGACATCGTCCAGGCCCCCTCCTCTCCTGCCCTGGGCATCTGGAGCACTGGCACTTTAATTTGGCTTCTATAAGCTTCATTTCTACAAAGACTGGGGCTAAAAAGTAATAATAAAGTCTGAATCTACAGCTCCCGATCTAAGCCCCATGTTCTCCAGCACAGTACTGTTACAAGCCCCTTTTCCTAGGGATGAACTCCAGTTGGGTCCAATGCTCACCCACTGCCAGCACTGGCCTGTTATCTTGGCCACAGCCAGCAGGCACACCCATCCTTCTGATTCTCAAAGAAAACCCTTCATAGTGGATTGACGGTAATGGTTTCTTTTTATGGTACCGGGATTTGAACTCAGGGCTTTGTGCTTGCTAGGCAGGTACTCTACTACTTGAACCACACTCCAGTCCCTTCCTGGACTTTCTAATTCCTCCCCCAGGAGGCTGTTCCCAAAGTCCACAGCTCCAGCCTGTGCCCTGTCCAGGACAGGGACAGGGAAGAGAGGTCGCTACATTCAGCAAGGCTGAGTGCTGGACAGGCAGGGCACAGAGCCCCAGGTGGGGTCTTCCCTGCAGCTGTCACCTGGTGACTCTGGTTTTGCAGAAGGGGAATCTATTTCTGTTGCTGTTAATCACAAGAGTAATGGCTAGCCTGTATTCATCACAGCCTCGAGTTCATTACAGGTGTCCCACTGCCAACCCCAGGAGGTCAGAGGTGACAAAGACTCCTGGGCCTCTCTGTTCAGGACTGGAGCTAGATCCTTTGGTCTCTTTCTTGGCCCTGTGTGGCTCAGGGGCAGGGCTGTCCCAAGACGTCCTGATGGCCAGGCTCCCACTGACTCTGGTCTGTCTGCTGAGAATATTTTGGCTTCAGCTGGCTTGGCTGTGGGACAGGATTGTTGTGAATTTTCTCCAATGAGATGGGGGCCACATGGCCCTCCTATGAGTGCCTGACAGGGACTGGGCAGAGACTTCTTCCAGGTGGCATCCAGCCTGGCACCTGGTCCTCTCACAGCTCTAGGAGAGGTTCCACTCCCATTTCTACACGAGGAAACTGAGGCACAGAGCACTATGGGATTTACTCCAAGTTCTCATGTCGCCTGATTCCCGAGCCTGTGCCCTTGGCCACTGACTTCACCTACAGGAGCAGAGGGACCCTGTGAAACAACCCATGTACCTGTTCACTGCACAGGTATCACTGAGCACTGTGCCCTAGTGTCACTGAGTGAAGGGAAGGGCAGGGGGAAGATGCTAGGCAGTCATTGGGTGGGCGAAAGGGACCATCATCGCCCCACTGCTGGGGTTCTATGGGGCTAAGGTGGCATTCCGGTGATATGGGCGCTCTCCCGTATGCATGGGTCAGCACGGTGCAGGGCTGGTGGCTGGTGGCAGGGAGGGGGAAGGGCATGCATCGGGGCATTTGTGATTTCCACGTGGACACAGAGGGATGCCATGGTCATTGTTCCTTGGCTCTCGTGCTGTGCTGGGCTCTGCCTTCAGTACTCACAACTGTCCAGGGCCTGGTACAGTGGGTGATTTGTCACCCCAAGATGTTATGTCCAAAACTGAACCTCCAGAACCTGTGACATTGACCTTATCTGGAAAAACAGGTCTGTGCCCATATAACTAAGTAAAGGCCCTTGAAGTGAGCTCACGCTGGATTAGGGTGGACCCTAAATCCAACAACTAGAGACATTACAAGGGCTGGGAGAGAGTCACAGGGAAGAGAGAAGGCGGACGGAGGCAGCATGGAGGGGTGCTGCCAAAAGCTACCAGAAGCCAGAGGCAGGGACACATTTCCCTGTAGCCTTTGGAGGAAGAATCGCCCTGCTGACGTCTCAATGTTGGGCTTTCAGAACTGCGTGAGAATGAAGTTCTGCTGTTTTATTTGTTTTTTCGAGACAGGGCCTTACTGCGTAGCCCAGGCTGGCCTCAAACTTGAGCTCCTCCTGCCTCTGCCTCCTGAGTGCTGGGATCGTATGTACCTCTGCACCTGGTTAAGTTCTATTATTTCCAGTCACCCAGTTTATGGTCATTTCTGGTGGCAGTCACAGGAAATGAATACAGTAGGTGCTGTCACCCTCTTTCAGTGGAAGAAGCCCAGGGGCCCTGCATGAGGCCTGGAGGTCTCGTGCAGCTAGCCAGCAGTGCTGTCAGCCAGTGGGCAGCTCTACCAGCTGCCAGGTCTTCTCCACCATACTGCTCCCTCTTTTCTGCCTCAGAAGCCTCTTCGTTGCCCCACACTGATTATTTTTTCTCACTCTACACCCAATCCATCAGCCACCTTGTTGTCCAACCACCTCTGAAATCCAGAAGCTGACCCCTCTCCCCTCCTCCACAGCACCTCTACCACCCAGCAGGAGCACAGCCACAGCCAACACGCCTTGTTCCCACCCCAACTGAGACTCAACCCAGTGGCCATAGAGATCCTTCTAGAATGTAAGTCAGGTCTTGTCACTCTGCTTGAAGCTCCCAGTGGCTCTGCAACTCACTCAGTGAACTCTAGCATTCACGGTGATTGTAGGCCCCGCCCTACCTGATCTGTCCCTCTCCTGCCCTCCATCTCCTTCCCTCCCAGAGTTCGCACACTCGGCCTGCCTCTACCTCAGGCTTCAGTATCAGCCGTTCTGCGCCCTCTCCTTGCAGGGGGCCCTCTCTCCTCACAGAGCTGCTCAGGTAAAATGCCTTCACCGACACCTGCTCCAACCCTGTCCCTGCCTCAGTTTCCCATCCCTTCTCTCACAGTTGCTAAGATGACTGAGAGATGGACACTGTGTCCATCTCTCCCTTCAAACCCTAAAGCTACCACCTGCCAAGAACCAACTGTGATACCAGCGTGCAGGTGGCTCACACCTGTAATCCTAGCTACTCAGCAGGCAGCGATCAGGAGGATCATGGTTCAAAGTCAGCCAGAGCAAAGAGTTTGCGAGACCCTACCTCAAAAAAACCCAATATACAAAAACAGGGCTGGTGGAGTGGCTCAAGTGGTAGAGTGCCTGCCCAGCAAGCGTGAGGCCGACACAGTACCACCAAAAAAAAAAAAAAATCAACCACGACTGGTGCGATTCTTGTGAATTGTGTTGGGTCTGAGTTCTCTTGGAAAACCATCCAGGGAAATTCTTGCAGGCAGCTTTTCTCTTTCTGCCAGTAGCCCATGTAGCTTGTCACAAACATCAGCAGTTAAAGAGACAAGAGGGGTCCATGGGCACCTCCCTCCCTCTGCCCTGGACAGCACCTGGCAAGATGGGAGGTGGAGACAGTCCCTGGTGGAAGCCACCAAGACTTCTATCTCAGTTCCTCCAGATAGACCTCCTGGTGGAGAAGCCAGGTGACGTTGGGGTGGGGTGCAAAGGGAGGGAGGAGCTGGTATTTACAAATCATTGTCTAGCTTGGACTTCAAAGCCAAGCTCTTATAATACCTCTGCCCTGCATCTTCATTCATTCATTCTTTCATGGATGGAGTGTTTTACTGAGTGGGAACCATTTGCCAGACACAGTTGCAGGCCCTGGGATACCACAGGGTATAATTTATCCTGTTCTATGGAATAGGATATGGAATAAATGTACAGAAGACAGGACAAGAGCCATCTGACCAAATGACTATATACTATATAGAGGTGGCCAGAGATGCATGGGAGGGATGGAGAGTGATCATGGGTGGGAGTGGTATTGGTGTGGGCGTGGGTAACATTTCAGCAGAGATTTGAGGGAAGTGAAGAAGGGAACAGTGAAAATGTTCAGGGAAAGAGGCAGAGAGAACAACCAGTGCAAAGGCCCTGGGGTGGGAATGAGCTTGGTGTGTTGGCGGACAGCAAGGAGCCCAGTGTGACAGAGCCAAGTGGGAGACACCAGGCATAGTGGGACTTTGAATTCTACTTTGACTGCGATGGAAGCCCTTTGGGAAGGTTGTAAAGAAATGACTACCTCTGACCTGGATTTCTGAACAAGTTCTCGCTGCTAGAAGGGATGTTTGGGATGGGGGTGGGAGCCAAAGGAAGTGGTGAGGCTTTGTACAGTTAAGTAGGTGATGGGGGCTGGGGTGAGGCTTTTGGGTGGAGGTGACTGGAAAGGAGGGATCCAGGCTGCCTGCAGGGTTGGCTGCAGCTGCCACAGGAAGAGGGCTAGGGGACGCTTAAAGACTGGACTGAGAAGATGCAAGAACAAATGGCAGACCCTGAGCCCCCGCACCTGCCTTTCCCCCTGGGAAGGTGGGCATTGGCAAGTCCCAGGTATCTAGGAAGAGAATCTTTACTTAAGTCCCCAGGGTCCCTTCAGATTCCAGAACTCTAAGGTGAAGCAGAGGAAGCGGGGAGAGGACGGGAGGCCATCCAGGTAGTCAGGCTGCTCCCCAGGAAGAGGGCACCAGGTCAGCTACCCACCAAGTTGGCAGTAAACAGTTTCCCGTAACAGAGCGTTAGGTACACCCCTGGCCCTCACAGCCAAGAGCTGCAGCGCCTGGCTTAGAGGGAGCCCCAGGCCAGCGGGTTCACATGACTCACAGGGTGGCTGGACCTCAGCGGGTCTGGCAGGAGGCTCCAGGAAGTCCTTCTGCAAGTGGGCCCAGCCTGCAGAGGTGGGGCAGGGGGGGGTCCCAGGAGGGGCAGGCGGGGCTGCAGTACTGGGCCAGGATCCCATTTGGCTGACAGAGAAAAGGGTGGGGAGTGGGAGGTAGGTGGGGGGAGGGGCTAGGGTGCCAGATGGGGAGAGAATGGGGGGTTAGTAGAGGGGTCCCATTGGGATCGTGGGTGCAGATGGGGGAAGGGTGGGGGCTGAGTAGGAGGGGCAGGGTCCTGGGTACAGATGGGGGGGAGGGGTGAGAGTAAGTAGGGGGTCAGATCGGAGTCCTAGGTGCAGATGGGGGAAAGGGGTGACAGTGAGTAGAGGGGTTTGGATTGGGATCCTGGGTGCAGATGGGAAGAAGGGGTGAATGTGGGGGACGGGGTGACAGTGAGTAGGGGGTCAGACTGGAGTCCTAGGTGCAGATGGGGAGGAGGCAGGGCTGGGAAAGGGGGCCTCTTCCGCCACCCTGACCGCAGGCTCTTCCTAGGTGACCAGACCCGCGCTGGTAAACAAAGGCCGTGATGTCATGGGCGCCGCTGACCTGTGGCTGAACCCGAGCTGCAAATGGGAAGCAAGGTGCCAGCGGCCGCGGCCGGCCGCACGGCCTGAGAGCCACTCACGCTCCCCCGCCGGCCCAGCTGCACACGCGGACAGGATGCTGCAAAGCCACCAGACGTTGCAACACGCAGCCAGTCTGCTGGCCGCCGCGTGAACCGTCCGCCGCCCTCCTCCGCCGCGCCGGCCTAGGCACCCGCCCAGATGCAGGGCCGGCCCCCTCCCCGGCACCCCTGGAGGCTGGTGGCGCCCATCTGCGGTCAGCCTCCCCAAGGGGCCTCCAAAGCCGAGGGCTGGGCCTCTGGGGTCAGCTCTGGCTTTTGCCCAGGAGATGGGGACGTGCATGTGGGGCTTTGGGCTTTCTGGGACGCTCAACCTGAGCGGGGGTGGGGGGTGGGGTGGGGGGCGAGGGATACCCTCCAGGTATAAAGAAATGCCAAAGCCTCAGGTGGCCTCCCCCTGGGCTCCTCCCCCCCAGAGCCCTGCACTACCTCCCCCCACTCACTGCCTGTCTGCCCTCCCGGTGGGGACTCTAGGAATCTGCTCTGGAGTTGATTTGCTGTGTGACTTTTGGATGAGTCACTTGGCCTCTCTGGGCTTCCTGTGCGGGTGTGGGTAAGGTTAAAAGTGCAGGAAAATGCACCCTAAGCTTGGTTGGTCAGAAGCCTCAGGTGATGAGGACAGGCAGGAGAACTTTGAATTGTAGAGAGCCCCAGCCTGCTTCCTGCTCCCCCATCAACCCCCCTCCCACTCCAGATTTGGCCTCTGGTGTGCTGTGAGAAGCTGGGGCTTCCTGGCTGGAGGAATCCCAATAACTGGTGACTATTCTGCCTTGTATGGGGGGGTGGGGAGCCACAAAGTGACCCCAGGTCTTTAACAAGCACCCTTGGAATAGAGGGAGGGACAGTTGAACCCCACAACCAATTCCACCTTCACTTTTGCTGGAGTTAATACTTAAATTCCTCTCCCTGTCAAACACCAGTGGCTCAAGTCTGTAATCCTACCTACTTGGGAAGCTGAGATCAGGAAGGTCACAGTTCAAGGAAGCCCAGGCAAAAAGTTTGCTAGACTCCATCTCAACCAATAGCTGGGTGTGGTGCCTGTCACCCCAAGCTACTGTGAGAAGCGGAGCTCGAGAGGATCATGGTTCCAGGCCAGCTTGGGCCAAAAAATTGGGGAGACCCCACCTCAAACTGGGCATGGTGGCACATGCCTGTCAGCTCAGTGATTGGGGTGGAGTGTAAAATAGGATCACAGTCCAGGGAAGTCTTGGCAAAAATCAAGACCCTAGATCCAAAATAACCTGGCCAAAATGGACTGGAGGCGTGGACCAAGTGCTCAGGCCCTTGCTTAGCTAGTGGGCCATTTTAGAGATAGGCCCAGAAGAGTAAGGGACCATCAAGAGCACAGGCAGGAAGTGGCTGGGCTGGACCTCCACCTGGCAGGTGGCACTTCTGGTCACTGCCATCAGAGGTGAGAATCCAGCTGTTATTTTGGAGGAAATGAACTTTAAATGCCAGCACCGCTTCACGAAGTTGGCCACAAAACTGGCGTGTCCAATAACACACCATGGCAGCTCTGTCCCAGGAACAGCTAATTAAGCCTAATTTAGAGACCGGCCTCCAAAGACAAGCGTCAAATACTTGCAAGCTGTGCCAAGGTTAAGTATCCCACGGGCCACTAATTAGTAATCAAGTTTAATCTCAGAGCGCAACAAAGGTCAGCTGCAGTGGCAGCGATGGGGGTCTGGGCCTGGAGGGCTGTGGGACTCAGGAAGCAGAACGTTGCTAGGGGAAGTGGCCGGTTAGCATATCCTGTAAGGGGCGGCATGTTGGGAGCAGCCTGTAGGGCCTCTGCTCCAGGCCAGGCATGGTGGGGTTTTCCCTTAGCATCAGCTTGCCAGAAAGTGACTTTCTATGGTGCTCAAAGAGCCTCCTCCGGTATCAGAGAATTCCACTGGAAAACCCCTCACCTTCTGCTAACCTGGGCTGGTCATGCATCCTTTGGCAGCCCTTCAATGGCTCCCTAGTGGCATCCCAGTCAGGTCCAAGCTCCCTCAGCAGCTCTATGAGGTCAGCCCTTGCTCTTCCCTCTCCTACTTCTGTCCTGGCCAGGCCAGACTCTCTTGGACTCCCCAGAGGAACCAACCTCTCTTGTCTGTTCCTTTCTAGACACACTCATCCCTCTGCCTTTGTCCCCTTCTACCCCACCCGAATACCTCACCATAGACCCTATTCCTAGGCACAGCCAGGCTTCCTTTTCCAGGAACCAGGTTGCCTGGATTTGAATCCCAGGCTGCATGTGCTGTGTGACTTTAGACAAGAATTTAACTTCTCTGAATTTAGTTCTCTCATCTTTAAAATGGTAACAGTTATAGTTCCTTTGCTCTGAGAAGCAAATTGTTCAGCCTGTGGGGAGTATCACTGCTGGGTGTCCAGTGGCTCATGCCTGTAATCCTAGCTACTGGGGAGGCTGAGATCAGGAGGATCATGGTTTGAGGCCAACCTGGGCAAATAGTTTGTTAGACCCCCATCTCTGAAATAACCAGATCAAAATGGACTGGAGGTGTGGCTCAAGTGGTAGTGAGCCTGCTTTGCAAGTGAGAAACCCTGAGTTTGAACTCTAGTCCCGCAAAATAAATAAATAAAAAATAGCCCCCTCCATGCTCACAACTGCCTCTGCCTATCCCACTACAAGGCACTGCAACTGCTGGTCCTTCTCCTGAGCTAGACAGAGGAGGGGCCTGGACCCTTGCCACACCTGTGCCATACCTTGATGTAGGGGAGCCCCTAAATGTCTTTCCATCCAGTCTATCCCTGTAGCAAGCCCTCCAGGAGGACCAGAGTTGGCTCTCCTGTGGAGTAGCTGTCCACTCCGCTGGAAACGGATCACATCCTGTTTCTGTTTTGCTCTCCAAGGGCAGCCCCTGCCACACTGCCAGCTGCTCTGCAGAGGACACTGTGCCATTTTTCATCCCTGGGGACCCTGTGGCACCTGAACAGGGTTTTGAGCCCAGCAAGCACTCAGGGAAGACTCAGCCAGAGCCCCTGGACCCCTGCCAGGCACTCAAATCTTAGGGACCCACCCCAAAAGCCTTGGGAGGTTCAGGCTGGCACCGTAGCTTTGCAGATGAGGAAGCCAAGGCTCAGAGAGTGTGATCAACAAACAGCCCCCCTAAGATGTCACACCCAAGTCCCCAGAACCTGCAAATGCGTCACCTACAGGGGAGGGAATTCAAGGTGCTGATAGATTATCCTGGATTATTCAGGTGGGCTCAATGTAATCACAGGACCTTAAAAGCAGGCAATGAGGGGGTTATGTGACTCAGTGGTAGAGCACTTGCCTAGCGCGTGCAAGGCCTGGCTCCATTCTCAGCACTGCGAAGGAAAGGAAAATGGTAAGGGAGACCCGAGAGTCGGAGACAGGTGGGGCGATGGAAGAGTGAGTGGCAACACAGTGCGACTTTGTGGATGCTGAAGATGGAGGAAGGGACCCAGCAAGGGGCCACAAGTCAAGAACTGTGAGCAATGGAAATGGATTCTCCCTACAGCTTCCAGAAGAACACAGCACTGACACCTTGAGTTTCACCCAGTGAGACCCACGCAGGTCTTCTGACCTCTGGGACTGTAAAGCGTAAGTGTGTATCGTGTAAAGCACGGGCTTTGTTGCCATTTGACACTGGAGCCTTTGAAGGGGCTTGTCCATGGCTTCCGGCCAGAGCTGGAATGGAAGTCCAAGTGTCTTCTCCAAGCCAGGCGCCAGTGGCCACGCCTGTAATCCTGGTACTCAGAAGGCAGAGATCAGGAGGACCAAGGTTTGAGCTGGCAAATAGTTCACAAGACCCTATCTCAAAATACAGTTCACAAAAAAGGCTGGTGGAATGACTCAAGGTGTAGGTCCTGAGTTCAAATCCCAGTACCATAAAAAAGAACGAAAACAAAAACAAGTGTCAACTCCAAAGTCAATGCCGTAGTCCCCTCCCCTCCTAACCATGGGCATCACTTAGAACGACAAAGCATTTCACCCTTGCAGAAATGCCTTGGGCTGGGGCTGGGGAGCCAACGCTTACCGAGCACTGAACTTTTAGTTATTGGCGGTACTGAGGTTTGAACTCAGGGCCTTGCACAGACTAGGCAGGCATTTTACCACTTGAGCCACTGTAACAGGCTTTTTTTTTTTTTTTTTTTTTTGCTTTATTTATTTTTCAAATATGATTTTACATTTTTTGCCTGAGGTTGGCTTTGGACCATAGTCCTCCCACCTATGGCTCCCACATAGCTGGGGTTACAGACGCATGCCACCAAGCCCAGTTTATTTGTTGAGATGGGGTCTTGCTAACTTCCCCCATAAACACTGGCCTCAAACTGCAGTCCTCTTGATCTCTGCCTCCCAAGTAGCTGGGATTACAGGTGTGAGCCATCAGTCCTGGCCTGTGATCTGAATTTTAGAGATGTTCTCATTTAATCCTCATTTGGCAAATAAGGAAACTGAGGCTCAGAGAGGTCTACTGGCTTGCTCAAGTCACACAGCAAGTAAACAGAAGAACCAGCATATGAACTTCACTGTGCCTGACTCCTGACCTCAAAATCTCAACTGCTATACTGTACTGACTCCATGAGGAAGGAAACACAGCACACTCACACATGCACACCCTCTGTCACACTTCCGCTGGTCAGAAAGCTCAGCAGATATCCCCAGAACCCAGGCAATGGACCTGTGAACCCCCAGAGGGCACACAGTGTTCCCAGCCCACACTGAACCTGTGTCTCGCTGTCCCCAAAGGGCCTCTGCCCCCTCCGCCTAGTGTTCACAGGGAAGTGGTTGGGATAGATTGGGTCAGACTGCCCTGCTGACTGAGCTGGGAGGACGTGGGGGGTGGAGCCCAGGGTGGACAAGCTCCACGTGGGCGTGCCTGGCAGGCCCCCCTGCCCACACGAAGGTCAGGCTGCCCTTTGTGGCCACACTGGCCCAGCACCCAGTGGTGACCAGCCATGAGCCTGTATGGGAGTGTATGCCAAGTGTGGGAGCTCTAAGAGGACCAGAGCCCTCAGCCCCAGCCGCAGAAGGGCCTGTGGTGTCGGTCCTGTCTGTCCACTGACCGTTCACTCACAGAAACACCCTTGGGAGCTGTGACCTAGCAAAGGGCCTTTCTATCCTCTTATCACAGTGTCCTTACATCTTGTAGAAGTTTCCAAAGGAGGCCTATTGATAACCTACTGACCAGTTCAGTGGCTGCATACCTTACCTCTTTGAACTCCTAACTCCCTGAGGACAGCGAGCCTTAGCTCAACTCTAAAGAAGTCTGTTCTATCCTTTTTCCCTGCCAGCCTCAGCAAATGACCTGATAAGGTCTGCAGGACTACACCTGGAGGGTTGGGTGGCATAGGCAGGTCCGGTCTTCTGGTAGTTTCCATTTGGAATCACAGAAAACTAGGTGTTGTCATTCCACAAAGAAGGATACTAGATGGCTATACTTGACCTCTTGCTCCTGGTCACAGCACTCCACTTTGGCTTTTGGGAGCCCATCACCCCACTC
Organism: Castor canadensis; assembly: GCF_047511655.1. NCBI lineage: Eukaryota > Metazoa > Chordata > Mammalia > Rodentia > Castoridae > Castor > Castor canadensis. The sequence goes on along the minus strand of NC_133392.1, from coordinate 154,112,735 downwards.
TCAAACTCTGCCGCTCAAGACACTGTGACCCACAGCCATCCAGTCCAACAGAACACCATCTCCGAGGACTGGTGGAGGCTCATGCTAACCCTTGCCAGCTAGATTCAATTCTACCCCTTCCAGAACTGCTAAGCAGGGGCTCTATCTGTCCACCCATCCGTCCACTTGACTTGGAGCTGGGGGATTTAAGTCGGGAACATGGAGGGGCAGTGTGAGCAGCCCCGTGGCAGAGACATCTGGTAAAGGTGAGGGAGAGCAATGAGACAGAGGGATGAGAGGCTGGGAATACAATGTGAGACCCTGGAGCCAGGCCTGACGTTAGCTCAATCTGGGGACCTTCTGGTTCTAGAGTCCATAAAGCCACCTGAAGGACACCTCCCGACCAACCATCAACAGAACTGGCACTGCTGTTGCCTGACTTGATTCCCTGACCACTAAGGACATGTGTTGTGCAGCCCCAGGTAGGTGCCACCAGCCTGGTCTCTTCCATATAGCAACGAACTGAGAAGCAACCAAACCCTCAGTGACAGCGGGCACCTGGGGTCCCTTACTTGCTGTGATTTTTAAGTGGCCAACTCCCGGAGTTAATGACCTTGCCACATGTCAAGTGCCTAAAAGGGTCCTTGGTACATACTAGATGCTCAGTGCACGCTGGCTCTCACTAGTTATGATGGGTGGTTCACGCATTCACTCAGGCAGCAATCATTTGTGAAGCACCTACTGTGTACAAGATACTGTGTCAGGCGCCAAAGACACCAGGTGAGATGGGGAGAGTGTGCCCCTGCCCTCTGAGTCTTGCAGTCTTTTGAACAGACATCGACAAGCAGCCACACAGCGTGGTCAGCCTCTATGGCAACCCATGGCCTCACCACAGCCCTGCCGACCAGTGGGGCTATTTGGATACAGAGAGAAAATGACTTAATGACCCATGGAAGGGAAGCTGAGTGGTGTTGGGGGCTGAGCTGTCTGGAGCCAAGTGGAGGCCCAGGCCTCCACCAGCCTCTTTGGTCCCAGCCCTGGGCCATGCAGAGCCCACACTGGAGCAGTCCCTGCCCATGAAGAAAGTGACCGCTGTCACCCATGAGGTATGAGTGGGAGGGAAGACTGCCAAACTCTGAGTCCTCGCACAGACTTCTAGAAAAGTTGAAGGCTAAGATTCCCAAAGGCTTCTGTGGTTTGGGTAGAATCCTTCCTGTCCTGGGGGAGGCCCTGAACCAGGGCCAGTCAGGCCTGAGGGCACTTTGCCTTTGCCCCTTGTGTTTGCTGAGCACCTGGTCCAATATGCAAAGGGTGCAGAGCTGGGGTGGAAGGGGGATGGGAAGGATCCCCTGCCTCCTACCCCCACTGTCCCTGTCCCAACAAGGAGTGGTCTCTTGCAAAAACTCACAGTGAGATAGGAGGTTGATATAGTCATCACGCCTCTTTTTTTTCAGACGAGGGAAGCAATGCCTAGAGAGATCCAATCACTTACACACAGTCACACAGCATGGCCCAGGGAGACCCTAAGACCTGTGGAATTAGGTTCCCAGTAGCCCTGGGGGTACTAGAAATTGTACGGTGCTATGACCAGTGATTTGGCCTCTGTCACTCAAAGGACCTTGGCTGAAGTGATACTACTGCAGGCCAGCCCTCGGCTTTGGCCTGGCCTTGCCATGTCCCAAGGCTGAGTGCTTTTGAGGAAGGGGTGAGCAGAAGCCTTGAAGATGGTTCTGGCTGGTCACTCTGGTCTGGGTCCGTCTTGGCCCTGGAGGAGAGCTGGTGGGCCTCCCACTGGAGGAGGAGGGTCCTGGTTGGGGGCTGTATGGGGCCGGGGGTTCTCTGCACCTGGGTAGGAGTGAGGGAGTGGGGAAGGGCATAAGAGAGGCATTTCAGTGCGTGAGCTCCGTCATCTTGAAATCTAAGCAGAGTCAACTAAGAAGAGAAAGTGCTGAGTGGTTTTCTAGAATTGCTGTCTTCAAGCCTCATTTGTTCTTTCTCTTTAGAGCTATGACTTAAAAAAAAAAAAAATCACATGAAAATCTGACCTGAAATTCTAAGCTACCAAACAGGAGTAAGCCCATCTCATTCAGTGGAGGTAGGGCCTGCCCCCTCCACTGGCTGCAGCTCCTACCTGGCTCCCTTTGTCAGGTTGAAAACTTGGTTCTAGAACTGCAGCTGGTGTTAAGGTCTGCCTTGGGGTGGTGGAGGTGTCAGGTGTTGGTAGGAGTGGGATGGACAGGTGGGGGCAGTGATGCAGAGATACCTACCCAGGAGGATCCTGCAGTGCAGACCATATGACTGTAGGTGTCACTGATCAAAGTGTGTTTTCAGTTCTGTCCCTAAAAGGTCACTGAAGACCAAGTGCCTAGTGGTTCATGCCTGTAATCCTTGCTACTCAGGAGGCAGAAATCAGGAAGATCGTGGTTCAGTGCTGTGCAAATAGTTCGGGAGACGCTATTGAAAATACCCAACACAAAACAGGGTGGGTGGAGTGGCTCAAGTGATAGAGTATTTCCCTAGCAAGCACAAGGCCCTGAGTTCAAACCTTAGTACTACCAAAAAAAGCACAAACGTGTATCGTTGCCATCCCTCTTGTTCATGTGTTCTTATTGTGTCTCCCTTGGTTGTTACCTCTTTTGAGAAGTCTCTCGAGATTTCCCTCCATGCACAGTGGTCCCTCCCTTCTCTGTATGATCAAAGCTCTCAGGTCACATCTGAGGTGCAGCTCAGAACTGGCGGGAGGGAGGTATCACATCCTTCACGTGGGTCCCTGCATCTTTAGATGATGTCCAGTGAAAAGTACTCGACCGTGTTATTCCCCTGCCTGTTGGCTGCCACTTTAAAGTACACCCTGATAGCAGAGGGCCACCATACTCCTTTGGTCCTTTGGCAAGCATCTGTTCACTGTACGCAAATACGGCGACTTGGTGACCGGTTGTGCCTGCATCCTGTTGACTCAAGCATTGCTTATCAGACTTCTTCCAGAGCCTTCTGTGCGCTGAGTCCCAGGATTTAACAGCTCGTCTCTTGACCTCTCTGTAACCCTGACCGAGGCAGGCTGGGCCAGGCGCAGATTATGTGTCCCAATGTGCACAGCTCTGGTTTTGAAGCTTGGAGTCCTGGGTTCGAAGTTGGCCTCCAGCAAAGCTGCCTTATTGCATTTGCATCTCAGAACCGGGCTGCCAGTCACATGTGCCTCTGGGCGTGGCCGAGGTCAGGCACTGCGTGGTCATGGAGAGTACTAAGTTGCCACAGCTACACAGCCACGTCCAGGCCATGGCCACGTACGTTGTTAGTCATGGATGTGACCACAGTCTTGCATGTGGCTACAGTCACGTATGTCACATATGTGACCACAGTCATGGTGACTACCACAGTCTCATGTATTACCAGGAGCCCAGAGAAGCCATCAAGATGCATTTTGGGAGCCATGGGGTCTAACTTAGGACCAGCTCCCAGTCTCACTCAGGGTCAAATCCAAAGCTGGTGGTCCTGTGGAGCCCACGGTCCTGGTTGTAATCCGCCCACTCTGCAGCTGCCACGTCTGTCCTCGGAGTCCTCTTTCCTCTGTCCACAATGCTACCCACCGCCTTCCCGCTGCACCCTCACTTCCTTCAGAGCTTTCCTCAGCGTCCACTTCTATCCTCCTCGCCTCCTCTCCTTCTCCTTGCACTTACTGTACTCTGATGTACTATTTTACCTTGCTAATGATGTCTCTCGCTAACATGTCCACTCTCCACGGAGAGGACGCACCTGGACCATGGCAGTACTCAGTACATTGTTCAATGAATGAAGAAGTGAGGGAACAAAAGAGCTCTCACCAGCATGTGCTTACCAACCTGTTCTCACACTTTGGATCCTAAGCAATCTTGGATCATGCCATTTTTGTAATTCTAAAATCACTCATTCTTTGGGGTGCTGTGACAGATGAGCACATGTTCGATTAGCTAGCATCTAATAAGATTCGCTTCTGTGTTCATTTGGCTTCAACTATTTGCTGGTGTCCATGTTTCACCTAAATGCTATGTTTGAAATGCTTCGAGTGTCTGATGGATGCTGGGCGCCATGACTCCTGCCTGTAATCCTAGATGCTTGGGAGGCAGAGATTAGGAGGACTGCAGTTCAAGTCCATCCTGAGCAATAAAGTTTGCAAGACCCCATCTCAACCAATAAAAAGCTGGGCCTCATGGCTATTCAGAAGCTTAATAAGAGGAGGGTCATGGTCCAGGCCAGCTGGGGCAAAGTGTGAGACCCCATTAGAAAAATAAGGACTAGGGGATGTAGCTCAGTGATGGAGTGCTTGCCTAGAAAAATAGCTAAAACAAAAAAGGGCTGGGGGTGGGATGGTTCAAGCAGTAGAGGGCCTTCTTAGCACAAGGCCCTGAATTCAAACCCCAGTATCTTCAAAAAAAAAAAATATATATATATAATATATATTATATATTATAGAGTTGGTGTCATTTTAAATTGTGTCTCCTGAAGGCAACGAGGAGAAGGGTCTTGTTACATTCTAGGCCACACTTTTGTCTAAGGAAAGGAAGAGAGTGAGGGGTTTGGAACCCTTACCACACTGATGCTCAACTATGCGGGATTTTGACAGTGGTGACAGGCCTTCAGGGATGACTTAGAGGGATTGTGACAACCAGACCACTTTCTTGGGTAGAAGGGACACCTTCTTATAAATACAGCTGAGACAGTTTACTCAAAGTGGATGGCCTCAACAAATGACAAGATGAACCAGAGAACATAACTGTCGCGGTGAAGTCTGAGTGTACTGCGTCTAAATAGATCAGAAGGGCTCTGTGCAGCCATGAACAAGTGTGCTCGGAAAAATTCAAGTTCAGAAGAACGTGAAGTCTAAACAGAATCAGCAGAGGGCTAGGAAAATCCAGCGAGAGCTGGGTAGATTCAGGAGTAGTACTAAGTCAAAGGAACACTCTATTTACAGCCCAAGTAGACAATTTGGTGATTTTTGGATAAAAACCAGGAAATTCTGCTTGACACACTAGTTAGGAGCAGGCTCCTTGTTCTCTTCGAAGTTATAGCTGGAAACATTAACCTGGTCTACGACAGTTGAAATAAATCCAAGAGGACAATGACCTCATGGCTGTACCGGGAGTTTGGAAGTGGGGGGGTGTCTATGGAGTGGGGTCACAGTGCATTTTCAAATCCAAGGTTGCTTCATTTGCACTCAGTGGGATCTTTGTGACTAGCAAGAAAGGCTGAGATAGTGATGAGGACACAGGTCCCCTCTCCCTCCCCAGTCACCTGTTGTTGTATGATACTGAGGCCACAGGACAAAAGCACACAGAATTTGTGCCTTTCTTGTAAGCACTTGGGCTTGTCTCTGGGTCTTTATTCATCTTTGCTATATCCCCACCCCCACCCCAGGCCCAGAGCTGTGCCAGCACCTGCCAGACACCACAAGCAGGCTTGCTGAACTGGTCTATGAAAGCTGTCAAGGGAATGATGGGCCTGTGTCAGCCCCAGTGCTGGGAATATGGGAAGGACAGTGGGTTACTGAATGCGACAGATGGAGAACTAAATTCACAATCTACCTGGGGACCAGCTCCTGGCTAGTTGCTGCCACACACTGTAAATTCAGTAACAGCAAGGCAGATGTGGCTCCAAGCCAATTCTCGTACTGCCTCCCTGAACAGAACTCTTGGGTCCTCAGTGGGGCAAGGGATGCTTATATGACACTCCTGCCTCCACAGGCCTGCTCTCAGGGCTGGCCCAGCGCTGTCATCCAGCTGCTTCTCTGAGACCAGACCAAATGCTGGAATAGCCAAATACTTCCAAATGAATAAACTCCCTCCTCCTACTCCAGGAGTTCCTGCTAAAACCCTGTCAAACTCAAGACTTTACAGACTGGACCCCAGAAGCCTTGGAGGAAAGGGGAAAAGCCTGAACCTTCTGGATTCTTTGGTGACAAGAATCCCAAGTGGGATAAATACCCAGGATATAAAAAAGCACAGTGGGGAGGACCCAGCAAGAGCCTCCCCTTGGGGACCCTAAGGGTGACTGGTCTGCCTCTGCTAACCTTGTTATAAAGTAAGCTGTTTCCTCGTTAGGAGCTTTTGAACTCTTGGCTCTGGGTATCCTTGTAAGAAAGTCCTTATTTGGGTCAGCTCTGTAGCCAGAGGCTCACTACTGCCCACAAATATTGCCAAATCCTATTTAAATAAAGGTCATTATGGGAAACTAGGTTGTCAGCCCCTCTTCCTGCACATGTCAGCTGTTTGCAGAGGCACTGATACTAATCCTTTCTTCCCCCTTTGGGGACCTCTGCCCTCCTCATCCCATCCCACCAAAGTGCAGCCTCTACTTCTTTAGAGCAGTGAAGGGGAGACATAGGGCTACCCTATCACTCAGGCTGCAGGTGGCCCTGGTCCTCTCCAGCTCTCTCTGATGCTCCTGGACTACCCCCCAGCCCACTGTCTACACCTGTCCCCAACAGCCCCCACAACCCCTGGCCCTTTGTCTTCAAGCCCACTGGGCCCTGGCTGTCCCCCACCTTGACAGCAAGAGGAAGGCTTGATACACAGTAGCTCCAGTAATTGGTCAGGTAATTAAGGGTTACTGGCAGCCCTCCGGTTCATCCTTTCCCAGCCCAGTGAATGGCACAGGAAGTTTCCAGGTTCCTGTGGATCCTGTTTGGGGGCCCTGGCCACCAATTTATTTATTTTTATTTTTTGTGGTACTAGGGTTTGAACTTAGGGCCTACACCTTGAGCCCTTTTTTGTGATGGATTTTTTTCAGATAGAGTCTCCAGAACTATTTGCTAGGGCTGGGTTCCAAATGTGATTCTTCTGATCTCTGCCTCCTGAGTAGCTGGGATTACAGGTCTGAACCACAGGTGCCAGTGTCTTGCCATCAATTTAAAGCATATTTTTAATCTGCCCTAAGCTTATTCCCTGGACTAGGGTGTCCCTCCAAGTCAGGAGAGGCTGGCTCCCAGTGCATGAACTTGTAGGCCCCACTCTGCACTATTACACCCACCCGCAATGCCATCTCCTGCCTTCAATTTAGGATTGTTTACAGTCAGTCAAGTTTTTCCAGATTGACTAAGCCTTCCTCATACGCCTATTTCAGTCAGTCACAAGAGCAGTGAAAGAGCCTTAGGACTGGGGCCAGCTGGAGGATTCAGAAGAAAGTCTCTGTGGGATGCAGACAGCTAAGGAATGACAACCACACGCGATTGTCCCAAACAATCCCCTGCCCTCCTCCCCTGCACAAAGGGCTTTGGGACCCTTGGAGTTTCACCTCAAGGAAGCAAAACTGCTGAGCACAATTCTTATTTCCCCTTACTCTGTGTGTCCAAGGGTTAAAAACACTTCCGAACTCCCCTTCCAACTGCAAGGTCAAGCAGCTGTCCAAACCACCCAAGGAGAAGCGGGAGTCCTGGACAGCTGGACCCCTACCAGCTTGGCCCAGAGGGGCTCCTGGCAGCCCGGCTAGGTAAGAGTTAATGGGCAATCAGCTTTGGCTGATAGTTCACACTCCAAAGTTCAGTCCTAGTCACAGCCGCCCCAGAGGAAGTGTAAATCTCAGGGCAGTATTTAACAAAACAAAAGCAACCTGGAATTACATGCAGGTTTGGTTTTCTACAGTACATATTTACTTAATCCCTAAGGTATGCGGCTCCATGTCAGATCAGCTGGCTTTTTGGTCCTTTTACCCCCCTCATTCACAACAGTTTAAATTTCAAACTAATTCCCTGTTTTCGCTCTTCCTCTTCACTGGGCCGGCTGGAGACAGCCTGGCCTGCTGGTCTCAAATCCCTCTCTCCACTGCTCTTGTCACTGGGTGAGTCAGCTTAGCCTGAGTTAGGAGCTGAGTGACAGCTGGCTCACCCTCCTAGCTCTCCTGCGTCAGGTCTCCAAAAATCGGGGCAAGGGTGCTGTGACCACCAAAAAAGTGAAAAGCAGTGCCCCATGGGAAAGATCCCTCACAGGACCACCTCCCATTGGGGAGGGACCTCCTCTGGGGCTGTCCTGGAGAGAGGGACAGGGCTGAAGGTGAGAACAAGGGCTCTTTATGGGCAGCTGGTCACCCCTGTCCTCTTCTTTCCTGATTTTCAAACACCTGGGCCTCCCAGCTCTCTCAGGCCAGTCCAGACCCTCCAAGATCTCCCTCCTTTTCGAACTCAAACGAAGACACCCCCCCACCACCCGCCCCTCATGTGCCTTTGGAGCTTGGGGCTTGGAAAGCGGATTGCCAAGGAAAATACCAACCTGCCAGCCAGCAGGCGGCTCCCAGCTCTACCCAGGAGCGCGCACACCCTATACTCCAGCAGGGTGAGGGCAAAAGGGGTGGGGGGGGGGCACACAACACCTTCCTTAGGGAGGGAGGAATGTGGGGAATGGGTGGGTCTCCTAAGTTTAGGGGTTGGGGGCGTGTAAATAGCTAGCCAGCCGCCGATCCCAGAGGAGCAGATCAGCTTAGGACCTGCCAAAAAAGACAGTCCGGTGCCCGGAAAATTTACAAGGTGAAACCGACTAGCTCAGCACTCGCGGGTGGCGCACGGGGGGAGGGGGGTGGTCGGCGACTCTCAGCTCCCCCTCCCAGACGCGGGATCCCGCAGTCGCAGCAGGTGGGCGCACCCCCCCGCGCTAGGGGTCCCCCCACCCTCGGCGCCCACTCCCAGGTGTCGCGGAGCCCCGTACCTTCCTGGCGCCGCGCTCTGCGAACTCGCGAGCCAGCTGGCGCCCGATGCCTCTCCCACCGCCGGTGATGAGGACGTTCTCCCGAGACAGGTCCCGCAGCTTGGCGGGCAGCACCAGTCCCACGGCTGCTTTGACCACCAGATAGATCATCTGCAGAGAGAACACCACCAACGCGCCCAGCCATTTCCACACCATCCTCCGCGCGGCGGAGCCGGGTAGGGGGCGAAACTCCCCGGACCGAGCAAAACAGGAATTGAAAAAGAAAACACCCCTAAACAATAATAAATAAACAAAGTCAGCAGACGAGAGGCGTTCCACCTGGCCACTCTTAAAATGACCTCTCCCCAGATGCAAAGCACCGGGTGAGAAAAAAAAGGTGGGGGGGGGGAGGAAAAAGATAAGCCCTCCTTGGGAGGAGAAAAAGCGACTCAGAGGTAGGGACGGTGAGAGGGGCGGAGAGGTGGAAAGTTCTAACAAGAAGTTTCTTGCCCTGGCAGCCGTTTCGGCTGGGGGAATTCTCAGGTAATGTTTACAGACTGACAGAGTTTAGGCAGGGAAAGGGGAAAAAAAAAAAAAAAAAAAAAGACACCAACCACACGCGCGCACCCGGCTACAGTTCCGAGGTTTCAAAGTGCAAGATTAAAGAGAGAGAGAGAGAGAGAGAGAGAGAGAGAGAGAGAGAGAGAGAGAGAGAGAGAGAGAGAAGCCGTTTCCAAATTGTAGCTCCCCCCTTCCAGGAGGAAAAAAAAAAGGGGTGAAAAAGTGCTTGGAGCTCCCAATTTCAGCCCGCGAAAGTCTCCCGACTCATTGCTATTCTTGGGCTCAGGAAATTGCTTAAACGCGATCTGATTGCCAGCAGCGTGCAGGAGAAGTGGGGGGTCCGGGTGTCAGTTTCTTTACGTGCAGCGCTCGCCCTCGCGCGCGCTCGCTCTCTCCGGCTCCCTCCTTCCCTCTCTTCCAGCGCAGGCAGGGAGTTGCCGCTCGATCCCGCTCGCTCTCTCCCTTTTAGCATTTATTGCCTTCTTTCTGTCCTTTCCAACTTGGAGAGGGGCCCGGTACGGAGCACGCGTGGATCGGACGCCCTGGTCTGCGCGGCGTTATTCCTTCACTCTCCGGGCAGCTGCGGCGCGGAGCAAGAGGGTGTCCCCCCCTCCACAATTTTTTAATACCCCATTAAGTCTGATTGACAGTTAAAGTTGTTGGGAGGCTTCACTACCGTTTCTCTGAGTGGCTGCAGCGACCTCCCCTCCCCCTGCGCCGTCGCGGGGCGCGCGCCTGGGCGCGCACACGGGCTCGCTGCGACTCGCACTCTCTTGGGACTGGCTCGCCTCTGTGCAAGCCGGGACTTGCCGCCCGTGTCCCTGAGGGCTCGCAGCTGGAACCCGAACACGCTGGAACCGACTCCAGCGAGCCGGCTCCCTCCCTGAGACATTCCTCCTCGCCCGGGCCAGGTGACCACCCCAGAGTGCTGGGCTGGCCGCGGGGAGCTCGCACCAGTCTTCAAGCAAACCGGGTCACCCAGGGTTTATTTCAGGTCATTTGGTCATCCCCTGCCTTCAGGTAGGACCAGGAAGTCACGCCTCACCTTTGGCTGGCCGTCTTCCGTCCGTGTTCTTTTCTAAGTCTGATCCAAGTCCCCCGCGTTGCAGGAGGGAAGGGCTGGGGAGCTGGATTTTGCTTTGAGGGGAGGGGGTGGTCAGGGTAAAGGAACTTCTGCCCCAGGTGCCAATAAAATCCCCATAAGATTAGCTAGGAGCATATTTATTGCTCATCTGGGCTAGAATTACCTTGACTGACAGCAATTTCCTTAATAACAAAAGCCTGCAAACAAAACGTCTTCAACCTGTGCCCCTGTACTATACAAGCAGTCTCCCCTTATCTTTGGGTCCCCCTGGACTGCCCTGTCCTGGGACCCATCTTGTAACCTTGTAACCTCCTGCCCTCCCCAGCAAGAAAGTGTCTTCCTGCTGGAGGGTGGGAGTGAGCTATTTGGAGTTGTCTATTGCAGGAAGTCTGGGAGGTGAGTCACGAAAAAGCAGCCCCAGTTAAAAGTGCTGATGGGACTTGCCTCCCGCCCCCTCTGAACCCCCCTGGGCCGGAGGAGGGAGAGTGAGCCAGGCTGCTCTGTAATCTGGGCAGCCCTTTCCAGCCCAGGACATGTTCAGACCAGGAGTTCTGGGCTTGAGCCCCAGAGGCCGATTAGGCCTGGGTGAACTGCAATCAGGATTTTAATGCTCTGTAGGGGTGAGAAAGTCCCCTGCAGACAGGCTGATTTGGGGAGGCCGGCCTGGGAATTACCTCTTCGCCTGCAAAGACACTGTGGTTCTGGGGAGAAGTCTGTGGGTGAGGATCTTCCTTCTGGGTGAATTGGAGCCTGTGGAAGAGCAAAAGGGAAAAAAGGGTCAGGAAGGAGCTACCCTTTGTCATGGAGGGCCTGTGTTCTGACATTTCACCCTCCCACTGACCTTACAGCAGTGGCATTATCCCATTTTTCCAGGTTACTGGCTAGGAAGCACAGAAGGGAGGAATCAAATCCAGACTTAATTCCTCTTCCCACCCCACCCCACTCTGGCAAGAAGGCAGGAGAGAGTTGGAGGATGAGGCTTGGCCAAGGACTGCCTACAGCTTCCATTCCGCCCCTGAAAGGATGACCCAGGGTAGACCCTTGCCCTCCTGTGTTCCCAGGGCATGGCTAACATCAGGACTCCATTATGGTCACTGCTTCTTTCCATCTTCTAAAAATGGGACAGAAATCTCAGCCTGGCAGAGACTGGCCCCATCCCATCCACCCAGTGGCCAGACCTGTGAAGAAGAGGACTCAATGTGGAGACCCCAAGGCCCTGCAGTCTGTGCTCATCTGTTATACTTGGAGCCATCTAGTGGCCCAGATTGGACACTGCACCTCCTGTGGCCCCATCCTCCAGAGGCAAGGTCCAGCTGAGTGACCACCAAAGTCCACTTCCATGAACCATGGGCCTGTGTTTGAGATGGAGGGCTCGAAGTGGGATGAGGGGGGGCAGAGACTGAGACCCCAAATGTACCCTGTACACACATTCTTATTTAATTTCCTTAACGGCCGGGAGGTGCATGTCATCATGTCCATTCAATCAAGGGTCCATTCAATACAGGGGAAATTGAGGCTCAGCAGATCTAAGTTAACTCATGCAAGGCCATGCAGGGTGCTCTCTCTCATGTTTTGGGTAAAGTTAGAGGAAATAGGAACACGTCAGACAATCCCAAAAGGGATTGGCAGATCCACAGGTGGCCTGAGGTGTATGTTGGCCTTGTTTCTACTTGGTCCATTTTCAGGACGTAGGTTTTGTGAACGTGGAATCCTATGAGCCTCAGGCCTCCCCGTCACCATCTTCCCAGAAAGGAGCTGTGAGCTCCTATATTGCCTTCCCCCTAAGTCCCCAGGAAGATAGAGGTGAGGGGGCACTGGGCAGTTGAGCAGGTCGGCCCATGGATCTTTGTGGCCTCGTTTCAGTGAGAAGTGCATGGAGTACATCATCCCTCTCCCTCCTTCCCACCCCTTATCCTTTGCTTTTGGTACCCTCCTCCCTGTTTCCTCGGGGCAGGAGGCATGCAATCTAACTCCAGGGTGAGGTTTGAAATTTCACATCCCAGGCCTGGGTGGAGGGCCCCATGGTTTTTTCACTCTCTCCTGAAAATGTGAAAGGAGCCTTTGTGGACTTGGTGGGAGAGGTGAGTTGTAGCCTGCAGAGCTAACTTTTTCCATGACTCAGCCCTGCCGGGGCCAGCACAGCCAGGGAGGTGCAACCTGGCAGGGCAGGCTGGAGCCCCATGACTGAGCTGCCTTCAGTCCTTTGTGAGTGGAGGGGGCCCTAAGAGGAAGACCACTGGCCATAGGATTAGAGAGCTGGCTCTCAGTATCTGACACTGTAGCTGGTTTACTCTTCCCCTCTACTGAGGATCGAAACCAGCGGAAGCCTTTCTAGATGTCCCCTCCCCACCAAATCTGGTCCAGGGACCCTGTATTTCTCTCCCTCACAGCATTATCCCAAGGTTTTGTAACCGCTGAGGTTTTCTCAGAATTGCACATTGGGTTGGGAGCTTCTGGAGGGTGGGCTAAGCCAGTTTTCTGGACATGTGACCCATGCAGCTGCTGAGGGGGGTTCTGTGTGAGGGTAAATGCCTTCTGCCACTGTCTGGGATTCATAATTTTACCTTTTCTTTGTGTTTTGTAAGTGAACGCTGATCTACTGTCCCCAGTGAAGGAATCGAGCAGCTAAACAAAGTGCCAGGAGCAAAAGCAGAAAAGAGCATCCTAAGTGCCCTAAGTGTGTCCCCTCCTTCCTCACCTTCATCAGGCAGTTATTCCCTGCAGGACAGTGAGCAGGACAGGGAAGGCTCTGTCCCTGGGGCCAGCTTCCTCCATTGCCAAGTGAGTTACACCACTAGACGCTGGAAGGGTTGGGGGACAGAGGCTGGGGTGGGGTAGATTTCTTTTTTTTCTGCTCAGATTTCTTTTTTTTTTTTGGTGATACTGGGGTTTGAACTCAGGGCCTCACACTTGCTAGGCAGGCACTCTACCACTTGAACCACTCCAACAGCCCTGTTTTATGTTGGATTTTTACAAGCTAGGGTCTCACAAACTATTTGCCTGGGACTTGCTTTGCACCATGATCCTCCTAATCTATGCTTCCTGAATGGCTAGGATTACAGGCGTGAGCCACCAGAGTCCAGCTCAGACGTCTTGAATCTCTCTTGCATCTTATAAAACAAGAGCTGGGGAGCTGCCTTGTTTATTGAAGTTTGAGGAGTGGTGAGGTTGGGTCCTGCAGCCCCTCAGGAGGACTCCGGGTTTCCCACAGTGCACCTGGAGCCTTTGGGAGGGGGTGTGTGGAGCAAGTAGAGGGAGACATGAAGGATCTATTGTTGGATTGTGAAGACTGTGTGGCCAGGGGTGCAGGACACACTCTGGGAGCCCAGAGTGGTTGCAGGGAGAGCAGTGAGGTATCTCCATGAATGCCCAGGGAGGGGATGGCCCAGTGCTCTTAGGAGGATGGGGAGGGGAGTGGACAGGGACACCTGGAATACCAGCTCAGGGACCTGCTAACACTCCATTCCCTCCCAAGAGGTTGGAGTCTCCTAGGAGCCAGTGCTAGTGCCCATGCTGAGCCACTCTGCCACCTTCCTCACCCTATTCCAGCTCTTTCATTTTTTTTAGTACTGGGGATAGAAGCCAGGGCATCATATACACATGCAGACATGTGAATGAGAGCAGACACACACAGCTTTATTTGATGGTTGGCTGCTTCCCCAACCATCAAATAATGTTCGGGCTCCTCCCGGAGCAGAACATGCTGGCAGTGTTGAGTAAGGGAGTGGGATTGAGAAAAAGTCCTGGTCTAGTGGAAAAAGTGTGACATGAGGTTTAAGATCGGCTGCCTCAGAGGGTCTTCCTGGGAATGGAGGCCTGGGGGCATTGCGATCTGTAAAAGGAAACAGAGAGGGAGACAGGTATGGAAATCTGTGGGGAGGGGGTGCTTGGGCACCAGGGAGCACAGGAAAGGGAGTCTGCAAAGGCCTGAGGCGGTTTAAAACCCTCATAAAACACCCTCCCCCCTTCCTAATACAGAACATTTGCCAACAGGGCCTCCTTTCTCCTTGGCCAGGCCTGGTGGATAGGACTGGACGTATAAAAAGCAGGCAGAATGGCTCCTTTCAGCCCATGTGGTGCCTGACCTCCATGCACAGGCGGGCATTTTCCATGGCGTTAAGTCCCCCCATCCATCCCTGGGCTCCGGCTGAGGTTTTCCTCTTGTGTTCAGAGCCTCAGCTGGCAGCAGGGAACAGCTCTTCTGTGCAAGAGGATGTTAGGGCAGACTGTTTGTTCTGGCTGCCAGCACTGGGTGAGAACGCAGGCTGGAACCACCGCTGGGATCACTGCGGAACGTGGATGGGTGTGTGTGTGTGTTGGGGGGGGGCGTGAAGTGCTGAGCTCGAGAGCA